>NW_012107141.1:5856849-5860135 GCF_000951045.1 Mandrillus leucophaeus
AGCACTTTGGGAGGCCGAGGCAGGCGGATCATGAGGTCAGGAGATTGAGACCATCCTGGCTAACATGGTGAAACCCCGTCTCTACTAAAAAATTAAAAAAAATTAGCCCGGCGTGGTGGTGGGCACCTGTAGTCCCAGCTACTTGGGAGGCTGAGGCAGGAGAATGGTGTGAACCTGGGAACTGGAGCTTGCAGTGAGCCAAGATCGTGCCACTGCACTCCAGCCTGGGCGACAGAGCAAGACTCCGTCTCAAAAAAAAAAAAAAAAACTTAAGAAATCCAGTCTAGGCCATGTGCGGCGCGGTGGCTCACACTTGTAATTCCAACACTTTGGGAGACCAAGATGGGTAGATCACCAGGTAAGGAGTTCGAGACCAGCCTGGCCTACATGGTGAAACTCCATCTCTACTAAAAATATAGAATTAGCCAAGCATGGTGGCGCATGTCCGTAATCTCAGCTACTCGGGAGGCTGAGGCAGGAGAATTGCTTGAACCCGGTAGGCAGAGGTTGCAGTGAGTGGATATCGTGTCACTGCACTCCAACCTGGGTGACAGAGCAAGACTACGTCTTGAAAAAATAAATAAAAGGACAGGCGTGGTGGTTCACACCTGTAATCCCAGCACTCTGGGAGGCTGAGGTGGGTGGTTAGGAGTTCAAGACCAGCCTCGCCAAGATGGTGAAACCCTGTATCTACTAAAAATACAAAAATTAGCCGGGCGTCGTGGCGGGCGCCTGTAATCCCAGATCCTCGGGAGGCTGAGGCAGAGAACTGCTTGAACCCGGGAGGTGGAGGTTGCAGTGAGCTGAGATCGCGTCACTGCACTCCAGCCTGGGCGACAGAACAATACTCTCTCAAAAAAAAAAAAAAGAAGAAGAAGAAGAAAAAAAAAATAAGTAAAATAAATAAATAAATAAATAAAAATTCAATCTACTTTCTTCTTCTGACAGCTACATTTTGTGGATTTATTTACAATGTGAAAAACCAGCTTCTACACCAGTGAAGATTACCTGTATATGCCTGTCACGAAGTTGTTAGTCAATTATTAAAAACTTTTAAATTGTTTTCATTAAGTTCTTTAATATCTTACAATTATTTGTGATCTCCTGTTATATAACCTTTCCTGTGAAGACTCATGACATTAGCATTTTGCTTGTCCTTCAATCTCTTCTTCCAGGGCCAACCACCACAGGATAGGTGATAGATAACTGTATATACTAAGAATTTCAACTTATGGCGGTGCGCAGTAGTTCACGCCTGTAATCCCAGCACTTTGGGAGGCCGGGGCAGGCGGATCACTTGAGATCAGGAGTTTGAGAACAGCCTAGCCAACATGGTGAAACCCTGTCTCTACTAAAAGTACAAAAAAAATTAGCTGGGCATGGTTGTGCATGCCTGTAATCTCAACTACTCGGGAGGCTGAGGCAGAAGAATTGCTTGAACCTGGGAGGTAGAGTTTGCAGTGAGCCAAGATTGCACCACTACACTCCAGCCTCGACAGAGCGAGACTCCATCTAAAAAAAAAAAAAAAAAAAAAAAAAAAAGAATACCACATTTTATTTATCTGTTGATTGGTTGATGGACACAGCAATTCTTTTTTATTTTATTGTTTAGTAGTGGCAGGGGTCTCCCTATGTTGCCCAGGCTGGTCTCAAACTCCTGGGCTCAAGCAATCTGCCCACGTTGGCCTCCCAAAGTGCGAGGATTACAGGCATGAGCCACTGTAGCTGGCAGGACACAACAATTCTTTTTTCTTTTTGAGATGGAGTTTTGCTCTTGTTGCCCAGGCTGGAGTGCAACGGCACGATCTCTGCTCACTGCAACCTCTGCCTCCCAGGTTTAAGCGATTCTCCTGCCTCAGCCTCCCAAGTAACTGGCATTACAGGCATGCACCATCACGTCTGGCTAATTTTTGTATTTTTAATAGAGATGGGGTTTCTCCATGTTGGTCAGGCTGGTCTCGAACTCCTGACCTCAGGTAATCTGCCTGCCTCAGCCCCCCAAAGTGCTGGGATTACAGGTATGAGCCACTGTGCCTGGCCCCACAGCAATTCTTAAAACCACACTTTTCTAAATTCTTGAAGTCTAGGTTGCTGGGATTTACCAAAGATAATAAAAAGAGATACAAAATGCCAAATAAAACACTACCTATAGGAAGCAGTGAGTTCCCAGGTCCCTAACTCAATGGAGAGAAAATTACATTATGTGCTTACCTTATCTGGTGCATTTTTGCTTAACATTAAAGGAAAGACTCGTTCATGAAGCCAGTACTTGCGATTGTTGTTATTACAGCCATACAGGAAGGTATTATTCTTACGACTGTGGCCATGGAAATCACAATATAACAGAACCTCTCTTTCTTCAAGAAGTCTATTGAGGGGGCAAACAAAGGATTCAGTGGACACTCAAATGCATATAAATAATTAAGGATCATTTGGTATCTCTTCCTTAAATACAGCTGCTGATACTTTCCCTCCTAAGAAAATCTCAACTCCAGTGGCCTTCAATGGACCCTATCTCCATTCTCAGCCACTGCAGAAAACATGTCATCAGCTTGCCTTCCCAGTCAGAGGGACTTGAAATGGAGAATATCTTTTTTCCTTTTTGAGACAGAGTCTTGCTCTGTTGCTCAGGCTGCAGTGTAGTGGCCTGACCATGGCTCACTGTAGCCCTGACTTCCTGGGCTCAAGTCATCCGCCCACCTCAGCCTCCTAAGTAGTTGGGACTACAGGCACACACCAATACACCCAGCTATTTCTATTTCTGTCTTTTTTTTTTTTTTTTTTTTGTAGAGACAGGGTGATATAGGTTGGGTATTTGTCTCTGCCCAAATCTCACGTTGAATATAACCACCAATGTTGGAGGTGGGGTCTAGCGAGAGGTATTTGGATAGTGGGGGTGGATCCCTCATGAGTGGCTTGGGCCATCCCTCATGAGTGGCTTGGGCCATCCCTCTGGTGAAACTTGAGCTCTCACTCTGACTTTGCACAAGATCTGGTTGTTTAAAAATGTGTGACTCATGCCTGTAATCTCAGCACTTTGGGAGGCTGAGGCGGGCGTATCACGAGGTCAGGAGATGGAGACCATCCTGGTTAACATGGTGAAACCCCGTCGCAATTAAAAATACAAAAAATTAGCTGGGCACGGTGGCAGGCACCTGTAGTCCCAGCTACTCGGGAGGCTGAGGCAGAAGAATGGCACGAACCCGGGAGGCAGAGCTTGCAGTGAGCCAAGATCGTGCCACTGCACTCCAGCCTGGGTGACAGAGCAGCGAGGCTCCGTCTCAAA
>NW_012107141.1:5860710-5865367 GCF_000951045.1 Mandrillus leucophaeus
TTTGTTGAGACAGTCTCACTTTGTCACCTAGGCTGGAGTGCAATGGTATGATCTTGGCTCACTGCAACCGCCGCCTCCCAGGTTCAAGCAGTTCTACTGCTTCAGCCTCCTGAGAAGCTGGGATTACAGGCATGCACCACCGTGCCAGGCTAATTTTTCTATTTTTAGTAGAGATGGAGTTTCTCTCTCTCTTTTTTTTTTTTTTGAGATAGAGTTTCACTCTTGTTGCCCAGGCTGGAGTGCAATGGCGCAATCTTGGCTTACTGGGCATCTGGGGAGTTTCACCATGTTGGTTAGGCAGGTCTCAAACTCCTGACCTCAAGTGATCTGCCTGCCTCAGCCTCCCAAAGTGCTGGGATTACAGACATGAGCCATCACAACCAGCTAGGTATTTCTTTATAGCAATGCAAGTACAACCTAATACACAGGGTCTCACTATGTTGCCCAGGCTGGTCTCCAACTCCTGGTCTCAAGTGATCCTCCTGCCTCAGCCTCTCAAGGTGCTGGGATTACAGGCATGAGTCACTGTGCCTGACCGGAAATGGAAAAGTTCTGATGTGAAAAGAGGTGGTGGGTAGCCTTGCGTAAGCTGACAAGTGCAAAAAAGCCTATTGAGAAAAAGGCCACCATGGTGCAGACCTGTGAAGAAAGAGAGGGAGGCAGAGAGTGGGCAGTTGCAGGAAAGAAAAAGAACCAAAGAAAGCCTTGATTCCTGACTTTCGAGGGCCAGTTCCTACAAGGCTCAGCTTGTCTTTGTCTCATGATCACCCAGGACACCTATTCCAGCTTTCCAAACATGTTCACTTTCCCCATGATGAGTACAGCAACAACAACACTACACATTTATAATGTGCCGGGTATTACAGCAAATATATCATGTGATTATCTCAATCCTCACAGTAACCGCCCAGGGCAGGTATTATTATCCCCATTTTACAGATGAGAAAGCTGAAGCTCAGACACATTATATCACTTAGCCAAGGTCACAGAACCAGCCAACAGTAAAAACAGGTCTCAAACTCAGGCCTGTCTGACTCTGAAACATGTGCTCTTAGCCATGCCTGCCATGGTGCCATCTCAGCTCACTGCAACCTCTGCCTCCCAGGTTCAAGTGATTCTCCTGACTCGGCCACCCAAGTAGCTGGGATTACAGGCGCCCACTACCATGCCCAGCTAATTTTTCTATTTTTAGTAGAGACGGGGTTTCATTATGTTGGCTAGGCTGGTCTCAAACTCCTGACCTCAGGTGATCTGCCTGCCTCAGCCTCCCTAAGTGCTGGGATTACAGGTGTGAACCACTGAGGCTGGCCCACATATTCTTATATGCTATATTTTCATTTCCAATGGGATGAAAATTCCTTTAAGGCGGGTGCTATTACATTATAACCGTCAATGCTTTTATACAGGCTTGAAAACTGCTGACTGATGTTGTGATTCTTTCTTTGTGATAGGCAATATAATATCGTAAAAGGAATTTAGACTCTGGAATCAGAGAGAGAGCCTGTATTTAAATATCTACTCTGTCACTTAATAGCTTTATGACCTTAGGCCAGTTACTTAACCTATCCAGTTTTCTTTTCTTTTTTTTTTGAGATGGAGTCTCACTCTGCCACCCAGGCTGCAGTGCTGTGGCATGATCTCGGCTCACTGCAATCTCTACCTCCCTGGTTCAAGCGATTCTCCTGCCTCAGCCTCTTGAGTAGCTGGGATTACAGGCACCCACCAGCATGCCTGGCTAATTTTTGTATTTTTAGTAGAGACTGGGTTTCGCCATGTTGGCCAGGTTGGTCTTGAACTCCTGACCCCAGGTGATCTGCCCACCTCAGCTTCCCAAAATGCTGGGATTACAGCTGTGAGCCACCATGCCTGGCCTTGGTTCTCAATTTCTGTATCATACAACATGAGATATTGACTGTGCCTACCTCATAATGTTAATATGAAGATTAAATGAGTCATGTGTATAATGCATCTATCATACAGCTTGCCACTTCAAGCATACACACTTACTAATTGTTAGCTACTATTATTATGATGCAAGTCTCATCATGAAGACCTATGAACTCCCCTGAACACTGACCTTTTCCTTTCAATTATTTCATTTACAAGTGAAATGACTCTGATGAAATGTTGCATGTCCAGTTTCAACCCAAAGATAAGGCATGATTTAAAAGTCTGAAAATTAACAAAGTCACTTGACCGCAAAGAGACTGGTAAGGGCTCTGTCTCCAAAGTCATACTGAATTCCTTTAACAACAAAAGAGACCTCATACCCCATCAGGTAGGGATATCTGGTGCTAGTACTCATAGTCATAGCAGTCACAGAAAGATCAACAGATAAAAAGTCTCACCTTTTGATCATGTTCCTGGTGTACCAAATACAAGGGAAAGACTCCTTCAGAATGGTTTTATAATGCCTGTTCAAATCCCTTCCAGCCAAGGAACACCGATAATTCCCCACAATCACACCATCTGGATTTAACATGGGAAGCACCTTGAAGACAAAAATATCTCTGAGGAGCTGGGCATCTGGGGAGTTGCTAAGGATGAAATCCAAAAAGCCTTTCATAACCCAGGAGCCATTACTTTCCCCAGGGTGGACTCTGGCACTCAAGACCACAGCTTTCTTTGCAGCTGCCTCTTGAGGGGTCTGGGATGGGTTGGTGATGGTGAGCAAGTAAACGGTATTTCCTGCTAGGCTTCTGCATAAAGTTTGGAGCTTGCAGAACTGAGACTGGATGGGGTTGTTTGCCACTGACAGGAGGTAGCATTGCAAATCAGTGTATGTATATGGGTAGAAGTGTGCAAAGAAGCAAGTGTCCTGGTCATATGGAAACTGAATGGTCCATGTGAGACAGTAGAAGGGCTGCTGCCCATCATCCGTGTTGTTCTTGTAGTACTTGATTTCATTTCCTTCTCTCCTCCAGCCAATATTGCGCGTGTTGGCATCCATTTGGGAGTACAAGAGTGGCTTCATTCCTACAGTATAAAGACTCTTGGGTTTTAGCAAGTTGACAATGGTGAAGCGATAGGTGGCATCTTTTCTGGTGTTCTGAACACGAAAATAAAACCACTGAGTGTGTTTGTTAGTGTAGAGGTCGGTTCGCAAGGTGAGTTCATACTCATAGGTGTCTCTGTAATGGAGAAAATAGAACAACTCTGTAACCTTACACCCTACCTTAAAAAACAAATTGGGAAAATGTTGTTTTCTCCTGGTAAAAACAGGTCTTATTACAACAGACAAACCTGCTACCTTAATCATTTATTCTCTGTAATCCCAGCACTTTGGGAGGCTGAGGCGGGCAGATCACCTGAGGTCAGGAGTTCAAGACCAGCCTGGCCAACATGGTGAAACCCTGTCTTTACTAAATGTACCAAAAAAAAAAAAGAAAAAAAATTAGCCAGGCATGGTGGCGGGTGCCTGTAATCCCAGCTACTCGGGAGTCTGAAGCAAGAGAATCACTTGAACCCATGAGGTGTAGGCTGCAGTGAGCCAAGATTGCGCCATTGCTCTCCAGCCTGGGCAACAGAGCAAGACTCCATCTTGAGAAAAACAAAACAAAACAAAACAAAACAAAAAATAAGGAAGTATATCTGTGGTACTGCCATAGAAAAACACCTGAAATTTATGAAGTGGAAAAAAAAATTGCCAATTTGCAAAACAATATGTACGTATACCATTAACCAATTTTTATTTTAATAATATATAAATGGCTGGACGCAGTGGCTCACACCTGTAATCCCAGCACTTAGGGAGGCTGAGAAGGGCAGATCACGAGGTCAGGAGATCAAAACCATCCTGGCTAACATGGTGAAACCCCATCTCTACCAAAAATACAACAAATTAGCCGGGCGTGGTGGCAGGCGTCTGTAGTCCCAGCTACTCAGGAAGCTGAAGCAGGAGAATGGCGTGAACCCGGGAGGCGGAGCTTGCAGTGAGCCAAGACTGCGCCACTGCACTAGAGCCTGGGCGACAGAGCGAGACTCCATCTCAAATTTATGTATATTACATGTATACACACAGAAAAAAATTAAGGCATATACACAAACAATATTTGCTGCATCTAGGAAGTATAACTATAGGAATTTTTATGTTACATATTTTTACTAATACAAATTTTAGGTGAGCTCTAATTTCTTCTATAAGCAAAGTAAACAATTTAGAAAATATTTTATTTTGGGGAAAAACATAAGTAATAATTACTCCATTTTTCTTCATCCCCATAACCATTTTCCTTCATCCCCATAACCATTTCCCATCACCTCTTTCTTTCTTGCAAATACTTCTGATTCCTAATATAATTCCTGAAGACACCTTTTAGTCACTCCAGTTATCAACCCTTTGGGAAACTGTTACTCACACTCTGACAGCTTTTTGCAGATTCCCACTCTCAAACCTTGACTCAAACAGTAGAGTATTATCTTCTGGTCCTTGCAACGTGACAGCAAGTTCCTTGATAATTCCTTGTTTGCCTCCCACTCTGGAACTGGTGAAATAGGAACCTTCTGTAGGCACTGCAGAGAAAAGAGACATATTTAGGTTAGGTTCTACTCAGAATCCACTCATTCAGCAAATACTTACTGAGCCCTTCTAAGTGGTCATCACTATTCTAGACCAACAACAATGAAATTTCTAATTTTCAACTATCTTTGCAAAGAC
>NW_012107141.1:5866442-5869279 GCF_000951045.1 Mandrillus leucophaeus
AGACCATTCTTTCCCCACTGAACAGTCTTAGCACCCTTGTCGAAAATGAATTTACCAAAAATATATGAGTTTATTTTTGGACTGTCAGTTCTATTTTAGCGATCTATATGCCTACCCTGTGTCAGGATTATACTGTTTTGATTACTGTATATTCACAGTGTTTTGAAATCAAGAAACGTGAGTCTTCCAATTTTGTACTTCTTTTTCTGTATTGGCTATTCAGGGCCCTTTACAATTCCATATAAATTTGAGGATTATCTTTTCAATTTCTGCATAAAAGCCCTTTGAAGTTTCCAGATCCTAGAGGGAATGTGTTCAGTCTTTCCCCACTGAATATGTTATTCTTGTCATGTGTGGGTCACCAGGTGTCTTCTCCATTCCATTATATCAGTGGTCAGCCAGTGACCTGACAGAGATTTCTTAAACAACCAGGGCTTGGCGAGGTGTAATGGCTCATGCCTGTAATCCCAGCACTTTGGGAGGCTGAGGCGAGAGCACTGCTTGGGCTCAGAAGTTTGAGACCAGCCTGGGCAAAGTGGCAAAATGTTGTGTGATATATACCCTGTACAAAAAATAAAAAAGCTGGGCGGTGGTGTGCACTTGTAGTCTCAGCTACTCGGGAGGCTGAGGCGGCAGGATTGCTTAAGATGAGAGGTAGAGGCTGCAGTGATCTGTGATTTTTCCACTGCACTCCAGCTTGGGTGACAAAGTGAGATCCTGTCATTCATTCATTCATTCATTCATTCACTCACTCATTCCCAAGCCAAAAAGAAAAAAACAAAAAAAAAAACCAAAAAAACAAGCACAAAATTTTCCTAGTCTGGGCAGACTGGCTTTGAGGTGAGGCTCTCCTCAACACTAAGTCAGGCTGCCAAAAACTTGATGTTAGCCTTCATCTTTAGTTGCAGAAAGCCCAACCACCAACCAGAGATGCAAGCCTAGGATCTTCTCAGGTTTTTTCTGAACATGAATGCAGCTCTAGCCATGTATACTGCATTCTCCAGTATATGTGGAGGCCCTTCCAAGTGCTCATCTCCCCAAGAATCTTTCTCCTCAGCTTCTTTCCCAGGCTTTTGGGCCTATCTGCTCCTTGACTATTTGCTATCCCTTGCCCCAGGTGGCTATGAGCAGTGTATGTCTTTAAATACTTTTGATAGATGCAGATGGCACCTGGGAAAACTGCTTTAGCCAGAGGGGGGCAGTAACAAAAGTCAGTCTTTCCTCTGGCTCCTCAGGGAATTGTGAGAAAGGTAAAAAACAGTCACAACCAGTTTGAGAATAAGGTCTACATTGTCCTCCTCCCCTCTTCCACTTCCAACACCAGCATTCCACATCAGGATCGCGGGCTGCTATCCTCATGACCTCTGCTAGGCAGGGGAATGGGGAATAGTAAGTGGGTAAACAAAAATGGCACAACAGGCCGGGTGTGGTGGCTCATGACTGTAATCCCAGCACTTTGGGAGGCTGAGGCAGCCTTCTTCAAGGATCACTTGAAGTCAGGAATTCAAGACCAGCCTGGCCAACGTGGTGAAACCTTGTCTCTACCAAAAAGATAAAAAAATTAGCCAGGTGTTGTGGCGGGTGCCTGTAATCCCAGCTACTCAGGAGGCTGAGGCAGGAGAATTGCTTCAACCCGGGAAGCAGAGGTTGCAGTGAGCCAAGACTGTGCCACTACACTCCAGCCTGGACAACAGACCAAGACTCTGTCTCAAAAACAAAATAAAACAAAACAAAAAAAACCCCAAAAAAACAAAAACAAAAATGCCACAACAAAGGCTGGGCATGGTAGTTCACGCCCGTAATCCCAGCACTTTGGGAGGCTGAGGTGGGTGGATCACCTGAGGTCAGGAGTTTGAGATCAGCCTGGCCGATACGGTGAAACGCTGTCTCTCTACTAAAAATGCAAAAATTAGCCAGGTGTGATGGTAGGCACCTGTAATTCTAGCTACTTGGGAGGCTGAGGCAGGAGAATCGCTTGAACCTGGGAGACAGAGATTGCAGTGAGCTGAAACACACCACTGCACTCCAGCCTGGGTGATGAGAGTGAAACTCTGTCTCAAAAAAAAAAAAAAAAAAAAAAAAAAGAGTTGAGGGGAACGGGACCTGTAATCCTTGCACTTTGGGAGGTTGAGGTGGGCAGATTGCTTGAGCACAGGAGTTTGAGACTGGCCTGGGCAATGGCGAAACCCTGTCTCTACTAATCATACAAAAAATTAGCTGGGCAGGGTGGTACATGCCTGTAGCCCCAGCTACTCAGGAGGCTAAGGCTGGACAATTCACTTGAGCCTGTGAGGTGGAAGACACAATGAGCCATGTTCATCTCACTGCACTCCAGCCTAGGCGACAGAGGAAGATTCTAAAATTTTTTTAAAAGAGTTGGGAAACATTTTTTCCTCTTGTTTTCAGAGTTGGTGAAATATTGGTATTATTTCATCTTTAAATGTTTGACAGAATTCAAACAAACCAGCGAGGTGCGGTGGGTCACGCCTGTAATCTTAGCACTGTGGGAGGAGGCAGGTGGATCACTTGAGGCTGGAAGTTTGAGACCAGCCTGGACAATATGGTGAAACTCTGTCTGTACTAAAAATACGAAAAAAAAAAAAATTAGCTGGGGCGTGGTGGTGCACACCTGTAATCCCAGCTACTCTGGAGGCTGAGGAACAAAAGAAGGTGGAGGTTGAACCCAGAAGGTGGAGGTTGCAGTGAGCCGAGATCCTACCATGAATCCCAGCCTGGGTGACAGAGTAAGTGAGACTCTGTCTCAAAAAAAAAAAAAAGAATTCAAACAAACCTTGTCAAGTAAGTCATTTGAGCCCGGGTCTTTTTTTTTTTTTTTT
>NW_012107141.1:5869329-5874235 GCF_000951045.1 Mandrillus leucophaeus
TTTTTTTTTTGAGATGGAGTCTTGCTCTGTTGCCCAGGCTGGAGTGCAGTGGTGCGATCTCAGCTCACTGCAACCTCCACCTCCTGGTTCAAGCAATTCTCCTGCCTCAGCCTAACGAGTAGCTGGGACTACAGGTGCACACCACCATACCAGGATACTTTCTTTGTATTTTTGGTAGAGAGACAGGGTTTCACCACGTAGGCCAGGCTGGTCTCAAACTCTAGATTTCAGCTGATCCACCTGCCTCGGCCTCCCAAAGTGCTGGAATTAGAGGCCTGAGCTACCAGGTCCCAGGTGGGCCTGGGTTTTCTTCCTGGAAAGATCTCTAATCATTATTTTTTGTTATAATGTATTTAAACCTTTTATTTCTTCCTTGAGCCAGTTTTGGTAATTTTCTAGCAATTTGTCCTGTTTATCTAAATTGTCTAATTTGTTGTCATAAAATTGTTAATAGTATTACCTTGTAACTTTTTTGATTTGTACTGGTTTGGTCCTTATGTTACCTTTTTCATTCCTGATTTTGATAATTTGTGCCTCTTTTCCTTTTTTTTTGGTTTAGCAAATATGTTTCAATTTTGTTGATGTTCCCAACAACCAACCTTTGGTTTGCTTTTCTCCATCAGTTTTCTGTCTTCAATGCTTTCTGTTTTTTTTTTTTTTTTTTTTTGAGATAGAGTCTCACTTTGTTACCCAGGCTGAGCATAGTGGCACAATCTTGGCTCACTGCAACCTCTGTCTCCCTGGTTCATGCGATTCCTCTGCCTCAGCCTCCTGAGCAGCTGGGATTACAGGGGCACACCACCACGCCCAACTAATTTTTGTATTTTTAGTAGAAACAGGGTTTCATCATGTTGGTCAAGCTGGTCTCAAACTCCTGACCTCAAGTGATCCACCCACCTCAGCCTCCCGAAGTGCTAGGATTACAGGTATGAGGCACCACACCCAGCCTCTTATGATGATGATTATTATTTTTTGAGATGGAGTCTCGGTCTGTCACCCAGGCTAGAGTGCAGTGGCACAATCTTGGCTCACAGCAACCTCCGCCTCCCAAGGTACAAGGGATTCTCCTGCCTCAGCCTCCTGAATAGCTGGAACTACAGGTGTCTGCCACCATGCCCAGCTACTTTTTTGTATTTTTAGTAGAGATGGGGTTTCACCGTGTTAGCCATGATGGTCTCGATCTCCTGACCTTGTGGTCCACCCACCTTGGCCTCCCAAAGTGCTGGGATTACAGGCATGAGCCACCGCACCCAGCCTACCACCTTCTTCTTCTTTTTTTTTTTTGAAATGGAGTTTCACTCTTGTTGCCCAGGCTGGAGTGCAGTGGTGCCATCATGGCTCACTGCAACCTCCACCTCCCAGGTTTAAGTGATTCTCCTGCCTCAGCCTCCTGAGTAGCTGGGTTTACAGCCGCCTGCCACCATGACTGGCTAATTTATTGTATTTTGGTAGAGACAGAGGTTCACCATGTTGGCCAGGCTGGTCTCGAACTGCTGACCCCAGGTGATCTGCCTATCTTGGCCTCCCAAAGTGCTGGGATTACAGGTATGAGCCACCACGCCCGGCCTACATACTTTTTTTTTTTTTTTTTTTTGAGACAGAGTTTCAATCTTCTTGCCCAGGCTGGAGTGCATGGCACAATCTTGGCTCACCACAATCTCTGCTTCCCAGGTTCAAGAGATTCTCCTGCCTTAGCCTCCCAAGTAGCTGGGATTGCAGGCATGTACCGCCACACCCAGCTAATTTTGTATTGTCAGCAGAGATGGGGTTTCTCCATGTTGGTCAGGCTGGTCTCAAACTCCCAACCTTAGGTGATCTGCCTGCCTTGGCCTCCCAAAGTGCTGGGATTATAGGCGTGAGCCACTGTGCCCAGCCACATTTTTATTTTTATTACTACTTTCCTTCTGCTTGCTTTGGGTTTAGTTGGCTCTTATTTTTCCAGTTTACTAAGGTAGAAGCTTAGGTAATTGATAAGAAGCCTTTTTTGTTTTGAAATACAGGCACTTAAAACCATAAATACCCATAAATATCCCTGGCACTGGTTCATTTTGTTTTTGCATCCTATAACTGTTAATATGTTGTGGTTTTATTTTCACTACATTCAAAATATTTTTGAAGTCTACTTGTGATTTCTTTAACCCACAGGTTATTTAGAAAGATGTTATTCAATTTCCACATATTTGTGGCTATCTCATATTTCA
The DNA here is from genome assembly GCF_000951045.1 of Mandrillus leucophaeus. NCBI lineage: Eukaryota > Metazoa > Chordata > Mammalia > Primates > Cercopithecidae > Mandrillus > Mandrillus leucophaeus. The sequence goes on from NW_012107141.1 coordinate 5,871,531, forward strand.
TTCTGTTGTTGATTTCTAATTCAGTTTTACTATGGTCAGAGAATGTACTTTGTATTATTTTAATCCTTTTACATGTACAAAAACTTGCTTTATGGCCTAGCATATAGTTTACCCTGGGGAATCTAACAGGTACCCTTAAAAAGAATGTGTATGACTTCAGTAGGGATGGCGAAAACAAAAAGAAGGAGTATTTTATTGTTGTTAGGTACGATGTTCTGCATATTTCTACAAAAGACATATATTCAACCCCTAGAAGCTTAAAACTCAACACAGGAAACTGCATTACTAAATGACAGTCATATGCACATAGAACAAAGTACTCATTAAAGTACATATAGGAAGTGAAGAAAAGAAGAGTAATCTCCCCAAAGATGATCCAACATCTGATTTTCAGGAAGGAGAATAACAAGAGAGAAGCTGTTAATGGACTTAGAATTATTAAAAAGAATGTACTTTGATTTTAGAAAATTATTGAAACTTTACATCAGGCTGCTTATGACTCCTCCTCCAGGCTCCCACTCAGGTTGGCCTGGAAAAGAGTTTACCACTAAACTATGGATTTTTAAAATCACTTTTATTATTGAACATATGTTTATTATAACTTTGTCATGATTAACCATTCATTGTTCAGTGTAATGACAATACCTGAATCTAATTGATAGACAACTGTTCCTTTTTTCTCTCCTACAATCTCTGGTACCTTTTCATTTCCTTTAGGTTGATAGAAATATTCTGGTTGAGGTGGAGCCCACTCTGAAAGAAGACATTTTAAAAAGTACAAAATAAGAAATAATGTAAGTGGCACTATCAGAACTAATATAAAATAATAATAATAATTTTCCAAATGGCTAGTTTGGTTGAATCAAACCAAATTCCCACCCTAAATTTCCTGCTTGTTTATAAAATAATTATGTCTTGTTTCTTTCCATAAAGACTTATGAGGACACTTTTAACAAAGAGCATATAAAATGAAATAATAAACTATCCATAGAAGACCTAAAAATAAGTCAGAAAAGTCAATATAGCTGCTGCAACAGTTCTTCAAAATTTGGCCCTGACTTTCCTTAATGTCAGCAAAATATGGTCATTAACACAACTTTTTTTATTACCATAGAGGACTAAGTTTATCAATCGTTTCAGAGGAAGCAAGCCTTTTTCTTTTCTTTCTTTTTATTTTCTTGAGACGGAGTCTCGCTCTATTGCCCAGGCTGGAGTGCAATGGTGCGATCTCAGTTTACTGCAACCTCCGCCTCTCGGGTTCAAGCGATTCTCCCACCTCAGCCCCTGAGTAGGTGGGATTACAGGCATGTGCCACCATGCCCGGTTAGTTTTGTATTTTTCAGTAGAGATGGGGTTTCTCCATGTTGGTCAGGATGGTCTCAAACTCCCGACCTCAGGTGATCCGCCCGCCTCTGCCTCCCAAAGTGCTGGGATTACAGGTGTGAGCCACTGTGCCTAGCTAAGGCTTTTTCATTAACACCGAATTTAAAAAGATTTCTTTGGCTGGGTGTAGGGGCTCGTGTCTGTAATCACAGCACTTTGGGAGGACAAGGTGGGTGGATTACCTGAGGTCAGGAGTTTGAGACCAGCCTGGCTAACATAGTGAAACTCCCGCCTCTGCTAAAAATACAAAAATTAACCGGGTATGGTGGCATGTGCCTGTAGTCCTAGCTGCTCGGGAGGCTGAGGTAGGAGAATCGCTCTAACCCGGGAGGTGGAGGTTGCAGTGAATCGAGATCACACCACTGCATGCCAGCCTGGGCAAACAGAGCGAGCCTCTGTCTCAAAATAAATAAATAAATAATTAAAAAATAAAAAAATAAAAACATTTCCTTTGTGGAACTTGAACAACTTTTCAATATCATTTTTAGAACAGTAGCCACTGATTAATTCCAAGAGCATACAAAGATATACCTCAGTAAAATATTATATGAATTTATTGTCTCAAAGATTATGGGAAGTGACGAGGTTTTGACAATTTAGTTTAAACAATAAGGTGCTTGCACGCCTGTAATCCCAGCACTTTGGGAGGCCGAGGCGAGTGGATCATGAGGTCAGCAGATCGAGACCAGCCTGGCCAACCTAGTGAAACCCCGTCTCTATTAAAAAGTATAAAAATTAGCACTTTGGGAGGCTGAGACAGGCGGATCACAAGCTCAGGAGATCGAGACCATCCTGGCTAACACTGTGAAACCCTGTCTCTACTAAAAATACAAAAAATTAGCCAGGTGCAGTGGCGGGTGCCTGTAGTCCCAGCTGCACGGGAGGCTGAAGCAGGAGAATGGCGGGAACCCGGGGGGCGGAGCTTGCAGCGAGTGGAGATCGTACCACTGCACTCCAGCCTGGGGCGACAGAACGAGACTCCGTCTCAAAAAACAAAAACAAAAACAAAAACAAAAACAAAAAAAAAATAACAAAACAAAAATTAGTCAAGCTTGGTGGTGGGCACCTGCAATCCCAGCTACTCAGGAGGCTGAGGCAGGAGAATTGCTTGAACCCAGGAGACAGAGGTTGCAGTGAGCTGACACGGTGCCACTGTACTCTAGCTTGGGCGACAGAGTGAGACTCCGTCTCAAAAACAACAACAACCAATAAGGTGCTTATTAATACAATTTAGTTTAAACAATAAGGTGATTGTTAATAAGTTTCTTTGAAAAATTTTTTTAAAAGTTGCTTTATAAAAGATCTTGTAGTTGGCCGGGTAC
>NW_012107141.1:5874285-5881313 GCF_000951045.1 Mandrillus leucophaeus
CGGGCATGGTGGTGCACGCCTGTAATCCCAGCTACTCAGGAGGCTGAGGCAGGAGAATCACTTGAACCTGGGAGGCAGAGGTTGCGGTGAGCCGAGATTGTGCCATCGCACTCCAGCCTGGGCAACAGAGCAAGACTCCATCTCAAAATAAAATAAAATAAAAAAATAAAAAGAAAGATCTTGTAGTTTAGTGAATTATCACAGCATTAACTTGGTTATTAAATTCCAGTTTCCTTGCTGGGGTTGCGGCTCACACCTGTAATCTCAGAACTTTAGGAGGCCAGGAGGATCCTTTGAGGCCAGGAATTTGGGAACAGCCTGGGCAATATAGTGAGACCACGTGTCTCTATAAAAAAGCTTTTTAAAAATTAGCCAGGCGGCCAGGCACGGTGGTTCACACCTGTAATCCCAGCACTTTGGGAGGCCAAGGCAGGTGGATCGCTTGAGGTCAGGAGTTCGAGACCAGCCTGGCCAACATGGTGAAACCCTGTCTCTACCAAAAATATAAAAAATGAGCAGGGTGTGGTGACACGTGCCTGTAATCCCAGCTACTTGGGAGGCTGTGGCATGAGAAGCGCTTGAACCCAGGAGGCAGAGGTTGCAGTGAGCCAAAATGATGCCACTGCACTCCAGCCTGGGCAATAGAGACTCTGTTCTCAAAAAAAAGAAAAAAAGAAAAAAAATTAGCCAGGCATGGTGGTGCATGCCTATAGTCCTAGCTACTCAGGAGGCTGAGGTGGGAGAATGGCTTGTGGCCAGGAGTTCAAGGCTGCAGTGAGCTGTGATCACACCACTGCACTCCAGCCTGAGTGACAGAACAGGACCCTGTCTCAAAAATAAAATATTAAATTAAAATAAAATATAAAGTAAAATAAACTCCACTTTTATTTTTCCCCTATATTTTCAGACTCATCTCTTTTTAATCCTCAATGTTCTATGGTTGCCCAAGCATGCCATGCTCTTTTTCTGTTTCTTCCAACTGAAATACTTTTCTTTGACCCTCTTAATTGGATCATTTCAAACTCATCCTTTAGATCTCAGCTTAGATGGCAACTCCTTTTGAAAACTTATGCTGATCTCTAAGCTGGGTTAGGTATGCTCAGGTGGACCAAGCACTATGCAATTGTCTGGTAAAATGTTTAACTTCCTCACTAGTTCATGAACTCTGGGTCCATGAACTCTCCACTTTGTTCATCACTATTATCTCTAGCACCAGGCACTGTACTTAGCATATGACAACACATATGAACGAATATTATAAAGCAGGGAGACAGAAAATGAGGAACATCCAGCTGGGTGTGGTGGCTCACACCTGTAATCCCAGCACTTTGGGAGGCTGAGGAGAGTGGATCACGAGGGCAGGAGTTCGAGACCACCCTGGCCAAGATGGTGAAACCCCGTCTCTACTAAAAATACAAAAATTAGCCAGGAATGGTGGTGTGTGCCTGTAATCCCAGCTACTTGAGAGGCTGAGGCAGGAGAATTGCTTGAACCCAGGAGGCAGAGGTTGCAGTGAGCCAAGATGGAGCCATTGCACTCCAGCCTGGGCAACAGAGCAAGACTCCATCTCAAAAAAAAAAAAAAAAGAGGAATATCCAGTTTTTTATCCAGTAGTATAAAGCAGAGACATACATGATGTTTGCTAGACTTGTTCTGGTAATTAGAGAAGTCCCCACTTTCTAATGCAACCCACTTCCATAAATGCTTAATCCATAAAATGGATGAAGAAGATTGTACTTGCTCCAAGAGCTCACAGGTATGACCCATAATGTCAAAAAAAAGTCTCCACCATTCCGACAAGAAAACTCCAATACACTCAAAATATAACTAAAAACAGTAAAAACTATGTTGTGGTATATGTAGTCTTCAATTATACCAAGACTGGTAAAAATACCACATAACCAAACACATTAATACTGAGACAGGGTAGCACCTCTGTATTTTTAGATAAGATGCTATGTCCTCCCTCCAAAAAAAGAAAAAGAAAAGAAAAAACCCACTGAAACAGGTTAATTTAGAAAACAGATTTCAGTATTTATATATTTTGTCTTCTAGGAAGGTATCCTCCCATTCTGGAAAACTCAGAAGCATTCTAGTTTACACATTAGTATGATTTGATTTTGGTGAGTTTATATCAGTTTCTCACAGTTTAATTGTTTCAGGGTGAGTTAATAAATGTTGACTCTAGGCCTGGTGCAGAGGCTCATGCCTGTAATCCCAGCACTTTGGGAGGCCAAGGCAGGTGGATCACTTAGGGTCAGGAGTTTGAGACCAGCCTGGCCAACATGGAGAAACCCTGACTCTAATAAAAATATAAACACTAGCTGGGTGCAGTGGCCCAAATCTGTAATCCCAGCACTTTGGGAGGCCGAGGCAGGTGGATCACCTGAGGTTGGGAGTTCGAGAACAGTCTGACCAACATAGAGAAACCCCGTTTCTACTAAAAATACAAAATTAGCTGGGCATGGTGGCACACGCCTGTAATCCCAGCTACTCAGGAGGCTGAGGCAGGATAATCATTTGAACCCAGGAGGCAGAGGGTGCAGTGAGCTGAGCTCATGCCATTGCACTCCAGTCTGGGCAAGAAGAGCGAAAGTCAGTCTCAAAAAACAAACAAACAAACAAACAACAACAACAACAAAAAACTAGTCAGGCATGGTGGCCGGGCACCTGTAATCCCAGCTACTTGTGGGGCTGAGGCAGGAGAATCGCTTGAACCTGGGAGGTGGGGGCTGCTGTGAGTAGAGATCAAGCCACTGCACTCCACCCTGGGTGACGGAGTGAGACTCTGTCTCAATAAATAAATAAATAAATAAACAAATGTTGACTCTGTCCTGCCTTATACTTAAGCACATAGGACTTAACATTCTCAGGTCTTGTAATAAAGTCAGGCAGAAGGCCAGGCTTGGTGGCTTATGCCTGTAATCCCAGCACTTTGGGAGGCCAAGGCGGGCGGATCATGAGGTGAGGAGTTCGAGACTAGCCTTGCACACAAGGTGAAACCCTGTCTCTACTTAAAAACGCAAAATTAGCTGGGAGTGGTGGTGTGCACCTGTAATTCCAGCTACTCAGGAGGCTGAGTGAGGAGAATCACTTGAACCCAGGAGGCGGAGGTTGCAGTGAGCCGAGATTGCGCCACTGCACTCCAGCCTGGGCAACAGAGTGAGACTTCTCAAAACAAAACAAAACAAAACAAAAACAAAAACAAGTCAGGCAGAATAGATTAGCAAGACCACTTCACATAAGTCATATTACCAATATGATGAATGTTTTCCTTGATGACCTCACATTCGATTGGCCATCTTGGAGCCAGCAGTGGCCTCTTGGTAGACAAAATGGAAAAGAGCTCTTGGGGTTCTCGAAGACGTGGATTTACTTCATCCAACTCATCATAAAGAAGCTGTCTGCTCCTAAGATGTGGTAAACTCAGCATATGTGAATCTGCCAAAGGGAAAGAGAGTAAGTGAACATCTTCCTTTTCCTCCTTGGGAACTTTACTGCTCATCTATAACAATGAAACTATTTTAAGCATTATATTAAAATATTAGCACAAATACATGACTATTTGACATGTTTCTCCTTCAAGAAGATTTAGTCCAGAATAACAGGCTCAAAATTAAAAAATGTTAAAATTCTGCACAGTCTATTAAGTGTTTAAATATAAAACTTTAGGGTAAATAAAAAACCTTTTTTTTTTTTTAAATTAAATTTAATGGTCCAAGACATTTCAACAGTTGGTTACAATGAATAAGAAGTTACTTAATGTGCTTTATTATTTTTGTTTAGCTAGTGGCAAGAGAGGGAATTTCAATATATCCATTGCCATTTTAGAAAAAAGTACATACAACTTTATTCTTTTTTTCTTCTTTTTTACCAACTATAGTGAAATAACCTACAAATAAAATTTCAGGACCATAATATTACCATACCAAGGAAAGAGAGACATAAAGAAGATGGAAAGAGGAAGGTGAGATAAAGCGTGAGATGGGGCAGAAGAAAGAATCAGAAAAAAAGGGAAGAAAAGAAAGGCTTTCAGGAAGGTAAAAAAGAAAGGAGGGGCCAGGCGCCGCGGCTCATGCCTGTAATCCCAAAACTTTGAACTTTGGGAGGCCGAGGTGGGTGGATCACCTGAGTTCAGGAGTTCGAGACCAGCCTGGCCAACATGGTGAAATCCTGTCTCTACTGAAACTACAAAAATTAGCTGGGTGTGGTGGCACATGCCTGTAATCCCAGCTACTCAGAGGGCTGAGGCAGGAGAATCTTTGAACTTGGGAGGTGGAGGCTGCAGTGAGCTGAGGCTGCACCACTGCATCCAGTCTGGGTGACAAGAGTGAAAGTCTGTGTCCAAAAAAAAAAAAAAAAAGGGACTGAGGAAAAAAGAAAAAAATGGAAATGAAAGGGGGAACTAAAGGCTGAGGATCCTTCAGTGCTCATCAGGCATCAATCCCATTCCTGTCTGGTAATTCTCGGGTTTGGTGGGAAGAGCAGGTGATGAAGACATAGTCCAAAAAAGGAGCTTGAATTTTCTGGTCTGGAAGGACATGAAATACCTCTGTTGATGGCTTCTATTTGTCTGTGCACAGCTGAAGATAAACTGGTAGGCCCTAGAAAGAGGAAGAGGAGGCCCCGTTTGTCTCTGGGATCATTGTCTTCATTTCTTCCGTTCACTATCCCCATCCCTTCTCATTTCCTATGCCCACTTGGGACCCCTGCATTTCTAGCTAAATCTTTCTCCCATACTTTAATGGGGGAAATAAAAGGAAATAAACATTTGAAAAGACAGTAAAGCTGCACAATGTCACTCATAACTAAAGAAATATAAAGCAGGCTGGGCACGGTAGCTCACATCTGTAATCCTAGCACTTTGGGAGGCCGAGGTGGGTGGACTACCTGAGGTTGGGAGTTCAAGACCAGACTGGCCAGCTGGGCGCAGTGGCTCACGCCTGTAATCCCAGCACTTTGGGAGGCTGAGGTGGACGGATCACAAGGTCAGGAGATCAAGACCATCCTGGCTAACACGGTAAAATCCTGTCTCTACTAAAAATACAAAAATTAGCTAGGCACCGTGGTGCACACCTGTAGTCCCAGCTACCCAGGAGGCTGAGGCAGGAGAATCACTTGAAGCCAGGAGGCGGAGGTTGTAGTGAGCCGGGATGGAGCCACTGCACTCCAGCCTTTCGACAGAGCAAGACTCTGTCTCAAAAAAAAAAAAAATTATTAATATTGGCCAGGTGTGTTGGCTCGCACCTGTAATCCCAGCACTTTGGGAGGCCAAGGTGGGCCGATCACCCAAGGTTGTGAGTTTGAGACCAGCCTGGCTAACATGGCGAAACACTGTCTCTGCTAAAAATACAAAAATTAGCTGGGAGTGGTGGTGCACGCCTGTAATCCCAGCTACTGGGGAGGCTGAGGCAGAAGAATAGCTTGAACCCAGGAGGCAGAGGTTGCAGTGAACTGAGATAGTGCTACCACTCTCCAGCCTGGGGACAAGAGTGAGACTCCGTCTCAAAAAAAAAAAGAATCAATAATGTATTTTATGGTTTTCAGATCTTGTGTCATTCAAAGGTTTTAAGTAGAAAAGGGACCTAGTCAGATTTGCATATAAAAAACACTGCTATGTGGAAAGTTGATTGGGGGGTGCAGCACAGAACAAGAGGAGCCAGGAGACCAATTAGAAGGCTGAATGATGATAGCTTGGATGGGAGGTGGTGGGACTGTGAGGGTGGGGGTATAAAGGCAGCGGTGGAGGTGGGGGATAAGCAAGGGGGGATATAGAGAAAAGAGGGGTGGATCAATGTTTGGTTTGAGGGAGAAGTTCAACTGCATTCCTCCCCTTAGATTTTAGAAGAAACCTGTGTCTCTGCAAAAAATTATTTTTTTGCGTAAGCTAGCTAGAACTGTTTTCCACTGCTCCTATGCAAACAGCCTTAGTAAGCATTATCCATCAAAACTGGAAATCAATGTATTACTTTTTTTTTTTTTTTTGAGACAGGGTCTCACTCTGTTGCCCAGGCTGGAATGCAGTGCCGCAATCTCAGTTCACTGCAACTTCCACCTTCCAGGTTCACACAATTCTCCTGCCTCAACCTCCCCAGTAGCTGGGACCACAGGCACCTGCCACCACATCCAGCTAATTTTTGTATGTTTTTGTAGAGACAAGAGTTTTGCCATGTTGCCCAGGCTGGTCTTGAGCTCCTGAGCACAAGCGATCTGCCTGCCTCAGCTATCCAAAGTGCTGGGATTACAGGCGTGAGCCACCATGACAGGCATATTACTCTTTTTTTTTTTTGAGACAGAATCTCACTTTGTCACCCAGGCTGAAGTGCAGTGGCCCAACCTCGGCTCACTGAACCTCCACGTCCTGGGTTCAAGCATTCCTCCCACCTCAGCCTCCCAAGTCCTGAGATTACAGGTGTGTGTCACCACACCCGGCTAATTTGTATATTTTTAGTAGAGCTGGGGTTTTGCCATGCTGGTCAGACAGGTCTCAAACTCCTGACCTCAAGTGATCCTCCCACCTCAGTCTCCCAAAGTGCTGGGATTGCAGGCGTGAGCCACCATGCCTGGCTAGAAAATACAGTATTTTGATTTAAACCTGTAATCCAAAGTAGATTTAGAGAGAAGTTTTGAACGGTGTTAGAAACAGAGGCCAAGGCTGCTCCCCGGCCTCTCCCATGTTAGAGCAGGTCCTTCTGAATACTCAGAGGAGTTACTAGGCAATGAGGTTCTAGAGGTCACACATACTGATTGTTACTCACATAGAAGCTTCTCCTTTTGCAGGGTGTCTGGTATCAAATCATCTTTTCCCCCAAGAGAGCCATGCAACAGGTACTGAGGGTTATTCTTCCGAACATGCTGATGCGTAGCAGAGTTTGGTAAACTGCCTCTCTGTGCTAAAAATAGGTAGTTTAATTAAAGTTGCTGGAAGGTGGCCGGGCGCGGTGGCTCAAGCCTGTAATCCCAGCACTTTGGGAGGCCGAGACGGGCGGATCACGAGGTCAGGAGATCGAGACCATCCTGGCTAACAC
>NW_012107141.1:5885658-5886336 GCF_000951045.1 Mandrillus leucophaeus
AATAAATAAATAAATAAATAAATAAAATATATATGCATGCTGAGGTTGCTAAGTTCTATGGTAAGAACAAATCTATTTGTGAATTGTGAAGAAGAAAAAAGAAATTCATAATAGTTTTGCTGTCATACTTCAAATTGCAAAAGTTATGGCCACAGTGCATAAGTACTTAGTTATGGTGGAAAAGGCATTAAATTTGTGGGTGGAAGATAGAAGTCTGTTCTGAATGAGAGTGATTTGGATTTAGTACTATCAGTGGTTTCAGGCCATCCAGGGGTCTTGGAACCTCCCCCCTGTAGATAATAAGGGGTGACGACTAATGTAGTTAATAAAAAAATTTAACAACATTCTTTGATAGAAATAAAATTAATACTAATACAATCAATATTACTCCATCTTATTTCAATATACCAATAACAAAGTTAGGAAATAAAATTTTAAGAAGATCAACATTTATAATAGCATAAAAATATGAAGTATTATGAAAAACTATAAATCTTTATTGGGAGACATTAAAAACCTAAGTAAATGGAGATATATATTATAGTCATAGATTGGAGAATCCAGTGTTGAAAAATTGCCAGTTCTTGTGAAATCGGATCTACAGATTCAATGCAATTCCTACAATCTTTTTTTTTTTTTTTTTTTGAGACGGAGTCTCGCTCTGTCGCCCAGGCTGGA
>NW_012107141.1:5891300-5892729 GCF_000951045.1 Mandrillus leucophaeus
AAAAAAAAAAAAAAAAAAAAGGAAGTTGCTGGAAGGCTGACTCATCACTTCTAACATCTAGGTCAATACCAAACCCCTACTCCTTTTATCACCACCCACCACCACAGGCCTTTGCAATGAATACGCTGCATTTTTCAAAGAGCTTTCATATTCCAGCTTATGTGAGTGAAGCATAATTATCCCCACCTTACAGCTGAGGAAATGGATGTAAAGAGGAGACTTGAGAAGCAGCCTGGTGTAGTGGAGTGAGAAAGGGCTTGGTAGGCAGAAAGATTCTGAAGCTACAAGGGCTGTGTTGGAACTCAGAAAATGATAGCCCAGGGCTGGGAGGGTTGCTTGAGCCTGGGATGTGGAGGCCACTGCCCTCCAGCCTGAGTGACAGAGCGAGATCCTGTCTCAAAAAAAAAAAAAAGAAAAAAAAATTATGGCCCAAAGGTTTGGCACTTGGCCTACTGAACACTTTGAACTAAACATAGAAAGGGTTCCAACCCTCAATAACATGCAATTTACCCATGTAACAAACCTGCACATGTACCCTCTAATCTATAATAAAAGTTGAAAAAATAAATTTAAAAAAATTAGAAAAGCCTTAGAAGCTGCCTCAGAACCAAGGACTTTCTGACCTCTCCTGTCTCCCCACTACCCCAAGAGCAGGAAAGGACTCCTCTCTGGAATTCCTTATCTGACTAAGGAAACTTCTTTCCAAAAGAAAAGCAGTTGTTTTAAGACCCCTTCCCTAGGAATCTCATCAAATAACTAGTAAAGATGAACCACTAAAGAGGAGACTAAAAATTGTCACAACACCCCGATAGACTTTTCATCAATTATGAGGGCAACTCAGAGATTACCTGGGCAACTATTTTCGTAAGACAACCTTTCTTCAGTGAAGCTCCTCCCCTTACTTGCTTACCACCCCTCCCCGGAGCTCAGAGGAACTTTGTCCCAGGACATGATTTTTGGAGCTCATTCGTTTCTCCTGAATATCATTTACTACCTTTCACAATTGCCTACACACCCTCCTCCCTGAATTTCTCTCTCCCTATGAAGAGGGTATTGAAACTTCAACAATCTGGAGTGGAGTGGCATAATCTCGGCTCATTGCAACCTCTGCCTCCCAGGTTCAAGTGTTTCTCCTGCCTACACCTTCTGAGTAGCTGGGATTACAGGCGTGCAACACCAAGCCCAGCTAATTTTTTGTATTATTAGTAGAGACAGGGTTTTGCCATGTTTGCCAGGCTGGTCTCGAACTCCTGACCTCAGGTGATCTGCCCACCTTGGCCTCCCAAAGTGTTGGGATTACAGGCATGAGCCACCGCACCCAGCCTGAAGTTCTTGACTTTGTATGGAAAGTAAAAAATCGTATGATGACCAGCCTGAGCAACATAGTAAGACCATGTCTCTACAAAAAATATTTTAAAATTAGCTGGGT
>NW_012107141.1:5893589-5904239 GCF_000951045.1 Mandrillus leucophaeus
TTTGTATTTTTTAGTAGAGACGGGGTTTCACTGTGTTAGCCAGGATGGTCTCGATCTCCTGACCTCGTGATCCACCCATCTCGGCCTCCCAAAGTGCTGGGATTACAGGCTTGAGCCACCGCGCCCGGCCCCTACAATCTTTTAAAATGTCATAAGCGGGCCGGGGACAGTGGCTCATGCCTGTAATCCCAGTACTTTGGGAGGCCAAGGTGGGTGGATCACCTTAGGTCAGGAGTTCGAGAACAGCCTGGTCAACATGAGGACACCCTGTGTCTACTAAAAACACCAAAATTAGCCAGGCATGGTGGTGCATGCCTGTAATCCCAGCTACTGGGGTACTTAGGAGGCTGAGGCAGGAAAATCGCTTGACCCCAGGAGGTGGAGGTTGCAGCAAGCCTAGCTCGCACCACGGCACTCCAGCCTGGGCAACAAGAGCGAAACTCCATCTCAAAAATAAAAAAACAGCCAGGTGCAGTAGCTCATGTCTGTAATCCCAGCACTTCGGGAGGCCGAGGCAGGTGGATCACCTGAGGTCGGGAGTTCAAGACCAGCCTGGCCAACATGTTGAAACCACATCTCTACTAAAAATACACAAAAAAGTTAGCTGGGTGTGGTGGCTGGCGCCTGTAATCCCATCTACTTGGGAGGCTGAGGCAAGAGAATCTCTTGAATCCAGGAGGTGGAGGTTGCAGTGAGCCGAGTTTGCGCCATTGCACTTCAGCCTGGGTGAAAAGAGTGAGACTCCATCTCAAAAAAAAAAGAAAAAAAAAAAGAAACAAAAATTAGCCGGGCGTGGAGGATTGAGCCTGTAATCCCAGCTACTCAGGAGGCTGAGGCAGGAGAATTCTTGAACCTGGGAGGAAGAGGTTGCAGTGAGCTGAGATCGTGCCACTGCACTCCACCCTGGGTGACAGAGCGAGACTTCATCTCAAAAATAAAATAAAATAAAATAAAATAAAATAAAATGTCATAAGCCAATTGTAAAATTTATATAGGAAGGCAAAGACTCAAGAACAGCCATGACACTTTTGAAGAACAAGGTGGGAAGACATGTCATTCCAGATAAAGACTATTTTAATGCCATATAGTAATTAAGAGACAGTGATATTGATAAAGGATAGACAGACCAACGGAATAGACAGCCCAGAAACAGATCTTTGTATTAAGTGATGCTTTCTACTTGACAGAGATGACCCTGCAGATCAATGGGGAAAGGAAGTACTTTGCAATAATGGTAGAGGAAAAAATATTTATTTGTCAATGCAAATTATTTATTAGTCTACCTAAGTGCAACCCTCTCAGCTAACGAAGCAATTTTCCTCTTGAGTCCAGGAAAGGTGATACTAGACAAGAACATGGTATTACCTTTAAAGTAGCCATAATATTGGAGGTGACGGTACATAAAGTCTTCATAAGGATCAGGAATAGTCTGTGAAAGGAAAGGCCACTTCAGTCAAGATGTTTTCAAACCATAATGGACTCAGCAAAAAGTACACGAGCATTGTTGCATGTGACTAAACTAAACTAAACCAAGCAAACTGCATTCCCGCGAATTATTCTATTGTGGGGATCAAGATCTCCAGCTGGGAAAAGATGCCACCAGAACATCCCTTCTTATCTAGTAGCAGATTTCTGTGGAGCTCCCGAAGAAATGGAGTTCCCCGAAGAAATTTCTGTGGCTTTCTGTGCTGTGTACCGACCTGCTTTAGGTGCGTTTCCAAGGCTGGGAACATGTTACTTCTGGATGATAGGATGAAAACTAGTCAGTGACATTAGCGTCCAGTCGCAAATCCTGCCCAATTTCCAAATAGGCAGCAGATTACACACGAGAAGCTACAAAGCCAGAACAGGACAAGTGAAAAACTGCCAATACCTCCCCGGGCGCCCCCCAGCTCCCTCTTGACTTCAGAAAACCCTGCCAACCCAGCTTCTCCGCAGCTCAACAAGATGGTCACGCCGAGGCCAGAGGTGCACCTGAGACAGGGAGGGCGGCGTGTCTTCCCGCCTCTTCTTCCCAAAGTGCTGGCCCCATGGTTCCCTTTCCCTGAGAAGGGAGATGCTCGCCACAGGAAAGTGAAAGAAATGGGGATGGGAGCACGCGACGGAGTCGTCTCCGTCAGTGTCGATGGAAAAAGGTCAGGGGGTTGGGAGAGCGGGCCTTTTAGGGTTCAGAGGAACCTGGTCCGGGGCAGGTGGTGAGGGGGTTTCCTAAGCGTAGGAAGGGGGAAGGAGAACAGAAACTTCTCAGGAGGGCAGAGCGATGGGTGCGACCGCCTTCGCGCCCTGGCCCGTCCCAAGTAGCACGGATGGGTGCGGAGAGAAGCCCCAGCGAGGCAGGCGGCCACCGCACTTAGGTACAGAGGCCAAGCAGTGTGTGGGTAAGAGGACAAACTAGCTGCACCCGCCAGCCACTGCCGTCTGTGAGGGCCCGGGTAGCCTAGCAACCGCGAGCCGGAAGCGGAAAAAGGGCGGGGCGGCCGGGCGCTTCCGGCAAGCTAGGCCCCGCCCCCACGGAGGGAGCGGGTAGCCCCGGGAAGGTCTGCGGCGAGTATGGCAGGCAGCGGCGATTCAGACTCATTTTTCACCTCATACATTACAGCCCCAACCTGGGAATCGAAACCGCATTGATGAGTACGATGCCAGTAGCCTTCAATATATTTCCAAGCTCGTTTGCTGTTGGCTTTAGATAATTGTTGTGCATGCTTTCCTCTAAGAGAGCTGCTGCTGCTTTCACCTTGTGTCCACTCCATAGCTAGAATGGAAAAATTACCTTCTACACTGAAAATCTTAAGAAACGAAGCTAGCAAATTCAAATCACACATTTTGATTAGGTTTAACAAATTAATTATATGCATAGAAATATACTCCAGGCAGGGCGCGGTGGCTCACGCCTGTAATCCCAGAACTTTGGGAGGCCGAGGGAGGCGGATCACCTGAGGTCCGCAGTTTGAGACCAGCCTGACCAACCTGGAGAAACCCCGTCTCTACTAAAAATACGAAATTAGCTGGGCATGGTAGCGCATGCCTGTAATCCCAGCTACTCGGGAGGCTGAGGCAGGGGAATCACTTGAATCCGGGAGGTGGAGGTTGCAGTGAGCCTAGATCGCGCCATTGCACTCCAGCCTGGGCAAGAAGAGCGAAATTGTCTCAAAAAAAAAAAAAAAAAACCAAGAACAAAAAAATAAATATACTACAATAAAATTCAAACACGTGTCTTTGGTTAACTATATATGAATATAACCGTATCTGATACTTTTATCAATGGGGGAAAAAGCTATAAAGCAACTTTTTTCGAAATGTTAACCATATTACATCATTGCCAGGAATTAAGTAGGTCAAATATTATCTAATATGGCTATTAACCAATCTAGATATTATAGATAATATTAGACCCCAAAACTTGGATCACATAGCACCATCTGGGACTAGAAGCCTGTTTGTCTAAACTGGCCCCACCACTCCCCATTCAAGATCTGCTCTTTTTCTTGAAAGCTGTTCTTAAATGTTTGCACCTTGCATTGTATATGCTTAGAAAAAAAAAAAACAAGTCTTGGTTACATAATCGGAATAACAGGTGTTGATGAGCAAAACGATAACCCATCAGAATTATAAAAAAAGCTTTATTAGTGCATATATACAAATTTACAAGGTCAGAAACTGGAGAAATACAAAGAGCTTTAAAACACAATTTGCTGTTTCCTCAGTTTAAAGTGACTTTTACCTGATTGTGATACAATAGAAAGTACAGAACAGTAAACTGCTTTTTAAATACTGGAATTTTATGGAGAATACATTCACATAAAGAAAGGAGGTGAATTTTGTTTTGGAACAAGGTTAAGACAATGGAGACATTAATACACAGACTGTCTCTTTGCATTTACTGCCACATACTTGGGGGGAAATTCTCAAAATCAACGATATGAACATCTGCTGCTGCTTGTATGCCACCTAGTGTGCGAAACGACTGAGCTACCAGTTCTAGAATTTATGAGAACTACTCTAAAGAGTGTGGCCATCTATCAGCACGAGGTAAACCACTTAGACCTCAGCACTTCAGGGGTGGCCGACTAGAGAAAAGAGGTCAGAAAAAGATTCAGACAATTCCAGTCAAGCAAGGTAGAATGCAGAGCTGCCTTCTGAATTGCACTTGTTCTGGAGGAGAAGTTAATTCTTCACTTTTGTCAGGGAGTCCTCTACAGAGGTGTTATCCTCATGAACCACATGTTCTTCAAGATTGATGAGGTTAATATACCTAACATGCTAAGTTTGCCAGTTTGAGAATAAAGGCAGCATGGTCAAAGCAATTCCAATCACCTCATCCCTTAGCAAAACAGAAAAATTACATTTCACAAAAGTGAAAACTTTGTATGCATACACTCTTGCCCAGAAAATTTATAAGATCTCCCCCATAACATTTATAGTTTGACAATAAAACTGGTTAAGACTTTGAACTGAACACAAAACAAGTAATAATACAAAAAAAGTTTTAAAAACTTAAAAACTATGTGTTTGGAGTCATTTTCCTTCGCTTTAGTCTTGCTCTCCAGTCCTCAGGAAGGGCTTCAAAATTAGCATTTCTCTCTGCCATGCCACTGTGAAAACAACATACAGATTATTTCAGTGGAAAGAAAAATTAACAGAGGTATTCATTTCCTAGCAAATAAAAATCTAACTGAAATTAAAAACCTGATCACATCTATGTTTATGAAAATCTTTTGTTTCTCAGCCAAATATCAGTATATTCTTCATCGAACTTCTTCATTCTGATAGGTCAACCAAACACTCTCCTGGTTTTATGTATATGTCTAAGCGCATATTTATTTATTATTGATTGATTGAGATGGAATTTTGCTCTTGTTGCCCAGGCTGGAGTGCAATGGTGTGGTATCGGCTCACCGCAACCTCCGCCTCCCAGGTTCAAACGACTCCTGCCTCAGCCTCCCCTTAAAGTAGCTGGGATCCTCAGAGTAGCTGGAATTACAGGCATGCGCAACCACGCCTGGGTTTTTTTTTTTTTTTATTTTTTTATTTTTTTTAGTAGAGACAGGGTTTCTCCATGTTGGTGAAGCTGGTCTCAAACTCCCAACCTCAGGTGATTTGCCTGCCTCGGCCCCCCAAAGTGCTGGGATTACAGGCGTGAGCCACCATGCTTGGCCTTATTTATTTTATATAAATATACCTCCAGTAACCATTAAAGGCACACTGAAGAAATAAAACACGTTCTACTAAAGTTTTTCTTAGCCCATAGGAGTTATGATTCTTCAGGGCAAATATATCTAACCCTCAATCTACCAACAGGGACCCTTGGATCTAACTTTTTCTTTTTTTTTTTTTTTTTTGAGATGGAGTCACGCTCTGTTGCCCAGACTGGAGTGCAGTGGCATGATCTTGGCTCACTGCAACCTCTGCCTCCTAGGTCCAAGCGATTCTCCTGCCTCAGCCTCCCGAGTAGCTGGTACTACAGGCGCCCACCACCATGTCCAGCTAATTTTTGTATTTTTAGTAAAGACAGGGTTTCACTATGTTGGCCAGGCTGGTCTCGAACTCCTGACCTCATGATTCACCCGCCTCAGCCTCCCAAAGTGCTGGGATTACAGGCGTAAGCCACTGTGCCCAGTCGGATCTAGTATTTTTGAGTTTCTCTTTCAAGTAGTTTTATTTGTAAGTATTAAAATTCAAATTGTATCTTGCAGTTAACAGAATGGATGCATTAGATCCTTTAATAAAAAATAAGCCAGAACCTATCAGAGATGAATTTGAAATCTGGCATCAGTATTAGACAGCTGTGTTCTAGTTTATACATTGACAACTGATGAACAGTGAGTTGCAGTCAAAGAATGCTGCCCATTTCAGAATGTATACCTTTAAAACAAGGAAAATATGAAATAAAAAATTGTATTTGCTGTGTCTTAAGTCTTTAAAATTTCTAGAATTTTTGAGAAAGCCATCTTCCTGCCTCAGCCTCCCAAGCATCTAGGACTATAGGTGTGAGCAACAGTGCCCAGCCAACATGTGTTTTTGTGGTTTTTTTTGGCGATGGAGTCTTGCTGTGTTGTCCAGGCTGGAGTGCAAAACCGCAGTCTTGGCTCACTGCAACCTCCGCCTCGTGGGTTCAAACAATTCTTCTGCCTCAATGATTACAAGCGTTCGCCACCAGGCCCAACTAATTTTTGTACTTTTAGTAGAGATGGGGTTTTACCATGTTGACCACGCTGGTCTTGAATTCCTGATCTCGTGATCTGCCTGCGTTGGCCTCCCAAACTGCTGGGATTACAGGTGTGAGCCACCGCGCCCGGCCCAACATGTGCTTTCATCATAAAAAACATTTCTAACCTGAGTGTGGTGGCTCACTTATAATCCCAACACTCTGGGAGGCTGAGGCGCAATTACTTGAAGCCAGTTCTCCCTATCCTTTTATTCTAGTCAAGCAAGGTAGTGAAGGATTTTCTTACCTAAAAGAGGTTCATTTAGTTCCTAGTGTGGTGTGCTCACTCATTAACTTCTATTCTAGAATAAGTGCAATTCAGAAGGCAGCTCTGTATTCTACCTTGCTTGACTGAAATATAGGGATAGGGGGAAAACTTTATTCTAATACTGTAAATTATTTGTAAAATAAGTTAATGTGTGTGTGTATAAAAGGGTCTAATTCTATAAATTATTTGTAAAATAAGTTTATATGTTGTGTATGTGTGTGTGCATAAAAGGTTCCACTGGATCTAGATAGTAAATGATGGTACTGAGTTGAGACAGGTCTTTGCCTAACATCAACAATCAACTGGACAAAATACTACAACTCTGTTGTTTCTGATTTTGAAAAAAGGCTAGACCATAATTTCTATAAGGCATTAAACATGTTTATAAATAAGAAACATTTAGATAAATTTACAAGCTGTGATTTTAAGAATATGTCTATTCTAATGCATCTGTAACAACCACAACCTACTCCATCTCATAGTAGGTCTCAACCTAGTCTAAAACCCCATCTCATCTGTGTTCCCTTTTCTTTTACCTAACCAGCTGCTGCTGTTTCCACTCTTCAATTCGCTTCTGTGCAGTTGATTCTCGATCCTCTTCACTGGAACTAGAATTGTCCTCTTCATCTAACTCACGCTGGATACTCTGCCACTTTTTTACCAAAGATGGCATTTTGGTTTTACTCTTCTTTGCCTGTAACGAAGGTTAAAGGTCAAAAGGAATATAAAACATAAAATAAGGATAAGAGTCCTCTACAATGGAGGTCAGGATCCTTTTTCCAGTTCTAAAGAATATGCACACTTTAAAAAAGAAAGTAAATACCATTCCAAGTTCTTGCCATAAATTTCTTACGAACTATAAATGAAAAGGCTTGGTTAAAAATCTATAAAGCTGGGCTAGGCGCGGTGGCTCAAGCCTGTAATCCCAGCACTTTGGGAGGCCGAGACAGGCGGATCACGAGGTCAGGAGATCGAGACCATCCTGGCTAACATGGTGAAACCCCGTCTCTACTAAAAATACAAAAAATTAGCCGGGCATGGTGGCAGGCGCCTGTAGTCCCTGCTACTCAGGAGGCTGAGGCAGGAGAATGGCGTGAACCCGGGAGGTGGAGCTTGCAGTGAGCCGAGATCGCGCCACTGCACTCCAGCCTCGGCGACAGAGCGAGACTCTGTCTCAAAAAAATCAATGAGGCCAGGCATGGTGGGTCACACCTGCAGTCTCAGCACTTTGGGAGGCCAAGGTGAGTGGATCACTTGAGGCCAGGAATTCAAGACCAGCCTGGCCAACATGACAAAAACTCATCTCTACTAAAAATATAAAAAATACAAAAATGAGCCTGGCATGGTGGTACACATGCCTGTAGTCCCAGCTACTCAGGAGGCTGAGGCATGAGAACTGCTTGAACTGGGAGGTAGAGGTTACAGTGAGCAGAGAGCATGCCACTGCATGCCAGCCTGGGTGACAGAGACTCTGTCTCCTTTCCCCCCGCCAAAAAAATCAATGATGCAGTTAGTTCTAAGAGAAGGTATAATGGTATAATTTTTTTCTTCTTTTCGCTTACCTTCATTGTCTAAATTGTCTATAATAAACATGCATTTTCCCCCGCTTTTGAGACTCTGTCTCTTTGTAAATGTGGTATTTTATAAAATCAGGTCATATAAATTTCCTTTAACCTCCCTACCCTATGCAATTCCAAATACTGCCTTTATCTTGTCTCCTCAGAATTACAGTGTTCCCGTTTTCAAATTTTAAATAGATGCAGCGTTCCTATCAAATGATTAAAAAAAAAAAAGGTAAAAAATAAAGCTGGAAAGACCAACAAAACAAATTGCCATATTAGCTGGGGGTGATGGCAGGTGTCTCCGACTCAAAAAAAAGGAAAAAAAAAATTTATCATAGATGCATTTTTCCCTTATCTACTCCCAAGCCACCCCCTGCCAGAAGAAAGGTTCTGCAAAAGCAGAGGGTTATTTTTTTTTTTTTTTTTTGGTCTGATTTACTGCTAAATCCTAAGCCCCTAGGGAGAGTATCTGACAAATATATTAGACATTGATAAGACCAATTTTTATCTTTTTTTTTTTTTTTTAAGACAAAGTTTCACTCTTGTCGCCCAGGCTGGAATGCAGTGGTGCGATCTCAGCTCACTGCAACCTCAGTCTCCCACGTTCAAGTGACTCTCCCGCCTCAGCCTCTTTAATAGTTTATCCCTATGCTTTTTAAGAGAAGCAGTTGTATGTTTGAAGACCTGTCTGGGTGAGCGCTGGCTCAACAAGTAGGAGCTGACGTGACTGAGTACTGTACTCATGTGAGGACTGGGTATGGGGGCCCAAGCTGATTCTCCTCCCAGCACTTGAGACAAACAGATTTTTTGAATAAGGTCCCCTCATTGAGAAAATAAGATGGATATTTCAATTTCTTTTCTTTTCTTTTTTTTTTTTTTGAGACGGAGTCTTGCTCTGTCACCCAGGCTGGAGTGCAGTACCCTGACCCAGCTCACTGCAACCTCTGCCTCCTGGGTTCAAGCGATTCTCCTGCCTCAACCTCCCGAGTAGCTGGGATTACAGGCATCCGCCACCAGGCCCGGCTAACTTTTGTATTTTTAGTAAAGACGGGGTTTCACCATGTTGGGCAGGCTGGTCTTGAACTCCTGACTTCAAGTGATCTGCCCGCCTTGGCCTCCCAAAGTGCTGGGATTACAGGTGTGAGCTACGGTGCCAGTCTGAAGTGGTTAATTTTATGTTATGTGAATATAACCTCAATAGAATTTTTAAAAATAAATTTTTAAAAAGGGCGATTTATTATACCTTATCTTTCTTTCCTTTTTTTGTCTTTTCAGGTGGTGGCATTTTGGGAGCTGGTGGTGGTGGTGGAGGAGGAGGAGGAGGAGGTGGTGGTTCTATAATGGCAGTGGTAGGCACAGCACCTCGGGCCTGAACTGGTTGTAATGAAGGAGCAGTCACTCCAATTGGGACGGAACATTCTGCATAACTCATAATTGCAGGTGCTGCCGCTAGTCCAAGGTAATTTGACTGCAGGCTCATTCCTCTGGCCTGATGACCCATTCCTGCTGCTGGATGGCTAACTGGTATTGTCTGATGTCCAATTCCTGTTGCCTGGTTTCCAATCCCTGCTGCCTGGTGACCTAACACAGAAAACATAAAATTATACTATAAAAAGGACATCATGACAAGAACAGATGCAATGAAAAGAAAAGTGGGGATTAGATCATATAGAAAATGATTCCAGTATATTTTTTCTAAAAAACATAGCCATATTTGCTAGTAGCAAAATATATTAATTTTGAATACCTTGGCATTAAACTACCTAAACATCAAAATCACCAATGTACATAAATATACAAAAGACAATCTGAAAGGATACGTGCTGAACGTTTTTTGTGTTTTTGAGACAGAGTTTTGCTCTGTCGCCCAGACTAGATGAAGTACAGCAGTGTGATCACAGCTCACTGCAGCCTCAACCTCCAGGGCTCAAGTGATCCTCTCACCTCAGTCTCCTGAGTAGCTGGGACTATAGGCGCGGACTATCACGCCTGGCTAATTTTTGTCTTTTTTGTAGACAGGCTTTTGCCATGTTGTCCAGGCTGGTCTCCAACTCCTGAGCTCAAGCAATCCACCATTCCCCCTGAAGTGCTGGGAATATAGGTGTGAGCCACTGTGCACCGCCAGCTAAACTGTTAAAAAGTGTGTGGCTTTTTTTTTTTGGTTGTTGTTTTTTAAGTAAGTAAAATAAATGCATACTGACAGTCTTTGCAATCAAGAGTCTTTAACATTTCTTTAGTTTTAATGGCACCTAATGCTGAAAAGAAAAGAAACAATACATTGAGGAAAAACCATGCTCTAATCACAATTACCTGTAGCTATAGCTGACTGGCTATACAGAACTGGAGAACTGCCAATGGTAGCTGACCTCTGAACCACTGCAGTACTAATTTCTGTAGCTTTCCTCTTTACTCCTTTAGTGGAAGAAGAACTAGAGATGGTGGAATCAACTGAACTCTGAAACACAAACATTTGTAATCAGTGGCTGAAGGTCATGGTTAAGCATAGCCTGCTCCCACCTCCTTTTCTGAGACAGGCTCTCATTCTGTTGCACGAGCTGCAGAGGTGAGATTGTGACTCACTGCAGCCTCCTGGGCTTAAGCAATCCTCCTGCCTT
>NW_012107141.1:5904289-5922669 GCF_000951045.1 Mandrillus leucophaeus
GCTGACGTGACTGAGTACTGTACTCATGTGAGGACTGGGTATGGGGGCCCAAGCTGATTCTCCTCCCAGCACTTGAGACAAACAGATTTTTTGAATAAGGTCCCCTCATTGAGAAAATAAGATGGATATTTCAATTTCTTTTCTTTTCTTTTTTTTTTTTTTGAGACGGAGTCTTGCTCTGTCACCCAGGCTGGAGTGCAGTACCCTGACCCAGCTCACTGCAACCTCTGCCTCCTGGGTTCAAGCGATTCTCCTGCCTCAACCTCCCGAGTAGCTGGGATTACAGGCATCCGCCACCAGGCCCGGCTAACTTTTGTATTTTTAGTAAAGACGGGGTTTCACCATGTTGGGCAGGCTGGTCTTGAACTCCTGACTTCAAGTGATCTGCCCGCCTTGGCCTCCCAAAGTGCTGGGATTACAGGTGTGAGCTACGGTGCCAGTCTGAAGTGGTTAATTTTATGTTATGTGAATATAACCTCAATAGAATTTTTAAAAATAAATTTTTAAAAAGGGCGATTTATTATACCTTATCTTTCTTTCCTTTTTTTGTCTTTTCAGGTGGTGGCATTTTGGGAGCTGGTGGTGGTGGTGGAGGAGGAGGAGGAGGAGGTGGTGGTTCTATAATGGCAGTGGTAGGCACAGCACCTCGGGCCTGAACTGGTTGTAATGAAGGAGCAGTCACTCCAATTGGGACGGAACATTCTGCATAACTCATAATTGCAGGTGCTGCCGCTAGTCCAAGGTAATTTGACTGCAGGCTCATTCCTCTGGCCTGATGACCCATTCCTGCTGCTGGATGGCTAACTGGTATTGTCTGATGTCCAATTCCTGTTGCCTGGTTTCCAATCCCTGCTGCCTGGTGACCTAACACAGAAAACATAAAATTATACTATAAAAAGGACATCATGACAAGAACAGATGCAATGAAAAGAAAAGTGGGGATTAGATCATATAGAAAATGATTCCAGTATATTTTTTCTAAAAAACATAGCCATATTTGCTAGTAGCAAAATATATTAATTTTGAATACCTTGGCATTAAACTACCTAAACATCAAAATCACCAATGTACATAAATATACAAAAGACAATCTGAAAGGATACGTGCTGAACGTTTTTTGTGTTTTTGAGACAGAGTTTTGCTCTGTCGCCCAGACTAGATGAAGTACAGCAGTGTGATCACAGCTCACTGCAGCCTCAACCTCCAGGGCTCAAGTGATCCTCTCACCTCAGTCTCCTGAGTAGCTGGGACTATAGGCGCGGACTATCACGCCTGGCTAATTTTTGTCTTTTTTGTAGACAGGCTTTTGCCATGTTGTCCAGGCTGGTCTCCAACTCCTGAGCTCAAGCAATCCACCATTCCCCCTGAAGTGCTGGGAATATAGGTGTGAGCCACTGTGCACCGCCAGCTAAACTGTTAAAAAGTGTGTGGCTTTTTTTTTTTGGTTGTTGTTTTTTAAGTAAGTAAAATAAATGCATACTGACAGTCTTTGCAATCAAGAGTCTTTAACATTTCTTTAGTTTTAATGGCACCTAATGCTGAAAAGAAAAGAAACAATACATTGAGGAAAAACCATGCTCTAATCACAATTACCTGTAGCTATAGCTGACTGGCTATACAGAACTGGAGAACTGCCAATGGTAGCTGACCTCTGAACCACTGCAGTACTAATTTCTGTAGCTTTCCTCTTTACTCCTTTAGTGGAAGAAGAACTAGAGATGGTGGAATCAACTGAACTCTGAAACACAAACATTTGTAATCAGTGGCTGAAGGTCATGGTTAAGCATAGCCTGCTCCCACCTCCTTTTCTGAGACAGGCTCTCATTCTGTTGCACGAGCTGCAGAGGTGAGATTGTGACTCACTGCAGCCTCCTGGGCTTAAGCAATCCTCCTGCCTTGACCTCCCAAAGTGCTAGGATTATAGGCCTGAGCCACTGTGCCCGGCCTTTAAACATATGCTTCTAAAATAAAACATGGTGTCAATCATGCTGCAGTCCTCAAAATCATTCAGAATGCCAAAGGGCATTACTTACCTGGCTAGTTACAACTGTGGTTTGTGCTGAAGGTTTCAAAGGGGTATCCTCCTCTGTTCCTGGGGCAGGGGGCTCCTCACTTCCCTCATCCTCCATCTCTACCTCCTGGATCTCACCATCTTCCACAGGAGGAGGTGGTGGAGGAGGGGGTGGAGGTGATTCTGGAGGTGGAGGTGGGGGTGGTGGCATTTCCAAGGGTAATGGAGGTTGAAGCACAGGAACATTTGACTGAAGGAGGGTCCAGAATGGAGTAAGTGGCATGAGTGATGAAGAAGAAACTTGACCAGAAAAGGATTCTTTGCAAAGAGAACCTATGAAAACAGGTTAAGAGTCAGGGAAAAAGCAAGACAAAAACTCCCTGGCTTATATTCATAGAAATGTTCAACTGGTCAATAAGACAAACATTTGTAGGAACCTAGCGCAGTGTACAAAACAGTATAGAATCTGGTGTCAAACAGCAGGGAGTGGCTCCTTCCTTGAAAAAAATTTGGCCCACAGGCATCTATTCTATACTGACGTCGCTAAAATATTCAACAACTCAGTTCAAAAATGACTTCCGTGGAAAGATAAATTTATGAACTTCATAGCACCTTCCCCATCTGTGTTATAATTGTCCTTTGGGTTCATATTTATGGATGAGTAGAAGAAGAATATTACATCAACTCAACGAGAAATGCAGTCATCTGAATCTGTAGTTTGAAGTTTTTTATTTCAAACACTCAAAAGCTTCAACATACACAAATAAAAGTAATAGTCTGGAGTCTATTTCAAAAGTGAAGGAGTGAGTGAATAATGTGCACCTGCAATAATTATTCCACATACTTTATTTTTTAGTGAGCTAGACAAAGTGAGTGAAGATGACCCAGAATATTCATTCAAAATACTTAGGAAAATTCTACCCATTGTGTTTAATTTGGGTTACTGAATTTTAAAAATCCATTTGCAAGGTGCTACTGTCAACTATATCATTCCTTCACACCTTTGCATATATTACATTCATTTGTGAAATCACAGAGACACAAGTTAGGGACGGCAATTTTTACTTTTGTGATGATAAAAGAGAAATTTAGGAAGATAAATCTTCAAAGTATATAACTCAGATTTTTTAAAACTGCAGAGGTTTTGAAATTGCTGTTGCTGAAGTCTGCATTACGAAATTGCAGCTGAAAAGTTGCAGGATCAGCTTTCCTCAAACTTTGTAAAAGCCATCATTGATTACTGTCTTTTCTCTGCTGGGAAAACCTATAAAGATTAGAAAAAATAGGATATACTTACTTGTAGCCTTCCCCAGCCCTCTTTATCGTCAATAGGGAAGTTTCACAATATATGGGACTATTAGATATATATCCCAGGAATGTTGAAGGGGATTTTCTCCCTAAAATCATAGAATTTAGGAGTAGAAGAGACATGAGAAATCATCTATTTCAACCTCCTCAGTTAAAGGTAATGAAACCCAGGCAGGAACTAACTTGCCCAAGATCATATCAATGTTAGTGGCCAGACCAGAGCTAGAACTCAAGTCTGTTTCCTCATCTGATACTTCCTGCTTTACTAAGATGTCCTGGTGAAATACCAGGAATCCAAGAGCTTTAGACATCTCAGTCAAAAAAAAAAATCTCACTTCACCTGGAGTAGATACCCAGAAGAAGTCACCTGTTAAATTTCATGGTCAAAGTGGTAGATTAAATAAGGCTCAATTATGAAAGACTCTAGGGCAAGAAGGCCATTTACACTGCTTTGCTCAAAATACACACTGGCACTCAACAAGGTAAAACAAACAAAGCAACCATTTGGGTCTTGCTCTGTTGCCCAGGCTGGAGTATAGGTGGTGCGATTATAGCTCATTCTAACCTCAAATGCTTGCTTAAGCGATCTTCCTACCTCAGCCTCCTGAATTGCTAGGACTACAGGTGTGCATCACCACACCTGGCTAATTGTTAATTTTTTTTAAGAGACAGTCTCACTGTGTTGCCCAAGCTGGTCACAAATAGAGTAGTTTTACTTTTTACGGAACAGACAGACAATACATTGTGTAAAAGACTTTAACAACATCATTCCCACGTCTCCTTAATTATTTTAAGACTGCTGCTTACTGCTACTTTTGGAAAAGGACATTGAAAAACATTCACCAGGAACATTAAGGCAGTTTTCTGGCTAAATGACCTCAAATGACTCATTAAACTTTTGTATTTGGCCATATTTAATATTAATTTATGCATTAACTTTTAGACAAAGTATGGCCAAGCAGTCTACCTTATATAATAGTACACAAGGACTACATCGGAACTAAGTTAATAAATGTTGAGGATTAATGTAATTATTAAGGATTAAACTTCCTTGTATTAAACGAATCACAACATATAGTAGGTAAATATAAGTTAAGATTTTCTCTATTTTCTTTTTTTTTTTTAAAGGCTAGTCAAATGAAGCAGCAGCAATGGAGAAGAAACAAAGTCTGTAACGTTGTGATCAATTAGTTGCAAACACCACTGCACTGGGACCAGTGAGATTTTCAAATATTGGTGGATGTCTCATCTAGAAGCATAATGCAATCAACATGTTTACAATGGTGACATACCGCTATGCAGAGGAACTCAAGGAAACACAGAGTCAGTTCAAGGTTAATAATGTGGTTTATGACCTCCAACAAAGCTAATTAGAATTAACTAAACTCTGTGTAAATATGAGATTAAACTAGACTTGATAAATTTAGCCACAAACAAGGAGCATTTTTAGAATACGTGAATCCAATGCTTTTTTTCCTTTTTTTTTTTTTATGACAGAGTCTCACTCTGTGGCCCACGCCGGAGTGCAGTGGCACAATCTTGGCTCACCTCCCACGTTCAAGGCAACCTCCACCTCCCAGGTTCAAGCGATTCTCCTACCTCAGCCTCCCAAGTAGCTGGGATTACAGGCCCATACCATCACACTCGACTAATTTTTGTATTTTTAGTAAGAGAGGGGGTTTCGCCATGTTGGCCAGGCTGGTCTCAAACTCCTGACCTCAAGTGATCCGTGTGCCTTGGCCTCCCAGTTCTGGGATTACAGATGTGAGCCACCGCACCCGGCCTCTGCTTTTGTGTTTCATAAGCACTTCAAATTCTCATGTACAATGTGTCTCCCTCAAACTTTGTTATGAGGTCTGCACATTACCCGTCTCACATGAAAATAAATAATAAAAATACTTGAATCTCCAAACTAAGTTTATTCAAAACATAAAAGCTGTGTCATAGTAATGACAATTATCTCCTTTACCTTAGGAAGACCATCAGAAAATTCTAGTTTGAATACACACGGAAGTCGTATTACAATGAAGCTTCTCCTTGCTTTTAAATTTAACCTAGTTGGTATTTTTGCTGTTTAAGAGAATATTTAAGTCTGAAGCCCAAGCAGAGGTTAAAATGGTATACACAGCATTTTTTTTTTTTTTGAGACGGACTCTTACTCTTGTTGCCCAGGTTGGAGCGCAATGGTGCGATATTGGCCCACCACAACCTCCACAGCCTGGGTTCAAGCGATTCTCCTGCCTCTGCCTCCCGAGTAGCTAGGATTACAGGCATGCCACCACACCCGGCTAATTTTGTATTTTTAGTAGAGACAGGGTTTCTACATGTTGGTCAGGCTGGTCTTGAACTCCCGACCTCAGGTGATCCTCCTGCCTCAGCCTCCCAAAATGCTGGGATTACAAGTATGAGCCACCATGCTCGGCCTAAGCAGCTTTTATTACATGCTAAAAGATTTAAAAGCTACAAGCTTAAAACTGAATATGTTATGAGCATACAAATTCTTCATTTTTTTTTTCTTTTAAAGACAGTGTCTCACTCTGTTACCCAGGCTGGAGTGCAGAGGTGCAATCTGAGTTCACTGTAATCTCTGCCTCCTGGGTTCAAGTGATTCTCCTGCATCAGCCTCCCGAGTAGCTGGGATTACAGGCACCTGCCACCACACCTGGCTAATTTTTGTATTTTTAGTAGAGACGGGGGTCACCATGTTGGCTGGTCTCAAACTCCTGACCTCAAGTGATCCATGCACATTGGCCTCCCAAAGTGCTGGCATTACAGCCGTGAGCCACTGTGTCTGGCCAAAATTAATTTTTTAAAGCTCCCATTTTTCCTTTTTCTTTTGGAGATAGGATCTCACTTTGTTGTTTAAGCTACAGTGCAATGGTGTGAATATAGCTCACTGCAGCTTCAACCTACCAGGCTCAAGTGATCCTTCCCACCTCAGCCTTCCAAGTAGCTAGGACCACCACCAAGCTAGGCTAATATTTTGCAGATGGGGTCTTGCCATGTTGCCCAGGGTGGTTTTGAATTCCTGAGCTCAAGTGATCCTCCTGCCTCAAACTCCCAAAGTGCTGGAATTACAGGCAGGAGTCACTGCACCTAAGAACCTTGTTTCTCTAGGCGTTTTTTTTCTTTTTAGATAAGAGTTGTGCTCTGTCACCCAGGCTGGAATGCAATGGCGTGATCTTGGCTCACTGCAACCTTCGCCTCACAGGTTCAAGTGATTCTCGTGCCTCAGCCTCCCGAGTAGCTGGGATTACAGGCGCCTGCCACCACGCCCAGTTAATTTTTGTACTTTTAGTAGAGACGGGGTTTCACCATGTTGCCCAGGCTGGTCTTGAACTCCTGACCTCTGGTGATTCACCTGCCTGAGCCTCCCAAAGTACTGGGATTACAGGCATGAGCCACTGCACCCGGCCTAGACATCTTTATTTCTATGTATAGAAAGCCTTCCTTAATTTTCCCCCAAATAGAAATTATTGTTTAGTATTTTGAATGAAGAGCTCAGTTTAGCAATTTAAAGCAAGAAATTATACAAATTGTTCCATAGAGATTAAAAAGAAAAAGCAGCTAAACTTCACCTAAGTGACATAAGCCCAATATAATAGATACATTGGATATCTTGAACCCAACTCATCTTTAGAACCCACTCCATCTTTAAAATCATAATGTTAAATTCAAACACTGAAACAATAAATAATGATTAAAAATGACTTAGAAAAATAAATAGAACGTTGAAACTTCCTTGGCTTCTCACAGTGTAATTTTGCACTCCTTCCCCGACTTTATTTTTGAGACAGGGTCTTGCTCTCTGTCGCTCAGGCTGGAGTGCAGTGGTTCAATTATGGCTCACTACAGCCTCTAAATCCTGGGCTTGAGCAATCTTCCCACCTCAACCTCCCAAATAGCTGGCACTACAGGCGTGGGCCACTAACTATACCTGGCTAACTTTTAAAACAATTTTCTAAAGAGACAGGGCATTGCTGTGTTTTGCTTTTTTTCTTCTTTAAAAGACAGCTGGTTTTAACCACCACTGAGTTGATTAAGAGCTCTCTTTATTAGGCTTAGAACTGTTGATTATTGCTCTTAAATCTCACAGACCTTAGTGTAAGATTTGGATTTTACTTAGATCAAGTTTATCCTGCAATTCTAGGGGTTCTCAATAAAGAGAGGCTGAAGAATATAATCTGTTTTACCAGTGGCTTTTTCCTACACTACAACTAGTTCTGTTTTAATTAAATAGGAATGGCTCAAGAGCCTCCTTTTACCAGACAGCATCAACTATGTGTGTCATAAAAGGAGAAAACAGCTTAATACTAATCTCAAGTGTTCACAGAACACTCAGAATTGGTAACAGTGGCATTTTCAACCGTGGAACACAGAAGGGACATTGACAGTGGTCAGGAGTGGAGCCACCTATCCAGAACCATGATCAAGCCTCTTCAGTTCATTAACTACTAAAAAGCAAACGAAAAGAACCAATATATTATTAGACATGTCTATCACTGCTACCAAAAGAGAGGAAAAATATTCAGAAGAAAATCTCTTCATGTAAAAGAGAAGGAAAATGCCCCGTAAGTTGAAAAAATGCACTTCTAAAACGTGAAGTAGAATAAAATCGGCCTTTTGCTATGTTCTAAAATTATCACTGCAGTTGTACGTGACCTGCTGACGATTCCTAGGCTATTTAAGAAGTTAACAACATCATCTGGCACACAACCAGTTTCATTTGGTACATTACTAGTGCTTTTCTACTATGATCAGGGAGCCAGTAGAGTACAAGCATCAACTTGGATAAGTATCAGACAAAATAATTCAGCTCCTAACTCTGTTATTGACAAATTTCACTTTTTCAAATTTTCAAAGATCTACTATTATAGACTCTTGCCTTCATATGCCATCAGTTTAACAAATAGCTACCAATTCTTAAGATTAAAAGGTAGAAGTTTCTTTACACACTGGAAAATTTTTAAAAACTAAAAACAAAAAAGGTAAAGGTTAATTGAAGTCTTGAGTATGCTTCATTATTCACTTATATTTGTCATTCCAGGAAGAGATTGAAAGGGGGAAAAATTGCTTCTTTAATAATGTGGCAGTCAAGTTGAGGCTCTTCTGAAGAGCTATTAGATCCTTAAAGGAACTGAGGAGCATGAAAGCCTATCCTTTAAAAAACTAAATTCTTCTAAGAGTACCTTAAAAATGGAATGATCCATCCTATTGTCAATTGTTTTAGACCAGAGAAGATTGCTTGTGATTTTTAACGATCAACTATTTTGCTTCTCTGAAACAAGCACTAATGGCATTTCTTTATATCATTTTGATTTGTACCAACCATCCTTTTTGTAAGATTAGTGGAGGTGAGAAATGAGGCTGCAATATGAACAGACTAAGTGTTGTATAGAAATGTAGAACAAATCTCAGCATGCCACATATATTGATAGTTTATCTAGTTCTTTAGCACTAATTAGCATTCCTATTTTTGGAGACCCACAGTTTAGTCAGGGGCATGATAGAATGGTTATAAAACAATCTTTTAAAATCAAAATCTATTGGCTTATCTTTTCATTTTGGGGCACAGTTTTATACATGATAACAATAGTATGTTGATTTCCAACCATAATAACTCATGTATTCCTTGTTTTAGTTCACATCACTATTCTCAATCAGAAGCTTATATTATTATGACATAAAATCTGTTCTTTTAATGATGTAAATTAGTAAAATTTTTCTTCTAAAGTCATTTCTGCGCAATTAGTACAAGGTAAATTGTCCCACCTGTGGAAGTTTCAGAGGATTCTGTAGAATTTGAATCAGTGCCAGTTTTGTCTTTCAAGGTCTGTTTGGCAAGAGTCTCATCTCTACTTTCTTGTGCTTGGCTTTCTTCTTCTTCCTCTTCACCATCTGGAAACTCCCACTGAGACTCGCCCGACTGTTCGTTTACATAGAAATACCGTCTATGATCCCTAAATTACAAGAAAGAAAACACATGTTTTAAAACCCATTCTCCTACAAAGACACTTCCATTTGGTCCTGTCCCAGGACAGCAGTCTGCTCTCACAGGGACGAACCTCTTAATGGACTGCTATTCACAAAGGCAACAAAGAGCTTTGACAACTGAGAATGGAGAACCAAGGATAATTCAAAGCTATTTGCACTGCCAGCAACTCTGTGAATACAGCCCTGAACCCTCTCACTCCAACAGATGAGACTTAGAAAACATTTTTCTCTTTTTTTGTTATTTGCCAATGCATAACAGGGTTTCAAGTTTCATTAATGAAGGGACTCAATCGCCTAGAACACTAATTTCCCTTCCAAAGAAGAGAACAACGAAGTTTGTGAAAGGTGACTCTTCCCCTCTTGGACCGTGGAATTCACATTTCATATTCTTGATATCAAACACAGTGAAAGCTAAAGAGAGGGAGAGGATCTGGGAGCTGAAAAATAAAAGAGCAAAGATTTCAAATAACGAAAAAAAAATCAAGAAAAGCCAAATATATAAAGAAATGTTTTCATCTGACCTGCTGGCAGAGGATAGTAATCTTGTTCTTCATTCACATCTTCAGCCACGAAGTTTTCCTTAACTTCACCGAGGTTAATCAGGAGTAGTTGCTTCCAGAGGTCCTGTAAAGCGCACAGAGCTCTCGCATGCGCTTAACCCCCAAGCCCGCCCTACTCCGTGCAACACTCTGGAGAGTAAAAACCAGCTTTGTCCATATCTTGGGAAAAAATCCGTTACATGGTACACTTTAAACACTGCTTTTGTTTCTCCAATGTGTGGCTGGCCAAACTTTGTGCTTGCGGTGCTTTGCCTGCCCAGCACCGCTAACTGCAGCTGCTCTCAGTCTCCAGACAGGCTGTCATGTCGTCAGATGGTGGTGATCACAAATCATGTCTGAGATGTCAAAGGTGAAAGGTGAAAAGGGGAGAAGAGTGCGTACCTGTCCCAGTGGCAGGACCAGCCTTTAGGAGTGGCGTTTATTTCATACTGTTTTAGTTGTTCTGCTGCATCCTGAAGTTTTCGTTTAAGGTAGTTTCCATTAAGAGCCCCTTCCCGCCAGTCTGCAATTCGAGTCTAGAATAAACAGACAAATAAGTTAAAGACTTACT
Organism: Mandrillus leucophaeus; assembly: GCF_000951045.1. Classification (NCBI taxonomy): domain Eukaryota; kingdom Metazoa; phylum Chordata; class Mammalia; order Primates; family Cercopithecidae; genus Mandrillus; species Mandrillus leucophaeus. Next base: position 5,914,713 of record NW_012107141.1, read on the forward strand.
ATTGTATGTCAGGAGACACAGGCAAAGGGGATATAAGCCTTCTGCTCCAAGACTATATCCCTATGCTCTGGCAGGAGAGTAGACCGGAGAGGAAAATAAACCCCATCTTCATCTCATAAAATAATCTTAAGGCCAGGCGCAGTGGCTCATGCCTGTAATCCCAGCACTTTGGGAGGCCAAAGCAGGTAGATCACCTGAGGTCAGGAGTTCAAGACCAGCCTGGGCAACATGGTGAGACCCTGTCTCTACTAAAAATACCAAAATTAACTGGGCGTGGTGGCAGGCGCCTGTAATCCCAGCTACACAGGAGGCTGAGGCAGGAGAATCACTGGAACCTGGGAGGCGGAGGTTGTGATGAGCCAAGATTCAAGATTGTGCCATTGCACTCCAGTCTGGGTGACAAGAGCGAAACTCCATTTCAAAAAAAAAAAAAATCTTAAGTACACGACAGAGTTCTGAAAAATGAAATTGGGCTCTAAGATATTTTTTACACCACCAACTCTCCAGTATGTGTGAAAATGAGTAGTAGTTTTGTCTTCCCCTTTGGATTTATTAAGATTGGTTTCCCCAGTAGTTTTACTTTTTTTGGGAAGATAGTTCACTTATTCCAGTACTGTTAGTAATCAGTTAAGGGTTCAGTTTTGTTTTTTTTTTTCTTTTGAGATGGACTCAGATTCTGGCTCTGTCATCCAGGCTAGAGTACAGTGGAGCGATCTCTGCTCATAACCTCCACCTCCTGGGTTCAAGCCCTTCTCCTGCCTCAGCTTCCCGAGTAGCTGGGATTACAGGCATGTGCCACCAAGCCCAGCTGATTTTGTATTTTTAGTAGAGGTGGAGTTTCACCATGTTGGTCAGGTTGATCTCGAACTCCTGCCCTAGGTGATCCACCTGCCTCGGCCTCCCAAAGTGCTGGGATTACAGGTATGAGCCACCGTGCCTGGCCAAGGGAAGGGTTCAGTTCTTAAGGAAATTAGTCAGCTTCCTACAGGAGCTCCTTACCTAATCCTGCCCTGCCATTTTGTAAAGTATGTAAGTTACAAACAGGATTCAACTTTTCTTTTTAAACAGACTGATAATGCTTTAACACTTACAAAGTACCTTCAACATTACATGGCCTCATCTGACCATCAGAATTTAATTTTAATTTGTGAGAAAAAAATCTATTTACTGTGCTTTGGTTAATACAGTTTTATTTCTTGGATTGTTGGCTCAAATATGCTTTAAGGCTAAAAATTTAAATTTAGGCTTAAAATGTAAGCAAGACAGAGTTGTAACACATACAGCATTTCATTCACTTACTGTTTACGCCAAAAAAAACTTACCTCAGTCTGTAAGAGCAGCACATGAAAGTTGGAGATGGATTGTCTATTTATGCCTAGAAATTCAAATTTGCTTGTCAGGGTATTTGCCAGTTCTCCAATCTGAAACTACAATGCAGAAAAGAAGAAAAGTAAAACTAGAATCTGTAACATTTTCTGTATTATGTACAATCCTTCATTTATTCTTACAGACATCAGAAATATAGGTCTGCCTATAAAGAGCCTTCCCTCAACAGCTGTATTTAGTTATCCAGAATATAAAATTCTAATTTATAGTAACATCATACACATAACAAAGTGACAAATAATGACAGGAATCAAATACCATATCTACATAATCAATGCATTTTAAAAATTATTCAAAACAATTATTTTGTTTTAGACAAAGGTCTTGCTATTGCCCAGGGTGCTCCTGAACTCCTGGTCTCAAGTCAGCCTCCTGCCTCAGTCTCCAAAAGTGCTGAGATTACAGATGTGAGCCACTGTGCCCAGCCCATCATAATGCATTCTAATACAACATGGAATTCAATAGTTGCAAATGGATCCCAATCTTGAAAAGCTAAACTCAAAGAGTAGAATTAGAATGGTGGTTGCCAGGTGCTGGAGACAGGTGGATATGGGGAGATGTTGGTCAAAGAATATAAACTTTCAGTTATAAAATACATTTTGGGGCCGGGTGTGGTGGCTCACACTTGTAATCCCAGCACTTTGGGAGGCTGAGGCAGGCAGATCACAAGGTCAAGAGATAGAGACCATTCTCGCCAACATGGTAAAACCCCATCTCTACTAAAAATACAAAAATGAGGTGGCCATGGTGGTGCACACCTGTAGTCCCAGCTACTTGGAAGGCTGAGGCAGGAGAATCACTTGAACCTGGGAGGTGGAGGTTGCAGTGAGCCAAGACTGTGCCACTGCAATCCAGCCTGGCGACAGAGCGAGACTCTGCCTCAAAAAAATAAATAAATACATAAATAAAATAAAATAAAATAAATTTGGAAATCTAAAGCACAGCACGGTGACTACAGTTAACGATACCTGAAATTTGTTAAGAGTATAGATCTTATGTGTTATCCCCACATACACACACAAGACAACTCTCCAAGGTAAGGTGATATGTAAGTTAATTTACCTTGTTTGTGATAATCATATCGTAATATACATATATAACAAATTATGACATAGTACATGCAAGATATATGTATAGTCAATTATAGCTCAACAAAGCTGGAAAAAATAGATCCTGAATGATATAAATACCAATATTGTCAAATTGCCATTTATCCATTAATTGCTTATATTAGCCACCTGCTGAAGCCCGAAACAAAATTAATTATCCCAGTCCCTTCTACTTGGTTGTTCCCTAACTAGTAATTGGATACTCTTTCAAGTCAAAATAACATGTTAAGTGGTTTTTCCAACAGACCACCCTTAAATAGCCAATACTTATTTGGTTCAACTCTCCCATGAGATTAGGTTAGAAATGCAATTCAAACTAAATTTGCCTTTGTGTAAAGACCAGTATTGCACACCGGAATTAAATCTGTGACTTTTCTCCCAAACTAGAGAAGCCTATAAGCTACTGCTTCTCAAACAGAGGCTTAATTTGAAGAAAGCAATTAAGCAGTTAGGATGTTAGATAATTTCTCAGTATCAAGTCAGCCTTGTAATTAATTATTTCAGGCTTAAATATGATCTTTTCATCTAACCAAGTAAACAATTTAGGTTTGGAAACATTACTATTACTTTTACTACTTAACAGAAAGCAGTTTAATAATAACTGGCATTAAAAAAAAAATTGGGCCGGGTGCAGTGGTTCACACCTGTAATCCCAGCACTTTGGGAGGCCAAAGCGGGTGGATCACAAGGTCAAGATTTCGAGACCAGCCTGGCCAACATGGTGAAATGCCGTCTCTACTAAAAATACAAAAACTTGCCAGGTGTGGTGGTGTAATCTCAGCTACTTAGGAGGCTGAGGCAGAAGAACTGCTTGAACCTGGGAGGCAGAGGATGCAGTGAGCCAAGATCGGGCCACTGCACTCCAGCCTGGGTGGCAGAGCAAGACTCTGCCTTAGGGGGGGAAAAAAAAAGAAAAAAAAAAAAAAATTGGCGGGTCGGGCACAGTGGCTCACGCCTGTAATCCCAGCACTTTGGCAGGCCAATGTTGGCGGATCACGGAGCCAGGAGTTCGAGACCAGCCTGGCCAACATGGTGAAACCCCGTCTCTACGAAAAATACAAAAATTAGCTGGGAGTGGTGGTGCACGCCTGTAATCTCAGCTACTGGGGAGGCTGAGGCAGGAGAATAGCTTGAACCCAGGAGGCAGAAGTTGCAGTGAGCCGAGATCGTGCCACTGCACTCCAGCCTGGGTGACAGAGCTAGACTTCATCTCAAAATAATGATAATAATAATAATAATGATAAAAATTTGTCAAGTTGCATCAAGTAATATACATACTTTCAAATCCTGTTCTTCTTCTACTTTTGGTGTTGTTTGTACTTTTATTTTCTCTGGAGATTCTTCTACTTCCACCTCTTTATCTGAATTCTCATCTGTTTTTTCTGAATTTTCAGCACCAATTGCTGTAAAAGAAAACATGTAAAATTAAACCAAAGTACCAATACTTATAGAGCACTATATACATCTTTCCCCATAGCAGATATCTGCAAATGATTATTAGTTCTTTCTCTCTTGCCTGTTTTACTTACTTGTTAAAACTCTTCAAACTTGTCAGCCTACTGTCTTTATAACCCAAAAACAATTCAGGGCCGGGCGCAGTGGCTCACGCCTGTAATCCCACCACTTTGGCATTTGGAGGTGGGCAGATTACAAGGTCAGGAGATCGAGACCATCCTGGCTAACACAGTTGAACCCTGTCTCTACTAAAAATACAAAAAATTAGCCGGACGTGGTGGCACGTGCCTGTAGAATTGCTTGAACCTGAGAGGTGGAGGTTGCAGTGAGCCGAGATTGTGCCACTGCACTCCAGCCTGGGAGACAGAATAAGACTCCATCTCAAAAAATAAATAAATAAAATAAAAATCCTTTATAATCAACTTTCTTAAAATACATCTATAAGTAAAATTTACTTTAGTCTATCAAATTACCCTGAAGTTTCTGCTTTCCCCTTCTCCTTAACACCTTTTCTAATTTCTCTTCCAGAATACCACTGCTTCAATTACTTACAATAGCTAGACAGCAAACCTGGGATATGTAAGAATTCTTTAACAAGTTGCAGGGTAAGGTGCTCAAAAGAGCAACATTATTAGCATTATAATTTCTTTTGGAGACAGACAGGGTCTCATTCTGTCGCCCAGGCTGGAGTGCAGTGGCATGATCTCAGCTCACTGCAGACTTGACCTCCTAGGCTCAACGGATCCTCCCACCTCAGCCTCCCAAGCAGCTGGGACTACAGGCAGGTGCCACCATGTCCAGCCAGTTTTTGTATTTTTAGTAGAGACGGGGTTTCACCATGTTGCCCAGGCTGGTCCCGAACTCTTGGTCTTATGCAATCCGCCTGCCTCAGCCTCCCAATGTGCTGGGATTATAGGCGTGAACCACTGCATCCAGGCTGCATCATTATTATTAGTATTTTTTTGAGATGGAGTTTTGCTCTTGTTGCCCAGGCTGGAGTACAGTGGCATGATCTCAGCTCACTGCAACCTCCACCTCCCAGGTTCAAGTGATTCTCCAGACTCAGCCTCCCAAGTAACTGGGATTACAAGCATGCACCACCAAGCCTGGCTAATTTTGTATTTTTAGTAGAGATAGGGTTTCACCATGTTAATCAGGCTAGTCTCGAACTCCTGACCGGTGACCGGCCCAGCTAGGTCTCTCAAAGTAGCGGCATTACAGGCATTAGCCACCACGCCCGGCCTGCATCATTTTCAAACCATCTGGTAATTTCCTTCCTAAACTGGTGAAGATCTACAGACATCTATATTGAACCCACCTATTTAGTTGGTGCTGATGTCTATTGGTAATGGGAATCTCCAAAAGAGAAGAGGTCTACCAACTTAAACAGAGCACACAATATGAACTCTTTTATCTTTGCTTCGTAACACCTGCATACCCAAACTAATTCACACAGTCTAAATGACTGCCAGATAGGCCAGGCGCGGTGGCTCACACCTGTAATCCCAACACTTTGGGAGGCTGAGGCGGGCGGATCACAAGGTCAGGAGATCAAGACCATCCTGGTTAACACGGTGAAACCCCATCTCTACCAAAAACACAAAAAATTAGCTGGGCATGGTGGTGGGCGCCTGTAGCCCAAGCGACTTGGGAGGCTGAAGCAGGAGAATGGCATGAGCCCAGGAGGCGGAGGTTGCAGTGAGCCAAGATCGTGTCACTGTACTCCATCCTGGTGACAGAGCAACAAGACTCTGTCTCAAAAAATAAAAATAAATAAATAAATAAAATAAATGACTGCCAGTTTAAAAAGCCAAAAATGACCAGGCACGGTGCCTCACGCCTGTAATCCCAGCACTTTGGGAGGCCAAGGCAGGTGGATCACCTGAGGTCAGTTCAAGACCAGCTTGGCCAACGTGGTGAAACCCTGTCTCTACTAAAAAATACAACAAATTAGCTGGGTGTGGTGCTGGGCACCTGTAATACCCCAGCTACTCAGGAGGCCAAGGCAGGAGAATCGCTTGAACCTGGGAGGTGGAGGTTGCAGTGAGCCGAGATTATACCACTGCAGTCCAGCCTGGGCAATAAGAGCAAAACTCCATCTAGAAAATAATAATAAAAAAAGCCCAAAATACCTCAAATGTGAGAGCTGTGACTTTGGTTAATCCTTCATCTTCAGGATTAGAAGTAAAAATGTGACTTTAAATGGCTTTTAATATTCTAAACGTTTTTTTTTTTTTTTTTTGAGATGGAATCTTTGTTGCCCAGGCTGGAGAACAGTGGCGCTATCTCGGCTCACTGCAACCTCAACATCCTGGGTTCAAGCAATTCTCCTGCCTCAGCCTTCCAAGTAGCTGGGGCTTCAGGTGTTTGCCACCACGCCCAGCTGTTTTTTTTTTTTTTTTTTTAGTAGAGACAGGGTTTTGCCATGTTGGTCGGGCTGGTCTCAAACTCCTGGCCTTAAGTGATCTGTCCACCTCAGCCTCCCAAGCTGCTGGAATTACAGGTGTGAGGCACAGCACCTGGCTTTCTTTGTTTTTTTGAGGCATGGTCTTACTCTGTCGCCCAGGTGGGAGTATACTGGTGTGATCACAGTTCATTGCAGTCTTGACCTCCTCCAGTCTCATTTTTTGTTCTTCAGCAGAGACAAAGTCTTGCTATGTTGCCCAGTTTGGTCTCGAACTCCTGGACTCAAGTAATCCTCCTGCCTCAGCCTCCCAAAATGCTGGGATTAAAGATATGAGCCATTGCATCCAGCCTACAACTTTTTATTAAGTCCTTAACCTTATAATATAATAGCCTAGCTCTCCTTTTACCTGATCATTAATATTAATATTCCCTCTTTATTATCAAATTGTCTGAAACAAAATCTTCCCACTAATTCTATTAATTAATTTTTTTTTTTTTTAAGATGGAGTCTCGCTCTGTTGCCCAGGCTGGAGTGCAGTGGCGCAATCTCCGTTCACTGCAAGCTCCGCCTCCCGGGTTCACGCCATTCTCCTGCCTCAGCCTCCCGAGTAGCTGGGACTACAGGCGCCCACCACCACACCCGGCTAACTTTTTTGTATTTTTAGTAGAGACGGGGTTTCACCATGTTAGCCAGGATGGTCTCTATCTCCTGACCTCGTGATCCACCCGCCTTGGCCTCCCAAAGTGCTGGGATTACAGGCGTGAGCCACCATGCCCGGCCCCATTTATTAATTTTTAATGCCATTGTATATTAAAAGTCTTCTATCTGGTGGCAGGTCCAAGAATTTAACAATTTTAAGGATGGCTAAAGACTAGAATGTTTTGGAGGGCAAGTACACAGGCTGTATGAAATTAGAATGCACATATCCCTTTGACCTAGCAATTTACCACTAGGAATCTTTACTGTTGTGAACTAAAATGTACATAAAATACATTCACCAGGATGTTACCACAGTATTATTTATTGTGAAACAGCATAACAAATGCATATAATATAAAGAATAAAATCAGCTCAGTGAGGTGGCACAAGCCTATAATTCCAGTACTTTGGGAGGGTGAGGGAAGAGCATCACTTGGGCCCAAGAATTCAAAGCTGCATTATGATTATGTCAACTATATTCAGCCTGAGTGACAGAGTAAAATCCTGTCTCCTTTTTTTTTTTTTGAGATGGGAGTTTTGCTCTTGTTGCCCAGGCTGGAGTGCAATGGCGCAATCTCGGTTCACCACAACCTCCACCCTCTGGGTTCAAGCGATTCTCCTGCCTCAGCCTCCCGAGTAGCTGGGATTACAGGCATGCACCACCAGGCCCGCCTAGTTCTGTATTTTGTTTGTTTGTTTGTTTAGTAGAGACAGGGTTTCTCCAGGTTGGTCAGGCTGGTCTCAAACCCCCAGCCCCAGGTGATCTGCCCGCCTCAGTCTCCCAAAGTGCTTGGATTATAGGCGTGAGCCACGCCAAAATCCTGTCTCTCTTTTTTTTTTTTTTGAGACAGAGTCTCGCTCTGTCGCCCAGGCTGGAGTGCAGTGGCGCGATCTCGGCTCA
>NW_012107141.1:5923149-5928413 GCF_000951045.1 Mandrillus leucophaeus
CAATCGCTTGAACTTGGAGGGTGGAGGCTGCAGTGAGCCGAGATCATGCCACTGCACTCCAGTCTGGGTGACAGAGTAAGACTCTGTCTCAAAAAAATACAAAAAATTTAAAAAAATACAGAATGCACCACAATTTATCTATGATACCTCTGATGGACATCTGAGTGCCCTATAGGGGTTTTTTTCATAGTACAAACGCAACAATTTTTTTTAGTGAAACATGGACACAATTTAAATGTCCATCAATAGTGGGCAGAGTTAAATACACATATCTACACCACTCAGTTTTAACCAATGAACGACAATTTTTAAGGCATGTTGTTAAGTGAAAACTGTATGTTGCCTAACAATCTATATGCTCTCATATATGGTAAAATATACATATATACACATAAACACACCCATACATACCTAACTGTAAACGTATATAAAGAACATTGTCTGGAAGGACACATGTATATAAAGGACAGAGAAAACAGCCCGGTGCAGTAGCGCACACCTGTAATCCCATTGCTCTGGGAGGCCAAGGTGGGCAGATCACCTGAGGTCAGGAGTTTGAGACCAGCCTGGCCAGCATGGTGAAACCCCATCTCTATTAACAACACAAAAACTAGCTGGGCATGGTAGTATGTGCCTGTAATCCCAGCCACTTGAGAGGCTGAGGCAGAGAATTGCTTGACCCCGGGAGGTGGAGGTTGCAGTAAGCAAGAGATCGCACCACTGCACTCCGGGCTGGGGGACAGAGCAAGACTCGTCTCCAAAAAAAAAAGGACCACAGGGGTAGGGAGTGAGAATAATGAAAAGATAAAGAGGATTTACAGATTTTTCCTTTATGTTCTTCCGCACTGCCAACTGAAAAGAACAAATTCAGGCTAGGGGTGGTGGCTCATGCCTGTAATCCCAGCACCTTGGGCGACCAAGGTGGGCAGGTCACCTGAGGTCAGGAGTTCGAGACCAGCCTTGTCAACAAGGCGAAACCCCATCTCTACTGAAAAATACAAAAATTAGCCGGGCATAGTGGTAGGCGCCTGTAATCCCAGCTACTCAGGGGGCTGAGGCAGCAGAATCACTTGAACCCAGGAGGCAGAGGTTGCAGTGAGCCAGGACTGCACCATTGCACTCCAGCCTGGGCAACAAGAGTGAAACTCTGTCTCAAAAAATATAAATAAAAAGGAAAAAAATTCAAACAAGGATGTCTGCCTTTATTTATCACCTTTTTTTTTTTTTTTTTTTTTTTAAAAAAAAAGAAATAGGGGTCTTGCTATGTTGCCCAGCTAGCCTGGGACTCCTAGGATCCAGGGATCCTTCTGCCTCAGCTTCCTGTGACACAGCATTGGGCTGTTTTTGAACCATGATCCATAAAAGTATTTTCTTCTAGGTGTACTCAACTAAGGTTTGGGGTCCTTATCTTACTGCTAACTTTCCACTACAGAATTAGGGCCACAGCTGAAAGCGGTGGCTCACACCTGTAATCTCAGCACTTTGGGAGGTCGGCAGATCAACTGAGATCAGGAGCTCGAGACCAGCCTGGCCAACATGACAAAACTCCGTCTCTACTAAAAATACAAAAAATAGCCAGGCGCGGTGGCAGGCACCTATAATCCAGCTACTCAGGAGGCTGAGGTAAGAGAATTGCTTGAATCTGGGAGGCAGAGGTTGCAGTGAGCCAAGATCACGCCTTTGTACTCCAGCCTGGGCGACAGAGCGAGACCTCTGTCTCAAAAAGGAAAAAAAAAAAAAAAAGAATGAATTAGGGTCAAATGAAGATTAAAATACTAGCTTTATCCACGGATTTCTGAAAATAGATTAAAAAATGCAGCAGGATCTCTTATCATGAATGAAGGGTAAGGTCCTCATTACCCTGAGGACCAACTTGGGTCCTCACGACACAATCAAACTCTCTACTCACCCACACAGAGGCTGGGCAATGTAGACAGAGAGAAGAAATGGGACTGGGTTCTGAATACACCACCACCCAGTGGATGTCAGCCTCTCAGGTTCTCACTCCTCTACTAGAAAATAGATCTGGAAAAGGTAGAGAAGTGGATGGAAGCCTCCTTCCCAGCACTTCTCCCAAAGAGTAAAAGTACAATCTCCTGTTTTGCTGAAGAGGAAACAAAAAAAGGAAGAGTTTCCTTCCCCTCTACATCTTTCAACTCTAAAGTTTAATGCGAAGCACAAATTACCAGTTTCTCCATTTTCTGGAGTATCTCGTCCAGTTTTACTAGAACTCCTGCTGGTAGATTCTGGACTGGTAGCTCGAACAAACATCTTCCATTTTCCTCTTTTAGACATAAGCCTACGCATTCCATCTTGAGATGCTGGCTGGCTGATATCAGAACGTGGACTAGACCCTGACACACTACCATCTCCTTCCTCCAAGGCTCGCAACTCTGCCTACAAAGAACATAACAATTAAGTTAGTTATCTGCTTATTAATATGTCTAATCAGAATAATAGCCATGACTATGTTGTTCAAATTTAAATCCTTTGAGAACGGAAAGCATTTTTTTTGGAGATAGGATCTCCCTGTTGCCCAGGTTGGAGTGCAGTGGCATGATCATGGCTCACTGCAGCTTCAACCTCCTCTGCTCAAGCAATCCTCCCACCTCACCCTTCCAAGTAGCTGGGACTACAGGCACATGTCATTACACGTGATTTTTTTTTTTTTTCCCTTATAAGAGATGGTATCTGGATATGCTGCTCACATTGGTCTCAATTTCTGGGCTCAAGTGATCTCCTGCTCAGCCTCTCAAAGTCCTGAGATTATAGGCATGAGCCACTGCACTCGGCCTACTCACTCTATTTTTATTTTTTAATTTTGCCAATTTTTTTGTGGGTACATAGTAAGTGTATATATTTATGGGATACATGAGATGTTTTGACACAGGTATGCCATGTGAAATAAGCACATTATGGAGAATGGAAAAACCATCCCCTCAAGCATTTATCCTTTGAGTTACAAACAATCCAACTCCATTCTTTAAAGTTATTTTAAAATATACAGTTATTATTGACTACAGTCAACCTACTGTGCTATCAAATAGTAGGTCTCATTCATTCTATTTTTTTCTGGTACCCATTTGTATAAGTCTGAGCAATGTCAAGACTCTATTGATTATCGACTACCTGTTGCGGGAAGTCAGGGACCTCGAACAGAGGGATTGGCTGGAGCCTTGGCAGAGGAACATAAATTGTGAAGATTTCATTTTAATATGGACATTTATCAGTTCCCAAATAATACTTTTATAATTTCTTATGCCTGTCTTACTTTAACCTCTTAATCCTGTTATCTTCTTAAATTGAGGACATATGTTGCCTCAGGACCACTGTGATAACTGTGTTAACTGTACACATTGATTGTAAAACATGTGTGTTTGAACAACATGAAATCAGTGCACCTTGAAAAAGAACAGAATAACAGCGATTTTTAGGGAACAAGGGAAGACAATCATAAGGTCTGACTGCCTGTGGGGTCAGGCAAAAACAGCCATATTTTTCTTCTTGCAGAGAGCCTATAAACAGATGTGCGAGTAGGGAAGATATTGCAAAATTCTTTTCCTAGCAAGGAATATTAATATTAATACCATGGGGGAGGAATGCATTCCTGGGGGGAGGTCTATAAACTGCCGCTCTGGGAATGTTTGTCCTATGCGGTTGAGATAAGGACTGAGATACACCCTGGTCTCCTGCAGTACCTTCAGGCTTATTAGGCTGGGGAAAAACCCAGCCCTGGTAAATTTGTGGTCAGACAGGTTCTCTGCTCTCCAACACTGTTTTCTGTTAACATGTTTATCAAGACAATACATGCACTGCTGAACATAGACCCTTATCAGTAGGTCTCCTTTTTGCCCTCGAAGCATGTGATCTACTCCCTGTTCTTATACCCTCTCCCCCCTTTTGAAACCCTTAATAAAAAATTTGCTGGTTTGAGGCTCAGGTGGGAATCACGGTCCTACTGATATGTGATGTCACCCCCGGCGGCCCAGCTGTAAAATTCCTCTCTTTGTACTCTTTCTCTTTATTTCTCAGAAGGCTGACACTTATGGAAAATAGAAAGAACCTATGTTGAAATACTGGGGGCGAGTTCCCCCGATAACCCAAAAGCATCATCAAGGACCAAAAAACCTACAACTCTGTAGTTTAAAGTTTTTGCTGCATAACTTTCAACATACCTACATGATGAGATAAGAAAAACAAAATCCCAATAATGGTTGTAAGTCAAGCACAATGATCCCTGTAGAGTAGTACTGAGGAAAAAACATACTACAAGTAACTTTCAAAAGCTTACTTTTTTCCTTTCCAAAACAAGCTCCAGTTCAAGGGTATCTTGTTCCTCTTCCTCCTCGCTTTCTCCAGATTGGACAACACTGCAAAGATCCTCCTGAGAAGGGTCTTCTATATTGTCCAACATAATTTCCTGTGGCTTTACTATTGTTGTTGCTTCTTCTACTGTTGTACTTGTTTCTTTTACTTCTGTATCTGGCTCTTCTTTACAAATTACTTTTCTTCTCCATCTCTCTTCTTCTTCTTTTATTCCCTCAGGCAATAAAGGAGCAAGTAGCGATGCTGCTACCCCTTTCTTCTCCTCCTCACTATTTGAGAGAGCCTGAATTCCTTCATTTACTTCCTATAGAGAACAAAATAATTTAGTTTCATGTAATTCTGAAACAAATCTCACCTGCACACACATTCAGTTGTTCATATTAACTGTTTTCAGTAGCTGAATACCCAAAGTAAACCCCCCCCTTTTTATTTTTGAGATGGAATCTTGCACTGTCACCTGGGCTGGAGTGCAGTGGCACACTCTTGGCTCACTGCAACCTCTGCCTGCTGGGTTCAAGCTATTCTCCTGCCTTAGCCTCCCGAGTAGCTGGGATTACAGGCACCCACCACCACGCCCAGCTAATTTTTTGTATTTTTAGTAGAGACGGCGTTTCACCATGTTGGCCAGGCTGGTCTTGAACTAATGACCTTGTGATTCGCCCACCTCAGCCTCCCAAAGCGCTCGGATTACAGGCGTGAGCCACCACGCCCGGCCAAAACCACTTACTCCCAACACGTGAGTATATATTTATACCATTACATTATTACTTTAGACAGACACTGATTGAATTAGAGCCTAGTTCTAGGTAGGATTCAAATATATCCTCTCTGCTATTCTCAGAATGTCAAAAGACAGACTAGTAGTAAGCAGAGGTAGATTTAAGATCAGTATCTTGTCAGCTCATAACATGACTGGGTAAATCTTTTTTTTTTTTTTT
>NW_012107141.1:5929618-5932434 GCF_000951045.1 Mandrillus leucophaeus
AGAAGCATCACTTGAGCTCAGAGTTTGAGACCTGTCTGGCCAACATGGTGACACCTCATCTCTAAAAAAAAAAAAAGTCAGGCATGGTGGTGCACACCTGTAGTCCCAGCTACTCAGGAGGCTGAGCCAGGAGAATTAGCCAGGCATGGTGGTGCACACCTGTAGTCCCAGCTACTCAGGAGGCTGAGGCAGGACTGCTTGAGCTCAGGAGAGTAAATCTGCAGTGAGCCATGATCATGCCACCATATTCCAGCCTAGGGCACAGAGTCAGATCCTGTCTTAAAAATAAGTAAATAGAAAGGGCAGTGGCTTGAGCCTGTAATCCCAGCACTTTGGGAGTCTGAGGCAGGTGGATCACTTGAGGTCAGGAGTTCAAGAGCAGCCTGACCAACTGGTGAAACCTCATCTCTACTAAAAAAAATAGAAAAATTAGTCAGGCGCTGTGCCGGGCACCTGTAATCCAAGCTACTCAGGAGGTTGAGGCAGAATTGCTTGAAACTGGGAGGTGGAGGATGCAATGAGCTGAAATCACGCCACTCCCCTCCAGCCTATGTAACCAAGCAAGACACTGTCTCAAAATTTTAAAAAAATTAAAATTAAAATATATTTTGAGGCAAAAAAGTCTTTAAAATTGAAGATAAATTGGAATTCAATATACACTCCCTAAGAAATACCACTTACTTTTCTTACTAATTAGGCTATAGAAATGCTCAAGTTTCACTAATATAGTATATCCGTTACCGAAAAATCCAAAATCTGAAACTGAGCACTGGACATGACGATCAAAGGAAATGCTCATTGGAGCATCTTAGATTTCACATTTTCAGATTAAGAATACGCAACTGGTAAGTATAATGCAAATATTTCAGAATTCAAAAAAATCCAAAATCTAAATTATCTCCGATCCCAGGCATTTCAATTAAGAAATACTCAACCTGTAGTAGTTTTTAATTTGAAGTGGTTATCTTTTTATTTTTAAAATGTCTTATATATGGAATCCCAAAAATAATAGAATGATTCTACGTGAAGTCCCTGACTGGACCGCTGCTCCCGCGTCCTTTGCAGTGATCCAAGAGGCCTCTGTGATACCCTAAAGCTCTCAAAGAAAAAGTGAAGTGGGCTGGGTGCAGTGGCTCACGCCTGTAATCTCAGCACATTGGGAGGCCGAGGCAGGCAGATTACCTGAGGTCAGGAGTTCGAGACCAGACTGACCAACATGGTGAAACCCTGTCTCTAATAAAAACACAAAAATTACCCAAGGATGGTGGCAGGCGCCTGTAATCTCAGCTACTCAGAAGGCTGAGGCAGGAGAATCGCTTCTTGAGCCCGAGAGGCGGAGGTTGCAGTGAGCCGAGATGGAACTTGGCACTCGGCCTGGGCGACAGAGTGAGACTCCATATCAAAAAATAAAATAAAATAAAATGCCAGGTGCAGTGGCTCAAGCCCGAAATCCCAGCACTTTGGGAGGCCAAGGTGGGCGGATCACGAGGTCAGGAGATCAAGACTATCCTGGCTAACACAGTGAAACCCCGTTTCTACTAAAAATACAAAAAATTAGCCAGGTATGGTGGTGGGTGCCTGCAGTCCCAGCAACTCAGAAGGCTGAGGCAGGAGAATGGTGTGAACTCGGGAGGCAGAGCTTGCAGTCAGCCGAGATCACACCACTGCACTTCAGCCTGGGTAACAGGGCAAGACTCTGTCTCAAAAAAAAAAAAAAAGAAAACAGAAAAGAAAAAGTGAACTGAGTAACTGCTATAAAGGCTACATAATACGCAGAAACAAAGTGAAACAAAGTGAAAGCTTATGAAACTTATCCTATTTCACATGTATGACACAAAATATTAAGAGAAGGCTTCCATTCCTGTGCTCAGAGTAATGATTATTAGATCTGAAAATAAATAAGTTTCAATACTGACCTTTTTAACTTCTCGCTTGGCTATGACTGGTCCACTTTTACTACTGGAAACAGAAATCGTTTTCTCCTTAGAATATATGTCTGTATTTACCACAAAACTAGTTTCAGCACCTGGCACAGAACTAAAAAAATATATACTTAGCAAGAGAAATATAAGACACATGCTAACAGCAAAAGATAAGACTTCAATTTCCTTGCAGGCAATTTCATTTTAAAATTAATTCTTACCTGGGCTGGTAATGCTGTAATCCCTGTACCTGGGTGGCAAGATACTGGGGTAACTCCCAAGTCACTTCATTTGTTTGTGTATTCCAATAGTAATAACATCCTGTGTTCTCATCCCAGACTTCCTGCCAATCTCCCATCTCAATTCCGACTAGAAGAAAATAAAACAAATTTTAAGCACAAATCCCCCTACAATTCTGGCTTACATATAAGCTCAAAAGCCACAATCACCTAACAGTTTCTCAAAACTTTGCACTGTTAACATTTTGGGCAGACAGGTCTTTGTTGTGGGGGCCAATCCTATGTGCAGGCCAGCACCCCTGGCCTCCGCCCACCAGAAACAGCAGCACTCCCGTCCACCCTGCCTCCTACATTGTGACAATAAAAAATATTAACAGACATTGTCAAATATCCCCTAGGGGCACCCCCCAACACCGGTTGAGAACCACTGGCCTAACACCAAGAATTATTTTCTTAATACCTACCATTTAGAGTCACCTTTGAACACAGTTTTTTTTTTTTTTTTTTTTTTTTAAAAAGTTTGGCTGGATGCAGTGGCTTAGGCCTGTAATCCCAGCATTTCGGAGGCCAAGGTGGGCAGATCACCTAAGGTCAGGAGTTTGAGACCAGCCTGACCAACATGGAGAAACCCTGTCTCTACTAAAAATACAAAATT
>NW_012107141.1:5932504-5939519 GCF_000951045.1 Mandrillus leucophaeus
CACCACTGCACTCCAGCCTGGGCAACAAGAGCAAGACTCCGTCTCTAAATAAATAAACAAACAGAAAAAAGCAGTTTGCTGGTCCAAAAATTTACCTAAAATACTTTGAATATCATGGCTTTTCTTATTTACCCGGCAAGGATAAGGAATTACTTTTTAAAAGATAAAAATTACATCCTGCCAGGCGCGGTGGCTCACGCCTGTAATCCCAGCACTTTGGGAGGCCGAGGCAGGTGGATCACCTGAGGTCGGGAGTTCAAGACCAGCCTGACCAACACAGAGAAACCCCGTCTCTACTAAAAATACAAAATTAGCTGGGGTGGTGGCACATGCCTGCAATCCCAGCTACTCGGGAGGCTGAGGCAGGAGAATCGCTTGAACCCGGGAGGCAGAGGTTGCGGTGAGCCGAGATCGCGCCATTGCACTCCAGCCTGGGCAAAAAGAGTGAAATTCTGTCTCAAAAAAAAAAAAAAAAAAATTACATCCTACAAGTTTTCAGAGCCGACTATCCTACCTACCATCTTCGACATGCTTTATTTAAAAAGACAGAGGTTGGGCGTGGTGGCTCAAACCTGTAATCCCAGCACTTTGGGAGACCGAGGCGGGTGGATCACCCAAGATCAGGAGTTTGAGACCAACTTTGCCAACATGGTGAAACTCCGTCTCTACTAAAAATACAGAACATCTGCTGGGTGTAGTGGTACGTGCCTGTAATCCCAGCTACTCGGGAGACTGAGGCAGAAGAATCACTTGAACCTGGGAGGCGGAGGTTGTAGTGAGCCAAGATTGCATCACTGCACTCCAGCCTGGGTAACAACGGTGAAACTCAGTCTCAAAAAAAATAAAATAAAATAAAATAAAAGAATCCTAAAGTCTAAAGTTAAAGCCTCTGGGCTTTCATCTTTAGAAAACTGAATGCCAGCCGGGAGCGGTGGCTCACACCTGTAATCCAAGGACTTTGGGAGGCCGAGGCAGGCTCATTTCCTGAGCTAAGGAGTTCGAGACCAGCCTGGGCAACATGGTGAAACCCCATCGGTACTAAAATACAAAAGAGAAATTAGCCAGGCGTGGCAGCATGTGCCTGTGGTCCCAGCTACTCAGGAGGCTGAGGGAGGAGAATTGCTTGAACCCGAGAGGCGGAGGTTGGAGTGAGCCGAGATCGCGCCACTGCACACCAGCCGGGGTGACATGCGAGACTCCATCTCAAAAAAAAAAAAAAAAAAAAAAAACGAACAGAAAAGTGAATGCCTAGAATCCCTTTAAGGATTTTACATTTCTTTTAAAATCAAAGGATCAAGTTTACCTCCTGCCAGTGAACACTGAGTATCATATTGCCATCCAGATGTTTGGGTGGAATCTGTTCCATTTGAAGTAGAAGAAAGGGTAGATGTTGCTACTTCCTTTGGCTCTGGTCGAGGTGGAGTTGGAGGTGGAGCAGAAGCTCCTACAGGAGCTGCAGGCTGAGGAGCTGTTATGGCATCGATCTCCTTCAGTATGAAAAGAGTAACAAATGCAGTAATTATATCAAAAACAAGAAACTTAAGGAAATGGCAATCCCTTTTTAAAAATTCTACACATGATGAGCTGGGCACAGTGGCTCATACCTATAGTTCCTGTACTTTGGGAGGCTGAGACAGGTGGATCACTTGAGGTCAGGAATTTGAGACCAGGCTGGTCAACATGGTGAAACCCCACCTCTACTAAAAATACAAAAGTTAGGCTGGGCACAGTGGCTCATGCCTGTAATCCCAGCACTCTGGGAGGCCAAGGCAGGCGGATGACTGGAGGCCAGAAGTTCAAAACCAGCCTGGCCAATATGGTGAAAAGTTGTCTCTACTAAAAATACAAAAATTAGCCGGACGTGCTGGTGGGCACCTGTAATCCCAGCTACTCAGGAGGCTGAGGAACGAGATTCACTTGAATCTGGGAGGCGGGGATTGCAGTGAGCTGAGATCTCACTACGGCATTCCAACCTGGGTGAAAGAGCAAGACTCCGTCTCAAAAACAAACAAACAAAAAAACAAAAAGCCAAAAAAAGAATAGAATTATTATTGGGCATGGTGGCACATGCCTGTAATCCCAGCTACTCAAGAGGCTCAGGTGGGAGAATCACTTGAATCTGGGTGGCAGAGGTTGCATTGGGCCAACATCATGCCATCACATTTCAGCCTGGGAGACAGTATGACCCTGTCTCGAGGGAGGGAAAAAAAAAAATTCTAGACACTCATTCTAAGCTTCTCAAATCAAAACCCTCATCTTCCAATTATACAAGCTCCCCAATCTCTTCCAATCTGCCTTTTTTCTCTTTGAAACCTTTACAAAAAGAAAAGAGAGGTGGTGGCTCATGCCTGTAATCCCAACACTTTGGGAGGCCGAGATGGGTGGATCACCCGAGGTCAGGAGTTCCAGATCAGCCTGGCCAACATGGTGAAACCCCGCCTCTACCAAAAATACAAACATCAGCTGGGTGTGGCGGCACATACCTGTAGCCCTAGCTGCTCGGGGACACATACCTGTAGCCTCAGCTATTTGAACCCGGGAGACGGAGGTTGCAGTGAGGCAAGATTGTGCCGCTTGCACTTAAGCCTGGGCAACAGAGTGAGATTCCATCTCAAGGAAAAAAAAAAAAAAAAAAAAAAGGAGAGACAGCGAGGTGTGCTCACACCTATAATCCCAGCACTTTGGACGGCCGAGGTGGGAGGATCGCTTGACCCCAGGAGTTCAAGACCAGCCTGAGCAACACAACGAGATCCCATCTCTTTTAAAACTAAACAAAACAAAAAAAGAGAGAGAGATTGGGAGAAATGCAAGAAGAGAGTGTTGGAGGGAGAAGGAGAAAGGAGGAGGAAGACACTGAATTGACAAGTATGCTGACCACTTAAGATCCAGGTCCCAAAGTAGCTTCAATAACTAAAACTCCAAACAAAAGCACCACTAACCGCCAGGAAGTTGGCCAATGTACTATCAATATCAGTCGACTGGTTTCCATTTGTCTCTTTGGATTGTGCTGGTTTTTCGGAAACATCATTGTCATCGTCATCACTGTCAGCATAAGCACCAAGTAAGCACAGACCGCCTAGAAACAAAAAGGAAAACAGTATTTGTAACAACAATGGCAATATGTCCTAAGAAGTATCTAAATGGAAGTATGACATGGTTTTTTAAATTTACTTACAGATTAGAACATAACCCCAAAACTAATAATCACTGAACTACCACAGAAGAATAAATTACGTCATATGCTTAAAGCTAATAAAAATTGATCTATAGACCACGTGCGGTGGCTCATGCCTGTAATCCCAGCACTTTGGGAGGCCGAGGCGGGTGGACCACGAGGTCAGGTGTTTGAGACCAGCCTGGGCAACACAGTGAAACCCTGTCTCTACTAAAAATACAAAAAATTAGCCGGGCATGGTGGCGTGCGCCTGTAGTCCCAGCTACTGAGGCAGGGCAGGAGAAATGCTTGAACCCGGGAGGCAGAAGTTGCAGTGAGCCAAGATCACGCCACTGCACTCTACCCTGGGCAATAGAGCAAGACTCCGTCTCCAAAAAAAAAAAAAAATTGATCTGGGCTGGGCATGGTGGCTCACACCTGTAATCCCAGCACTTTGGGAGGCCAAAGTGGGCGGATCATGAGGTCAGGAGATAGAGACTATCCTGGCTAACACGGTGAAACCCCGTCTCTACTAAAAATACAAAATTAGCCGGGTGTGGTGGCACATGCCTATAATCCCAGCTACTTAGGAGGCTGAGGCAGGAAAATTGCCTGAACTCGGGAGGCGGAGGTTGCGGTAAGCTAAGATCGCGCCATCGCACTCCAGCCTGGGCAACAAGAGTGAAAACCCATGTCAAAAAAATATAAATAAACAAAATAAAAAATAAAAAAAATGTTGATCTGAGCCAGGCAACAAAGCTTATGTCTACAGTCCCAACTTCTTGAGGAAGATCTGAGGTAGGAAGATCATTTGAGCCCAGAATCCAAGACCAGCCTCGAAAACACAGAGAGACCTTGTCTCTCCCCAAAAAACAAAAACAAAAAAACAAAAAAAAAAGAAGAGAAAAAAGAACAAAATATTAGCTGAGCATATGGCTGAGGTGCAAGGATAGCTTGAGACCAGGAAGTTGAGGCTGCATTAAGCCAAAACATCTCCACTGTACTCCAGCCAGGGTGACAAAGTGAGACTGACCATGTCTCCAAAAAAAAACCCAAGAAAATTAATCTGCATAGTTATTTCAATCAATTATTCAATCTCACTCTCTTTCCAAATAGTACCTAGTATATCCTGATTTTAAAATTTGGTGATTAAAGTGTTTACCTCAAACTAAACCAATTACAGTGTAGCAGCTGAAACAAAGACTTTCAAAAACAAAACAATAAAGAAACAGAGACTTTCAAAGTTAAAAAACAAAGCTTTTAATCAATGATTATTCCTCAAACAGGAAGTGACAGGAATTAAAAATGGGACTCAACATGGCTAAGACCAACGATCAATGTCTTCCTCAAATTTAAGTGGTATCAGGTATGGCCTCTGTAATGCTGCTATGCCATTTCCTTTTGGATCACCTGTGGCTACTCCAAGATTACAATTAAGTAAGCATACATACCTCTCTCTATGTATTATAAATACATAAAATGTTAAATTCTAGCTAGATTTTTTCAGCTATTATATTAAATTGCACAGTGCTGACACATTCTACGCTCTCACTAAAAAGTTAGTAAATGAAGAGATTTATCAGAAAGTTAAATCTAGTTTTCTGTGTCATACATCCCATACATAAACTAAAAGGTCACCTAAAAGTAAACATAAATTGTTCCATTAATCACGTAAGAGTTCCTATTCAGTGCCTTAGTATTATAATTCCTATCTTTGTTTCTTTCTGTATGTAGGTAAGTCTTTTTTTTTGTTTGTTATACTTTAAGTTCTAGGGTACATGTGCACAACGTGCAGGTTTGTTACATATGTATACATGTACCATGTTGGTTTGCTGCATGCATTAACTCATCATTTACATTAGGTATTTCCCCTACGGCTATCCCTCCCTCCTCTCCCCACCCTACGACAGGCCCTGGTGTGTGATGTTCCCCACCTTGTGTCCAAATGTTCTCATTGTTCAATTCCCACCTATAAGTGAGAATATGTGCTGTTTGGTTTTCTGTCCTTGCGATAGATTGCTCAGAGTGATGGTTTCCAGCTTTATCCATGTCCCTACAAAGGACACGAGCTCATCCTTTTTTACGGCTGCATAGTATTCCATGGTGTATATGTGCCACATTTTCTTAATCCAGTCTATCACTGATGGACACTTGGGTTGGTTCCAAGTCTTTGCTATTGTGAATAGTGCCACAGTAAACATAACGTGTGCATGTGTCTTTATAGTCGCATAATTTATAATCCTTGGGGTATATACCCAGTAACAGGACCGCTGGGTCAAATGGTATTTCTAGTTCTAGATCCTTGAGGAATCACCACACTGTCTTCCACAATGGTTGAACAAGTTTACACTCCCACCAACAGTGTAAAAGCATTCCTATTTCTCCACATCCTCTCCAGCATATGCAGTTAAGTTCTTAAATAGCAAAATTTTTTTTTTTGAGATGGGGTCTTGCTCTGTTGCCCAGGCTGGAGTGCAGTGGCGCAATCTCGGCTTACTGCAACCTCCACGTTCAGGGTTCAGCAATTCTCCTGCCTCAACCTCCCAAGTAGCTGGGATTACAGGTGTGTGCCACTACACCCAGGTAATGTTTGTATTTTTGGTAGAGATGGGGTTTCACCATGTTGGCCTAGCTGCTCTTGGACTCCTGATCTCAAGTGATCTGCCACTTTGGCCTCCCAAACCCCAAAGTGTTGTGATTACAGGCATGAGCCACCACACACAGCCTCTAAACATCAATTTCTAAAATTTGATTGATTTATGTATATATGTATGTAAGAGATAGGTTCTTGCTCTACTGCCAAGGCTGGAAGCAGTGGATCACTACAGCCTCAAACTCCTGGCCTCAAATGATTCTCTTGCCTGAGCATCCTGAGTGGATGACGAGTGGCACAACCCACCATGCCTGGCTAATTTCTTTTATGCAGAGACGCAATCTCCTATGTTGCCTGGGCTGGTCTCATTCTGTCCTCATGTGATCCTCCTGCCTTGACTTCCCAAAATGTTAGGCAAAATTTTTCATTTCTTTTTTTTTGAGACAGGGTCTCACTCTACCACAAATGAACTGTGCAATCACAGCTCACTGCAGCCTTGACCTCCTGAGCTCAACTGATCTTCCCACCTCAATCAGACTCCTGTATAGCTGGGACTAGAGATGCGCACCACTGCACCTGGCTAACTTTTGTAGAGACGGGGTTTTGCCACGTTGCCTAGGCTGGTCTTGAACTCCTGGGCACAAGCCATCTTCCCACCTCAGACTCCCATGTAGCTAGGACTACAGGCCTATGCCACCACACTTGGCATTTTTTTTTAAAAAGTACAGACAAGGTTTCAATCTGTTGCCCAGTTTGGTCTCGAATTCCTGAGCTCAAGCAAATCCTCTGCCTCAGCCTCCCAAAGTGCTGACATTACAGGTGTGAGCCACCTCGCCTGACCACAGTAGTATTTTAAACTGGTAAGAAAGATATTTACATGGATGTTTCTGGACAGGCATGGTGGCTCATGCCTATAATGCCAGCACTTTGGGAGGCAGAGGCAGGGGGATCACGAGGTCAGGAGATCGAGACCATCCTGGCCAACATGGTGAAATCTCGCCTCTACTAAGAACACAAAAATTAGCTGGCGGCGGTGGTGCACGCCTGTAATCCCAGCTACTCAGGAGGCTGAGGCATGAGAATCGCTTGAACCCGGGAGGCAGAGACTGCAGTGAGCTGCTATCATGCCACTGCACTCCAGCCTGATGACAGGGCAAGACTCCGTCTTAAAAAAAAAAAGGAAAAAAAAGAAAAGAAGAAAAAACAACAAAAAAAGACAGAAATTTGCATGGACGTTTCTTAGACAGTGTCTCTTTTTTTTTTTTTTT
>NW_012107141.1:5939861-5957112 GCF_000951045.1 Mandrillus leucophaeus
TTTTTTTTTTTTTTTGAGATGGAGTCTCATACTGTCACCCAGGATGGAGTACAGTGGCACAATCTCAGCTCAGTGCAACCTCCGCCTCCCAGGTTCAGGCAATTCTCTTGCCTCAGCCTCCCGAGTAGCTAGAATTAACAGGCACATGCCACCACAGCTGGCTAATTCTTGCACTTTTAGTAGACATGGGGTTTCACTATGTTGGCCAGGCTGGTCTCAAACTCCTGACCTCAAGTGATCTGCCCTCCTCGGCCTCCCACGGTGTTGGGATTACAGGCATGAGCCCTGCACCTGGCTTTTTTTTTTTTTTGATATGGAGTTTCGCTCTTCTTTCCCAGGGCTGGAGTGCAATGGTGCAATCTTGACTCACTGCAACCTCCGCCTCCCAGATTCAAGCAATTCTCCAGCCTCGGCCTCCTGAGTAGCTGGGATTACAGGCGTGCGCCACCACACCTGGCAAATTTTTTTGTATTTTTTAGAGATGGGTTTTCACCATGTTGGCCAAGCTGCTCTCACACTCCTAACTTCAAGTGATCGGCCTGCCTTGGCCTCCGAAAGTGCTGAAATTACAGGCGTGAGCCACCACGCCCGGCCCAATTTTCTTGATGTTCTGAACAAAAGGTATTCAGCTTTGTAAGAGCAGAACTACCAAAGGAGAAACTTCTGTATGAAAAAATGCTGCACTTTAGTATTCAGTACTGATGGATTCTGGAAAGGAGGGTGGGAAATTATATTTTTAAATAAAAATACTGGCTGGGCACAGTGGCTCATGCCTGTAATCCTAGCACTCTGGAACGCCAAGGCGGGCGGATGACCTGAGGTCAGGAGTGCCAGAGCAGCTTGGCCAACACGGTAACTGTCTCTACCAAAAATTCAAAAAAATTAGCTGGGGTTGGTGGTGCATGCCTGTAATTCCAGCTGCTCGGGAGGCTGAGGCAGGAGAATCACTTGAACGCAGGAGGCGGAGGTTACAGTGAGCCGAGGCTGTGCCATTGCACTCCAACCTGGGGAACAAGAACAAAACTCTATCTCAAAATAAATTAATTAAAAATAAAAACACTTCTAATGACAATCATAGATATAATCACTTTTGGTAAAAAGTTTCAATCAGGCAAGCTGCATGGTATTTTCATCACAAAATTCCCCAACAAGAGGTAGTTCCCCAGGTCCACAGGCAAAATAGGTTCTGCCTATTCCCTTTCTTCACCTAACAGCTTTTCACCTATGGACATAAAACTTCTTCTACACTCCTAAAAACATAATAAATTAGCCAAGAAAATGAAAATTATTAAGCCTAGTGTTTGTAAGAAATTCAGAGAGACATCATAAGTTGATCAAACTTTTTTTTTTTTTTGAGACAGTCTTGCTCTGTCGCCCAGGATGAAATGCAGTCGCACAATCTCGACTCACTGCAGCCTCTGTTTCCTGGGTTCAAGCAATTCTCCTGCCTCAGCCTACCAAGTAGCTGAGATTACAGGTGTGTGCCAATGTAATTTTTGTATTTTTTTGGTTTTTGGTTTTTTTTTGGAGATGGAGTCTCACTGTTGCCCAGGCTGGAGCGCAGCAGTGCGACCTCGGCTCACTGCAACCTCTGCCTCCCAGGTTCAAGCCATTTTCCTGCCTCAGGATCCCGAGCAGTTGGAATTACAGGCGTGCACCACCAACCCCAGCTAATTTTTTTGTATTTTTAATAGAGACGGGATTTCACCATGTTGGCCAGGCTGGCCTAGAACTCCTGACCTCAGGTGATTCACTTGCTTCAGGCTCCCAAAGTGCTGGGATTACAGGCGTGAGCCATCACGCCCAGCCTTTTGTATTTTCAGTAGAGACAGGGTTTCACCATGTTGCCAGGCTGGTCTCGAACTCTTGACCTCAGGTGAGCCACCTCCCTCAGCCTCCCATAGTGTTGGGATTACAGGCGGCAGCCACAGTGGCCGCCTAGATCCCACATATCTTAAGTGACATTTGGTAACAGGTTCCAAGAGCTACAAAACTCAAGTTTTTTTATACAGTCTCATCTTTGAGGCTAAAATACCAAGACATAACTCCAAAAAAACTTTGCTCAAAGCTTCTGGTGGCTTGCTTTAAACAACTAAAATCTGTAAACACTCAAATGCTCGCAAATAGTGGACTGGCAAAGCAAATTATAGGACATACCTGATTTATTACCATTTTGTGATAAATCAGACTATTATAGAATCACATGAAATATTACTAAAGGGATTAAAAGTAATGCTAAAGGAATAAAAGCAAGTCAAAAATACACACAAAATTTAATTAAACCTCAGAAAATACAGAGTATATACTGCTAACAGGCATGAAGTTAGAATAACACTGAAAATAAACGTTCACATTATCAGGTAAAATTGCTTTATCTTAGAAAAATCTTAGAGGCGGGGCGCAGTCGCTCACCGCTCTAATCCCAGTACTTTGGGAGGCTGAGACGAGCGGATCACGAGGTCAGGAGGTCAAGACCAGCCTGGCCAAGATGCTGAAACCCTGTCTCTACTAAAAATACAAACAAAAATTAGCTGGGCATGGTGGCATGCGCCAGTAATCCCAGTTACTAGCGAGGCTGAAGCAGGAGAATCGCTCTAACTTAGGCGACGGAGGTTGCAGTGAGCCAAGATCATGCCACTGCACTCCAGCCTGGGCAACAGAGCAAGACTCCATCTCAAAGTTAAACAAAAAAAAAAAAAGAGAGAGAGAAAAATCTTAGAAACAAAAACAACAGGATGGTCGTGATGGCTGACATCTATAATGCTAGCATTTTGGGAGGCCAAGTAAGGAGGATCACTTGAGCCTCCTTGAGACCAGCCTGGGCAACAGAGTGAGACGATGTCTATATAAAGAAAAAAAAATTTATTAAAAACAACAAAGCTGGTCAGGTGCCTCTGACCTATGAGCAGGTACTAAAGAACTCCAAGAATTTAATTTTTTTTTTTTTTTGAGACAAAGTTTCACTTGTTGCCCAGGCTGGAGTGCAATGGCGCAATCTTGGCTCACTGCAACCTCTGCCTCCTGGGTTCAAGTGATTTTCCTGCCTCAGCGTCCTGAGTAGCTGGGATTACAGGCATGTGCCACCATTCCCAGCTAGTTTTATATTTTTAGTAGAGACAGGGTTTCTCCATGTTGGTCAGGCTGGTCTTGAACTCCAGACCTCAGGTGATCCACCAGCATCAGCCTCCCAAAGTGCAGGGATTACAGGCGTGAGTCACAGCGCCTAGCCGTTTTTTTCTTTTTTGAGATGGAATCTTACTCTGTCACCCAGGCTGGGGTGCAATAGCGTGGTCTAGCTCACTGCAACCTCCGCCTCCCGGGTCCAAGCGATTCTCCCACCTCAGCCTCGCAAGTAGCTGGGACTACAGGTGCGTGCCACCATACCCAGCTAATTTTTGTATTTTTAGTAGAGATGGGGTTTCACCATGTTGGCCAGGCTGGTCTTGAACTCCTGACCTTGTCATCCGCCCACCTTGGCCGCCCAAAGTGTGGGATTACATGCGTGAACCACTGCGCCCGGCCTTGGTGTTTTTTCTTTGAGATGGAGTTTCGCTCTGTCACCAGGCTGGAGTGCAGTGGCACGATCTTGGCTCACTGCAACCTCCACCTCCCGGGTTCAAGTGATTCTCCCACCTCAGTCTCCTGAGTAGCTGGAGCTACAGGTGCGCGTCACCACACCCAGCTACTTTTTGTATTTTTAGTAGAGACGGGGTTTCACCACGTTGGCCAGGATGGTCTCGATCTCTTGGCCTTGTGATCTGCCTGCCTTAGCCTCCCAAAGTGCTGGGATTACAGGCCTGAGCCGCCGTGCCCCGCCTATTTTTTATATATATTTTTTTGACACAGGGTCTCATTCTGTCACCTAGGCTGGATTGTAGTGGCATGATCATATAGCTCACTGCCGCCTTGAACTCCTGGGCTCAAGCGATCCTCCTGCTTCAGTCTCCCAAATAGCTAGGACCACAGGTGATCAGCACGTCCAGCTCATTTTTAATTTTTTTTGTAGAGATGAGGGTCTCGGCCAGGCGCGATGGCTCATGCCTATAATCCCAGCACTTTGGGAGGCTGAGGCAGGTAGATTACTTGACATCTGGAGTTCCAGACCAACCTGGCCAACATGGCGAACGCTGTCTCTACTGAAAATACGAAAATTAGCTGGGCATAGTGGTGTGGGCCTGTAATCCCAGCTACTTGGAAGGATGAAGAAGGACAATTGCCGGAACCCAGGAGACAGAGGCTGCAGTGAGCTGAGATCACGCAGCCTAGGCACTCCAGCCTAGGCAACAGAGACACTGACTCAAAAAAAAAAAAAAAGAAAAAAAAAGAGATGAGGGTCTCTCTGCTGCCTAGGCTGGTCTTGAACTCTAGGCTTCAAGTGATCCTCCTAACTCAGCCTCCCAAAGCACTGGGATTACAGGCGTGAGCCACCATGCCTGGCAAGAATTTCATTTCTTTAAAAACTCCATTTTGGGGGGTGTTAAAAACTAAGCTCCTGGGCTGGGCACAAGGGCTCATGCCTGTAATCCCAGCACTTTGGAAGGCCAAGGAGGAAAAAAATCACTTAAATTCTGGAGTTGTAAGAACAAGTCCTTGACTACTATTAAGATTAAGATGTGTTGCAGGCTAGGCATGGTGGCTCAGACCTGTGATCACCGCACTTTGGGAGTCCAAGGCAGGTGGATCACTTGAGGTCAGGAGTTCAAGACCAGCCTGGCCAACATGGCAAAACCCTGTCTACTAAAAATACAAAAATTAGCCAGTAATCCCAGCTACTCAGGAGGGCCTGGCCAACATGGCGAAACCCCGTCTCTACTGAAAATACAAAAATTAGCCAGTAATCCCAGCTACTCAGGAGGGTGACGTAGGATAAATCAACCCGGGAGGCAGAGGTTGCAGTGAGCCAAGATCCCGCCACTGCACTTAAACTCAAACTCAAAAAAAAAAAAAGACTTGTTGCTACTTAAAGCCTGAGAAAGCATGGTCATTCTTCAGAGCCATAGTTTTTTTTTTTTCTTTTTGAGATGAAGTCTTGCTCTGTCGCCCAGGCTGGAGTGCAGTGGTGTGATCTCAACTCACTGCAAGCTCCACCTCCCAGGTTCACACCATTCTCCTGCCTCAGCCTCCCGAGTAGCTGGGACTACAGGCACCTGCCACCATGCCCAGCTATTTTTTTGTATTTTTAGTAGACACTGAGTTTCAACATGTTAGCCAGGATGGTCTCGATCTCCTGACCTCGTGATCCACCCGCCTCGGCCTACCAAAGTGCTGGGATTATAGGTGTGAGCCACTGCACCCGGCCCAGAGCCATAATTTTTAGCCGTCTTTTTTTGAGAGAGGTATTGACCCCTCAAACCTCAACATTCTTACTTACCTTTAAGAGATGATGCCACACAATTTGTGTATCAACTACCTATATCAGGCAGTAAATTATTTCTTAGGTATATACCTCTTATCGCTTGAATGTGCCCCTAAAAAGGATGTTTTGGAAATTAAATCCCCAGTGCAACAGTGTTGGGAGGTAGGGGCCTAATGGAAGGTGTTGACATCATGAGAGGACATTCAAACCACAGGAGTAATCAAGGAAGTTTCTCCTAGAAACATTTAAATTTATATTTTATGTATTTATTTGAGACAGGTTCTCACTCTGTCGCCCAGGCTGGAGTGCAGTGGCAAAACCTCAGTTCACTGCAACCTCCGCCTCCTGAGTAGTTGTGATTATAGGTGTGCGCCACCATGCCCAGATAATTTTTATGTTTTTAGTAGAGATAGGGTTTCACCATGTCGGCCAGGCTGGTCTCGAACTCCTTAATTCAAATGATCCGCCTGTCTCAGACTACCAAAGTGCTGTGATTACAGGCGTGAGCCACAGCTCCTGGCTAAATTCTACATATTTTAAATGTGTTAAGTCTCAAATGAAGTAACATGCAGTTTGCAAATACAAAATGGTATAATGTAGTTCTGAAATTTCTCTCACATTCAAATTTTAGCTTTCTAACTAACCCACACTGGGGTGTTTTGTTTGTTTGCCTTTTTTTAGGTGGCAAATGGTAGGAGAGAGGAATAAGCATCTATCATTTTAAGCATCAAATAGTATAAAAAGTATTCTGAACTGAAAAGAAATTACTACCAATTATAGAGTATTTAATATTAAAACACATTTTACTCTTCCAAGATACAGAGTGGAGAAAATTAACATTCTTGGCACTTACTATGTCACATCTGTAACTATCTCAGAGATAAAAGATCCATTTTACAGATTAATGAGGTTCAATCCAATTAGTAATTGTCCCAAAGTCTAAGTGTGAATGCCAGAGTGATGAATTGAACCCAGGTTTGTATACAAAACCACTGTTGCAACTACCACATTCGTTTGTACTTCAAAATATTTAATAAGCTCCATTTCCAGGTCCACCAATGTTTGTTAGGTAACCAATCAAGCCAGAGTGTTAGAAAAGAAATAGGAGTTGGCATGCCTAATGAACACCAAGCTAGTGGGAGGACCAGAAAACTAGTTATAAAACAGCATCAGGGAAAAAAATAGTAAAAAAAGGTTTTGGGTAAAGAAAAACAACAAATTTTCCACTGGTCAAAGTGTATACACATCAACATTCTCTCACAAACAAAAAAATCTTAAATCATATTTTTGGGAGAAATAACGTTAGCAACTGTAAAGCATTCAACAAAACATTCTATGTACAAACCCAACTTGACTTTAATGAAGGACGTGCAAGAAAAAATGTAAAAAACAAAACAAAATCATACCTGTTGCTTTAACAGCTGTGGGTCTAGTGGTCATGACTGGTTTTGGAGGATTCTGAACAACTCTAGGAACCTCCTGCACCGCTTCCTGTTCATCTGGATTAGAAAAAAAAAAAAAGAAAACTATAGTCAGATTCCAGACCAGAGAAAACACTAGAAGTGACAAATCACATCTGGATTAGAAAAAAAGAAAAAAAAGAAAGAAAACTGTAGTCAGATTCCAGAGAAAACACTAGAGGTGACAAATCAATCGTTCATTTAACCTTTCAGCTCTAAGTTCCATCAATTTAAAAAAAGTGCATTTCGGCTGCGCTCCCACCTGTAATCCCAGCACTTTGGGAGGCCAAGACGGGTGCAGGGGGTGTCACTTGAGGTCAGGGGCTCAAGACCAGTCTGGCCACCATGGTGAAACCCCATCTCTACTAAAAATACAAAATAAATAAATAAATAAATAAAAAGTAGCTGGGCGTGGTGGCACTCGCCTGTAATCCCAGCTACTCCAGAGGCTGAGGCAGGAGGATCGCTTCAACCCAGGAGGGAGAGGTTACTGCAGCCTGGGCCACAGAGGGAGACTTCATCTCAAAAAAAAAAAGGACATTTTGCTGACCCCAATAATTGGGAGATGATAAACACACAGAGCTGGAATCATTTTTTTTGTTTTATGAGATGGAGTTTCGCTCTTGTCGCCCATGCTGGTCAAACTCCTGACCTCAAGTGATCTGCCTACCTCGGCCTCCCAAAGTGCTGGGATTACAGGCATGAGCCACCTTGCCCTGGAGTCTTTCATCTGCCTACAAACTTCAACATCAAGGGAAGGTTCTGATCACGGTAAATCAACATTATTAATACAGCTTCATGGCCAGGCGAGGTGGCTCTCGCCTATACTGATCGCTTGAGCCCTGGAGTTCGAGACCAGCCCAGGCAACATGAGGAAACTCCGTCTTTACTTAAAATACAAAAATTAGTCGGGCATGGCGGCAGGATCCTGTAGTCCCAGCTACCCAGGAAGCTAAGGTGGGAAGACCGCTTGAACCCGAGAGGTGGAGGTTGCAGTGAGCCCAAGATCGCGCCACTGCACTCCAGCCTGGGCGACAGATTGAAACCTTGTCTCGAAAACACAAAACAAAACTCTTAAAAAGTTACACCTGCAATACCTACAAATACATACAAAAACAGTAAGTATTTTCCAGGCTATGATAGGACCTTTACAAGACACGCCAAACACTGCTATTGGCGGATTTTTTCCAATTAACGACCCAGCGTGATCTCTGAACATCCGAAACGGTAGCGGCTCCTCCCGCGCCTAGCCCCGCAGTCACTTTAAATCCAAGCACCACTCGGGTGAGAACCACACAAATACTTAGAAACCCACCAGCTCCATTTCTCCAGGAGTTTTGCTAGTGTAGGCATGCTTACTGGCTGGAATATTAAAAAGCTTTTTCTAAACGTCTCTATCCCCGTTTTGACAAAACCGAAAGGAGGCAGATGACGTGTGGAAAGGCCTGGTCCACAGTCACAGGCCGCGCACGCGGAAACTCATCCTCACATCCACTCTCTGCATTACCCAAAACCGACCTGGGGCGTTTGGGAGACTCAGGGTGCCCGAACCTCGGTTGTATTTCAAACGATCCTGGGGCAAGCCCCGCACCAGAGATGGCGCCTCGGGCTTGGCCCGGGCCGAGGGCGCAGAACACGGCCTGGCCCTTCTGCGGCCCGGAGCCCAGGACCGCCCCGCCTGCAGTCCCGCAGCAGGCAGGCCTCAGAAGCCGACCTCGCCCGCCTCCCTCGCTGGGTCTGGCCAGGCGCCCTGAGGAGCCTAGGCCGCAAGCCCTGAGCTCGAGTTCGGGTCCCCCCGCGCACCCTTGCCTTCTGAAGGCGAGTCGTCCGAGGCCGCGGCGGCAGTCACTGCGGTGGTGGTGGTCGTCGCCGCCGCCGGGGCGGGCTGGCTAGGGACCGCAGCCGTTGAGTCCGGCTCGGTGTCGGGTTCCGGCTCCGGGTCCCGGCCCGGCGTGCTGCCCCGAGGACCCGGCGGAGAGAGCTGCAGGATGGGCCTGCGGCCGGGTACCGCTCGGGACTTCTTCCCCATCGCGAGCTCGAGCGCGAGCAGCGAGCGTCGGGCGGCCGAGAGGGGCGGGCGCTGGGCGCTGGGCACTGCGACGCGTAATCAATATTCATGCACCGCGACACCGCCTACAGCCCGGATCCGCTTTCAACCGGCCGAGCGCGCGCTTGCGCAAGCGCCTCGGGCCCTTCAGTTCTTCTGGCTCCTCGTCACCGGGAGAAAGGGCGGGCCTACCCAGGGCGCTAGGTGATTGGCTGTTTTGACCCAGAGAACGGACCCGTGGCCAATGGAAAAGGAAAAAGGGTGAATGTCCAGCCAATAGTGGGGTAGGGCCTGAATTAGAATGACTTCCCCACTTCCGTCGGGTTCCACCCATGCGCTTTCCCCGAGCCTTTTCTTTACCCTCTTGTCCTCCATCTTGTGGCTATTCTTGGTCGAGCGTTCCATGTTGTTTGTCTTCTAGAAAGGTGTGCTTCCGGGCCGAGCGCGCTCACGCCTGTAATGCCAACACTTTGGGAGGCCGAGGCGGGTGGATCACGAGGTCAGGAGTTCAAGACCAGCTTGTCTAAGATGGTGAAACCCTGTCTGTAATAAAAATACAAAAAGAGTAGCCGGGCGCGGTGGCAGGCGCCTGTAATCCTAGCTAATCGGGAGACTGAGGCAGGCGAATCGCTTGAACCCGGCGGCAGAGGTTGCAGTGAGCCGATATCGCGCCACTGCACCCCACCCTGGGCGACAGAGTCAGACGGTCTCAAAAAAAGTAAAAAAAGAAAGGTGTGCTGTTTTCCGGGCCCTTCCCCAAGTTTCGCCCTGATTATCGTGGCTTACTTTGGGTATAGTATTGAACATTAAATAGGGCAGTGGGTCTTTTATGCTTTTGTAATTTCTTACAGCCCAAATAGATGTCTCATATTTTCTCGCTTATTAGCTGGGAAAAAACACGAGATATTCCACTGCCTACAAGGAAAAAGCCTAAAATTGTTGAGATGGAATACAGGAACCTTACCAGTTTTGTATCACTACTATCGTCAACCTGCTTTAATTAATTTACCCTTACTTTATAACACTGCCCCCTCTTCCGTCTCTTCTACCTGTGGAACCCGCCACTTGGAGCATCACCTCCCTGTTTTCCTTTGCACTGGCTGGAATGATTACTGCATCACATGATGGAAGTCTTTTATTCTTTCATCAAGGCGCAATGCAGACGCAGTGCAGGCGTGACCGCTCCTGCCCAGCCGCTTCCTGGCACTTGGCATCTTGTTGACATCCGTCTCCCCTCTAAACTAAGGAATGCGAGTGGTATTTATTTTTATATCCGCAGCAGCTCAGTTCCCACTAAAAATATCTAATACTTACTGAACTCCATGTGTCAGTCACCAAGCACTTTACACGTAGAATTGCATTTGATTCCCTTTTAAAATGATTATTTCGAATTTTATTTTTAAGTGTCTTGCTCTCTCATCCAGGTTGGGGTAACGTGGCATGTTCATAGCTCACTGCAGCCTCAAACTCCTGGGCTAAAGCCATCCTCTTGCCTCAGCTTACCGTGTAGCTAGGACTACAGTGGTGTGTGCCACCATGCCTGGCTTTTTAATTTTTTTTTTTTTTGAGACGGTGTCTCGCTCAGTCACCCAGTTGCCTGGGCCGCGGAGTGCAGTGGTGCAA
Source organism: Mandrillus leucophaeus (assembly GCF_000951045.1). NCBI lineage: Eukaryota > Metazoa > Chordata > Mammalia > Primates > Cercopithecidae > Mandrillus > Mandrillus leucophaeus. The sequence continues at coordinate 5,950,348 of NW_012107141.1, forward strand.
TCTCGACTTACTGCAGCTTCTGCCCTCCAGGTTCAGGCGACTCTCCTGCCTCAGCCTCCTGAGTAGTTGAGATAACAGGTGTCCACCACCAAGCCTGGCTAATTTTTTTATTTTTAGTATAGACAGGGTTTTGCCATATTGGTCAGGCTGGTCTCAAACTCCTGACCTCAGGTGATGCACCCGCTTTGGCCTCCCAAAGCGCTGGGATTACAGGCGTGAGCCACCATGCCCGACCCAATTTTTTAATTTTAATTTTAATTTGTTTTTGAGAGAGTTTCGCTGTGTTGCCAGGCTGGAGTGCAGTGGCATGATCTTGGCTCACTGCAGTCTTTGCCTCCCAGGTTCAAGCGATTCCCCTGCCTCAGCCTCCTGAGTAACTGGGACTAGAGGCGCGCACCACCTTGCCCGGCTAATTTTTTGTATCTTAGTAGAGACAGGGTTTCACCATATTGGCCAGGCTGGTCTAGATCTTCTGACCTCATGATCTGTCTACCTCGGCCTCCCAAAGTGCTGAGATTACAGATTTTTATTTTGTATACAGAGTCGCCCAGGTTGGAGAGCAGTGGCGTGATCTTGGCTCACTGCAACCTCCACCTTGTGGGTTCAAGTGATTCTCCCACCTCAGCCTCCCAAGTAGTTGGGACAACAGGCGCATGCCACCACCCCCACTAATTTTTGTATTTTTAGTAGAGACGAGGTTTCACCATGTTGGCCAGGCTGGTCTCGAACTCCTGACCTCAAGTGATCTGCATGCCTCAGCCTCCTAAAGTGCTGGGATTACAGGCGTGAGCCACCATGTCTGGCCTAATTTTTTTTTTTTTAGAGGGAGTTTTGCTCTTGTCACCCAGGCTGGAGTGCAATGGCACGATCTCAGCTCACTGCAACTTCTGCCTCCTGGGTTCAAGCAATTCTCCTCCCTCAGCCTCCTGAGTAGCTGGAATAATAGGCGCCCGCCACCACGCCCTACTAATTTTTTGTATTTTTAGTAGAGACGGGGTTTCACCATGTTGGCCAGGCTGGGCTCAAACTCCTGACTTCAGGTAATCCACTTGCCTCGGCTTCCAAGAGTGCTAGGATTACAGGTGTGAGCCACTGTGCCTGGCCCCAAGAATTTGCTGTTTTAAAGCTGTTAGCAATTTTCTACTTTATTTAATGAGAGACAACAGTAAAATAAGGAGTTTTGTATAGGAACTTGAAGCCAAACATCTGGATTGAAACTTTTCTTCAGCACCTTCCAGATACGAAGGCTCAGACAAATTTAACATCCCTAAACTTGTTTCTGCAACCACAAAATGCATTAGTACTAGTATCCATAGATCCATAGGGTTGTTATGAAGTTTAAATTGTATCATAGTTTTTTTTTTGTTTTTTGAGATGGAGTCTTGCCGTGTCACCAGGCTGGAGTGCAATGGCGTGATCTCGGCTCACTGCAACCTCCACCTCCCGGGTTCAAGTGATTCTCCTGCCTTAGCCTCCTGAGTAGCTGGGACTCCAGGTGCGTGCCACCACGTCCAGATAATTTTTGTATTTTTAGTAGAGACAGGGTTTCCCCGTGTTGGCCAGGTTGGTCTCAAACTCCTGACCTCAGGTGATCCGCCCACCTCAGCCTCTGACAGTGCTGGGATTACAGGCGTAAGCCACCATGCCGAGCCTGTGTCATAGTTTTAAGACCTTTGCATTGCACCTGGAAAAAAATAAACACTGGTAGCTGTGGAGTCCTAATAAGGGAAAAGGAGTCAGGCTGACAGTAGGGGAGAATGAAAAGAAAAAGTAGGTAAGCTCTAAGTCTGCTTTTCTTCATCATCCAGGACATATAGTCCTCCTGTGCAAGTAACTCACGATCTTCCTATGCCCAACTTATCACCAGAACCTTGGCTGATAGAGAAAAATGCAAGTTAGCTCAGTGCAACCCTGGCATTATCAAATACTGCATGTAGCCCTCTCCAGCATAAGCACCATTCTGTAAAATCCCTAGCAAGCATTTGTCTCCTTGCAGTCAGCTCCTCTCTTAGTGACATGCCTGTTGCATCCTTGGAATGTATTTTTATACTATCTGCCTTTGTTTACCTGTCTTGGTAAGTTCCTTTACCACCTCTGCAACACTGGCCCCAATTAGTTGTTACCTGACAGCAGCTATTATTACTATTAATGATCATTTTGTCTACACAAAAGTCCAGGTAATATTATAAAACTGGTTGGAACTAAGTTGAGATTATGAGCTAAACCAAAATGTATAGAAATGTGAAAGGCTGTTTTCCTTGGGGGAAACATACATTTCTGGAGGTGATGGTTATTTATGCTTATACCAAGGGTTCTCAACCATCTGGAGGGCATTAAAGCGATATAAAAATGCGAACCAGTTGGAGTGGGGTGGGAGTGCAGGACCTATATCAATGTACTTTATTTTAATGTAATTATTTGAAACAGGGTCTTGCTCTGTTGCTCAGGCTGGAGTACAATGGCATGATCATGGCTCACTGTAGCCTTTTCCTCTTGAGGCTCAAGGGATCCTCTCACCTCACCCTCCCGAGTAGCTGAGACTACAGGTGCATGCCACTAATCCCAGCTAATTTTTTATTTTTGGTAGAGATAGGGTTTTGCCATGTTGTCTGTGCTGGTCTGGAACTCTTGGGTTCAAGCTGTCCGCCCATCTCAGTCTCTGAAAGCATTGGGATTACAAGCGTGAGCCATTGCACTTTGCCAGTTTATGTATTATTTTGAGATGGAGTTTCATGCTTGTCGCCCAGGCTGGAGTGCAATGGTGCAATCTCAGATCACTGCAACCTCTGCCTCCCGGGTTCAAGCGATTCTCCTGCCTCAGCCTCCCAAGTAACTGAGATTACAGGTGTGCGCCACCACACCTGGCTAATTTTTTTATTTTTAGTAGAGATGGGGTTTCACCATGTTGGCCATGGCTGGTCTCAAACTCCTGAACCTCAGGTGATCCACCTGCCTCAGCCTCCCAAAGTGCTGGGATTACAGCCTCAAGTGAGCTACCGTGCCCGGCTGCCAATTTATTTTTAAGTAAAGACAGGGTCTTGTTTTGTTTCCCAGGATAGACTTAAACTCTTGGCCTCAAGCCATCTACCTTGGCCTCCCAAAGTGCTGGGATTATAGTTGTGATGAACTGCAACCAGCTTGCTTTTTTAAAAAGCTCCTTAGATTATTCTAATGCTTAGCCAGAGCTGATAACCATTGGTTTTTTTCCCCTAGCTTATTTGAGGCATAATTGATAAAAATTGTATATATTTAAGGTATATAATGTGATTTGATGTACATATACATAGTGAAATGATTACCACAATCAGTTATTCAATAAAATTTATAGGAGGGTGGACAGGCATGGTGGCTCACGCCTGTAATCCCGTAATCCCAGCACTTTGGGAGGCCGAGGCAGGCAGATCACAATGTCAAGAGATCGAGACCATCCTGGCCAACATGGTGAAACCCCGTCTTTACTAAAAATACAAAAATTAGCTAGGCGTGGTTGCATGTGCCTGTAGTCCCAGCTACTCTCGGGAGGCTGAGACAGGAGAATCACTTGAACCTGGGAGGCGGAGGTTGCTGTGAGCCGAGATCGCGCCATTGCACTCCAGCCTGGCGACAGTGTAATCCCAGCACTTCGGGAGGCTGAGGCAGGTGGATCACCTGAGGTCCGGAGTTCAAGACCAGCCTGACCAATGTGGTGAAACACCATCTCTACTAAAAATACAAAAATTAGCCGGGTGTGGTGGCATGCAGCTGTAATCTCAGGTACTCAGGAAGCTGAGGCAGGAGACTTGCTTGAACCTGGGAGGCAGAGATTGCAGTGAACTAAGATCGTGCCATCGTACTCCAGCCTGGGCGACAAGAGCAAAACTCCGTCTAAAAAAAAAAAAAAATTTACAGGAAGCCATTATTTTGGACTGAACTCCTGTACTAGGCCCCAACAGGCCATACCCAAATGGAGTTACTCATGTTAGAGTTCCATATCATTAAACTAAAATGAAGTTGTTTGGCTGGACACGATGGCTCATGCCTGTAATCCCAGCACTTTGGGAGGCTGAGATGGGGGGATCGCTTGAGTTCAGGATTTCAAGACCAGCCTGGGCAACATAGCAAGACCCCATCTCTATTAAAAAAAAAAAAAAATTAAGTGTTTATGTCACCATCTAGGAAATCAGGAGACAGAGATAATAGCCAAGTCCCCAAACAGGCCAGCTTTAGTCAGCATAAGGAAATCCCCTCTGTTTTAACCTTTACAAGGAAAGTAACTTTGAAACCATCTCCAGCCTGTTCAACATGGCAAAACTCCGTCTCTACAAAAAAATAATAAAAATTCGTCTGTAGTCCCAGCTACTCTGAAGGCTGAGGCAGGAGTCAATTGAGCCCTGGAGGTCCAGGCTGTAATGAGCCATGATTGCGCCACTGCAGTCCATCTGGGGTGTGAGAACAAGACCCTGCCTAAAGAAAAAAGGAAGCCACCAAGCTGTGTTTTGTTTTCTGCTTTCCTTAGCCCGTGTCTGTCTATAAGACCAACCTCCTCTGTTTAGCTTGGTGGAACACTCATTCTATTTTATAGAAGGAAGTGTTGCCCAATTCACACAAGTGATAAATAAAAGCTAATTAAGATCTTTAGGCTAGACGCAGTGGCTCATGCCTGTAATTCCAGCACTTTGGGAGGCTGAGGTGGGCGGATCACAAGGTCAAGAGTTCGAAACCAGCCTGGCCAACATGGTGAAATCCCATCTCTACTAAGAATACAAAAATTGGCCGGGCGCGGTGGCTCAAGCCTGTAATCCCAGCACTTTGGGAGGCCAAGACGGGCGGATCACGAGGTCAGGAGATCGAGACCATCCTGGCTAACACGGTGAAACCCCGTCTCTATTAAGAAATACAAAAAACTAGCCGGGCGAGGTGGCGGGCGCCCGTAGTCCCAGCTACTCAGGAGGCTGAGGCCGGAGAATGGCGTGAACCCAGGAGGCGGAGCTTGCAGTGAGCTGAGATCCGGCCACTGCACTCCAGCCTGGGCGACAGAGCGAGACTCCGTCTCAAAAAAAAAAAGAATACAAAAATTAGCCGAGCGCGGTGGTGGACACCTGTAGTCCCAGCTACTCCAGAGGCTGAGGCAGAATTGCTTGAAACCGGGAGGTGGAGATTGCAGTAAGCCAAGATCATTCCACTCCCATCCAGCCTGGGTGACAGAACAAGACTCCATCTAGAAAAAAAAATCTTTAAATTTGTTGCAATTTGTCTTTTGACAAAGTTAATTAACATATCCATCACCTCATATAGTTACCTTTTTGTTTGTGTATGGTGAGAAGCCTTAAGATATATTATCTTAGCAAATTTCAAGTGTACAATACAGTATGATTAAGTATAGTAATCATACTTATGTAAGTGAGTGTAGGTCTGGTGGCCACTTGGAGAGCCCCAAAACAACAGCAAGGTATGGTAGAAAGAAATTTACCAAAACTAGCAATGGGGAAATGGCTAGATTCACATCCAAAGCAACCACTTCAAATTTCTGGGGAGAAGGCAAGGGTTTAAAAAGGGAAACTTTCGATATTGGTGGCATGCAGGAGCTGTGCTGAGTACAAGGTCCGTGTGTCTCATTTTGGTGGCTATCTTGGGTCTCAGTCACCTGGAATGCAGGCACTGGTGTCATCTCAACAATGGCCAGGTGGTATTGTAGACTAACTACCTCGAGGTAATCTCTGGATTTTTGCAATTGGGTCTCCATGCTTGATCTTGAGATTAGCCCCTGGGTAAGCACATAATTAGGTACAAGCATGCAGTTAGATAAATGTGCATGGTATAATGGAGTGTATGGTGAGAAAGGGAAGAACATATTTCAAAGGAAGTACATTTCAAGGCTATATTTTAAGACTAAGGAGAAGAAAAAAAGATTTCTGCAGTAAGCTTCAAGGTTACATATTGAAACTAGGGAAAAAAGAGAAAAAAAATGGTATAAAATGCATTTTTCAGGCTAGACTGGTTATGAAACTGTCTTTGCAAAAATCTTAACTCAGAAAATGATGACAGTGAAAGGTGTCAGACCTAACTGACCCTATCGTGCTTCTAACCTCTCAGCTATCCTTGCTCATTCATTCCTAGGCATAGGCCAAGATACCTTCGGGAAGGAATTTAGTGTATAGTTTATGTAACAGGACTTCCCAAAAAGCTAAACTGTTCTTGTAAAACAAATGAAAGGCCACCAGCCACAAAGTCAGATGAGAGGGGTTGGATTTCTAAATATTACCAGCCATTTTTCTGGAGGTCATAAGATTTGAAACTTCCCTAATTATTCTTGAAGGTAACATCACTATTGTGAACCTAAAATAGGCCTTTTGAGATGTCTTTTCAGATTTTTCATTTCTCACCACCAGATGGTCCCACCTGGACCTGCCAACCAGTTCTGTGCATCCCCGACAGGAACTGACTCAGCAGAAGAGGACAGCTTCGACTCCCTATGAGCTCATCCCCAAGCCAACCAATCAGCACTCCTGATTCACTGGCCCCCTACCCACCAAATTCTCCTTAAAAACTCTGATCCCTGAGTTTTCGGGGAGACTGATTTGAGTAATAATAAAACTCCAGTCTCCTGCACAGCTGGCTCTGCGTGAATTACTCTTTTTTTTTTGAGACAGAATTTCACTCTTGTTGCCCATCCTGGAGTGCAATGGCGCAATCTCGGCTCACTGCAACCTCTGCCTCCCAGGTTCAAGCTATTCTTCTGCCTCAGCCTCCTGAGTAGCTGGGATTACAGGCGCACACCAGCACACC
>NW_012107141.1:5957422-5976052 GCF_000951045.1 Mandrillus leucophaeus
TGTCTCTACTAAAAATACAAAATTAGCCAGGCGTGGTGGCACATGCCTGTAATCCCAGCTTCTCGGGAGGCTGAGGCAGGAGAATCACTTGAACCCAAGAGGCAGAGGTTGCGGTGAGCTGAGATCGTGCCGCTGTACTCCAGCACGGGTAACAAGAGTGAAACTCGGTCTGACAAAAAAAAAAGCAGACTCAAAGCTGTGAGAAAAGTGAAGTGGAAGGATGGGGGCATGCTCTGTTCTGGTTGGGACTCAAAATGAGGAAGGTAGAAGACAATGGACAGAAGAGCTGGGCTGGGTTGAGCATGGGTTCTAGGCCTTGAACCTAAACAACAAGCACAGGAAAAGCTGGTCAGCATCTTGTGAACTGCCACCATGGAAACCACTGCATTGATTAGCAACACAAACGGTGTGTGTGTGTGTGTGTGTGTGGGAGGGGGGGAGTTTCTGGAATAGGGCTAGTCTCTCACTATTTCTTGCTCTCCAGAGATGGCTACAATAGGGTTTTGTCTCACTGTCACCCAGGCTGGAGTGCAGCGGCATACTCAAGGCTCACTGCAACCCCTACCACCCAGACTCAAGTCATCTTTCCGCCTCAGCCCCTGTAGTAGCTGGGACTACAAGTACGCACCACCACGACCAGCTAATTTTTGTTTTGAAAGATGTGGTTTTGCCATGTTGGTCTTGAACTCCTGATCTCAAGTGATCCGCCTGTCTCAGCTTCCCAAAGTGCTGGGATTATAGGAGTGAGCCACCACGCCTGGCCCTTGATGTTTTCATACTATGGGTTATGATCCATTAGTCACTCATGAAAACATCAGGATACACAGTAGGTGAGGATACAAATTTTGTGAAACTTTTGTTTATATATGTGTATATAGGTCAAAATGTCTTTCTTACTGTTGTTGAAAGCCACAGGTTTAGAGAGCTGGGAGGACAGGCGCTCTCCCAGTCCCTAATTGCACCAAATGCCTCACATTAATCATAGTAGAGCTAAAATGAAAAAAAAGAATCACACACCTCAGCATCTACCAACAACAGCACCACAGAGAAACTCACATTGTTAATTAAAACATATAATGTAAATATGGTATTGAAAGTATAAAAATTAAAGGCTTATGAAAAACTCAAGAAGGGTCAAAAGGCTATACAAGCAAGTAGTATACAGATTGTTTCCTTAAAAGATAAATTTTAATATATAGAATAAAATCCAAGATGATTTTATTATTTTTCACTTTCACAAAACTTGTGAGCATAAATGCTTCTGAATCTGACCAATGAAGTTTATATTTTGGTCCAATACATTATGAGACTAACTTGTATGATCAAGTCCAGCTTGATTATCATAAATCATAGAAGTTAACAATTTACTCTGAGAATCTGTTGTTAATATAGATAATGGATTTCCAATTTTTTCTTAGCTAAGAATTTACTTAACTTTAGCTCAGAACCAGATTCAAAATATTTTCTTTAATTAGCTGGTCATCATTTTAGGCTTAATCTAGGCAAATTATTTAATACTTGATTGAAGATCATACAAAACCTCCAAAATAAATAAGAGTATGCAAAATTATTAGCCTTTGTGTACAATACAGAAAATACATGTCAGTTCTGGACCAAAATAATTGCATTAAAATACAAAAGGTGATAGGGAAGAATTAAAAGATCTGCAGTGACTGCTTTTGGTGGTCAGCTACAACAAGCCAACAACCCTCAGCTATTTTGGAAAGTGAACATGGGTCTTAATTTGCAGATAATGAATGTCTTCGGTAGTTTAAAAAAATATAAACTCTAAAAAAGCTTGTGGATCATATACAAAAGCAGCTATTTGAGACCAAGGTTCAACACCAGAAATTGTGTTAGCACCACCAGCAAGCACAGGGTCCTCTGACTCTTCCGCCCTCCTATCTTGTGCAGAATGCAGACTTGAATGTTGTACACATCATTTAGAGTTACAAAAATTGGCCTTGAGTACAGGCTTCCTGTAGGGTAGTCTTAAGCCCTAAGAGGCACCAAGCGGTTACAAAGGCTAGGTAACAATCCAGATCACAAGGTCCGACGATATAATAAATCCCGTGTTGCCTTATCAACTTTTTGCTGGTAGTCCTCCAATTTGTCAAGTATCTTCTGGGACAGCTATAAGAGAAAAGAAGGAAAACATTACAGAACAGCTCAACAATGGAAAAAGATTGAAGTTATTAATCACTTTGACTTCAACAAGCAGATTCCACCTTATAAAGATGTTAGCCACTCTGCTTCATAAAATCACCATTTGGTATAGGATTCTCCTCTGTTACCCTACTGATAAAACTAGGCCTCTCTGTTACATACAACATTTCAATCTCATTTTCTGAATGAATTTTCTAAGTATGGAAATTATACCAGTATTTCTAATAAAAGGATCACTAGCTCTTTTCTTAGAACCAGAGATGCTGCATCTGATGTAACTAGTTATTAGCTGCCAAGTGAAATATAGAACTAACATTTTAGATAGGCTCAGGAGGCACTCTGTGTCACTGGTAAACAAAATAAGCCATCACTATAATGACTCTGAGCAAAGGAAACCCTATTGTTTTTTATGTTAAGGCAAGCAGAGCAAATATATGACTCCTGAGAAATGTTGTTATATATGCCAACTTCCCTCAGGACAGTGATAATTTATCACACTGTATTTCTTTCTTTTTTGGGGGGTCGGGGAAATGGAGTCTCACTCTGCCGTCCAGGCTGGAGTGCAGTAGTGCAATCTCGGCTCACTGGAATATCCGCCTCCCAGGTTCAAGCGATTCTCCTGCCTCAGCCTCCCGAGTAGCTGGGATTACAGGCTCCCGCCACCATGTCCGGCTAATTTTTGTATATTTAGTAGAAATGGGGTTCCACCATGTTGGCAAAGCTGGTCTCGAACTCCTGACCTCTCAGGTGATCTGCCTGTCTCAGCTTCCCAAAGTGCTGGGATTACAGGTGTGAGCCACCGTGTCCGGCCTATCACACTGTATTTCAAGTACCTGTTTACCCTGTAGGGTCTGCCCTACCAAACTAAACCCTTGAAAGGATGGACCGACTGCTTGCCATCTGTCTCTGTATAATTAACACTTACACAGTTCCTCATTACGTTTTCTCGACCCTATTGCTTAGATCCTTTGCCTCATCTATAAAGGGATTGGGCAGTTTGCTAAGGGCCAAAACTAGGCTTTTGCCCTCCCTTTCTAATCCCAGAGAATTGAAGATCAAGCTGGAAGGTGTAACTGCTGTGCAGGGGCTTACAGAAGACATCTCATGAAAGGGCTGACTTACTGCGATGTTGTGACTGTTGGCACTGTTCTCCCCCAGAGCCTGGAGAAGCTGATCAATAGAGGAGTATGGAAGCCACACCATTGGGGCTGTTGCGGACAGTGGAAACTAAAAGGAAAATGTTTATTTGAAAACAGTCTGCAAAGTGTACCATTTCTTCTGGGTAGTTGCTTTCATAGGACTCTGTAGAATAAAATGCCCTTTTTTTTTTTGAGATGGTCTTGCTCTGTCGCTCAGGCTGAGTGCAGTGGCACGATCTCAGCTCACTGCAACATCTGCCTCCTGGGCTCAAGCGATTCTTGTGCCTCAGCCTCCCCCGAGTAGCTGGACTACAGATGTGCACCAGCATGCCTAATTTTTTTATTTTTATTTTTAGTAGAGATGGGGTTTCACCATGTTGGCCAGGCTGGTCTCGAACTCCTGGCCTCAAGTGATCCACCTGCCTTGGCCTCCCAAAGTGAGCCACTGCGCCTGGCCAAATAAAATGCTTTTTTTTTCCCCACAAGAAACTGTGTGTATACATGTGCACGCACACAATGGGAACCCTCTTTTCTCCAATTGGGAAACTTGTCATTTTTTTGGTTAAATTAAATGTATTTAAAAATTCTTGTCAGCTGGGCCTGTAATCCCAGCGTTTTGGGAGGCCAAGGTGGGCGGATCACAAGGTCAGGAGTTCAAGACCAGCCTAGCCAATATGGTGAAACCCCATCCCTACTAAAAATACAAAAATTAGCTGGGTGCGATGGCAGGCACTTGTAGTCCCAGCTACTCGGGAGGCTGAGGCTGAAGAATTGCTTGAACCCGGGAGATGGAGGTTGCAGTGAGCCGAGATCGTGCCACTGCACTCAAGCCTGGGTGACAAAGCGAGACTCCATCTTGGAAAAAACATAAAAATTAAAAAAAATAATAATAATTTCATGTCAACTTTCTCTTTTTTTGAGACAGGGTCTCACTCTGTCACTCAGGCTGGAGTGTAGTGGCATAATCACAGCTCACTGTACCCTCAACCTCCAGGGCTTATGTGATCTTCTCACCTCAATTTCCCACATAGCTGGGACTACAGGCATGCACCACCGTGACCAGCTAATTTTTTTCTATTTTTTGTAGATATCGGTTCTATGTTGCCAAGGCTGGTCTTGAACCCCTAGGTTTAAACGATCCTCCCACCTTGACCTCCCAAAGTGCTAGGATTACAGGTGTGAGCTGTTGCACCTGGCTGATTTCATGAGGGTTGAAGCTGTAGTTAACTACACCCATTTAGACCTGGCTCTTCTATTATATTTACCATCTGTGTGAGCCTGTGATAACTTAACCTCTAAGCCTGTTCCCTCATGGGTTAAAAAATATAAAATTAAAACATCCCTCATAAGGCTGCTATAAGGATTAAATAAGAAAATGCTTGTAGAGACTTAACACAGTCCCGGCATACACACAATACCATTTTGTTTACCTCTCTCCACTGAATCCTAATGCCATATTATTTTGATAAAGATGAAATTCCTATTTTATAAACAGGAGACTAGAGACTCCTAGAGTGTCAATATTTAGTTGTATAACTACAGATAGTAATGGTTAAATACACTAATATATAATTCAATTTACTCTCAGATTCTCACCTTACATAGCATGGTAATAAAAGGAAATGCCTAGGCCGGGCGTGGTGGCTCCTGTGGGTAATTCCAGCACTTTGGGAGCCCGAGGGGGATAGATAACTTCAGGTTAGGAGTTCCGAGACGAGCCTGGCCAACATGGTGAAACCCTGTCTCTACTAAAAATATTAAAAAGTTAGCTGGATGTGGTGGCAGGTGCCTGTAATCTCAGCTACTCAGGAGGCTAAGGCAGGAGAATCACTTGAACCCAGGAGGCGGAGGCTGCAGTGAGCTAGTAAGCGGAGGTTGCACCACTGCACTCCAGCTTGGGGGCTGGGCAAGACTCGGCTAAAAAAATATATATATATATCTCTATATCTATGTCTTATCTATCTATATATATATCTATATATGCAACTATACAGATGTTCCTCAACTTATGATGGGTTTGTTTTCCAATAAACCCATTATCAGTTGAAAATATCATAGGTTGAAAATGCATATAATACACCTAACCTAATGAACATCACAGCTTAGCCTATAGCCTACTTAACCATGCTCAGCATGCTTAACGTTGACCTATAAAGTTGGGCAAAATCATCTAACAGAAAGCCTACTTTATAATACACTGTTGAATATCTTGTGTAACTTATTGAATACTGTACTGCAAGTGAAAAACTGAACAGTTGTATGAGTATTTTGTTTATTTATTTATTTATTTATTTATTTATTTATTTATTTTTGAGACAGTCTCGCTCTGTTGCCCAGGCTGGAGTGCAGTGGTGTGATCTCTGCTCACTGCAACCTCTGCCTCCCAGGTTTAAGTGATTCTCCTGCCTCTGCCTCCTGAGTAGCTGGGATTACAAGTGTGCACCACCGCGTCTGGCTAACTTTTGTATTTTTAGTAGAGACGGGGCTTCACCATGTTGGCCAGGCTGGTTTCGAACTCCTGACCTCAGGCATCTGTCCGCCTCGGCCTCCCAAAGTGCTGGGATTATAGGCGTGAGTCACTGTGCCCAGCCATGAGTATTTTGAAGTATGGTTTCTCATAAACGTTCATCACTTTCAAACCATTGTAAAGTTGAAAAATCATAAGTCAAACCATTGTAAATTGGGGACCATTTGTATATGCCTACCTCAATTCCGAAGTATTGATGTCCTTTACCTAATACAGCATCCACATATTCTGACACCAAATCCACAGCTTCTTCTAAAAGGTCATAGTTTAAGTATAAACGAAGTAATTCAGCGGCGTCAACCTTCTGTGAAAAGTCGGTGATTAAGAATTTTTAGTACTGACCAAAGAACGCTGAGTGGCTGATTCCCTAACATTTGTATTTCTCAACATAATTAAACCAGTGGCTTGGTTTACTCATCTATATCTTAGGATAAGAGCTGATAACAAATCTGGGGAGTTAGGAAAAAAAAAAGTTGAATTCCTAAGAGCCGTTACTTTTAGGCAGTTTGGGAGGCCCTATCTGTTAAATAGCCTTCTTCCCCTGTTTTATGACCTAAGACATACTTTAACTTCTTTCCACTTCAGCTTCCAGAGTTGTAAAGTCAACAAACTTTTCCTGAATACTAAAGTGGCAATATATTCACATAATAAGAAATATATGAATGACAAATGCAAAATAAGTTCAAAGAATCACCAACTTTAAATCTGAAGTCTCTATTTGGAAGAGCTCTATTAATTAAGTATGCTTTCTATATTCTGATTTGATCACAATCTTACCTTTACCATCTTAGCTGCCTTCCCTATTTTCTTATTTATTTATTTATTTATTTATTTATTTCGAGACAGAGTCTGTCGCCCAGGCTGGAGGACAGTGGTGCAACCTCAGATCACTGTAACCTCCACTTCTGGAGTAGCAGAGATTACAGGCACGCACCATCACACCCAGCTAATTTTTGTATTTTTAGTGGAGATGGGGTTTCACCATGTTGGCCAGGCTGGTCTCGAGCTCCTGACCTCAGGTGATCTGCCTGCCTTGGCCTCCCAAAGTGCTGGGTTTACAGGTGTGAATCACCGCGCCCGGCCTCCTTTCTACTTTAAAAAAAAAAACTTTCCTGATTTTAACCTTTAGATTTTCTCTTTCCTTATCCTACTCAAGGTGGTTCAGATGCAGAAGTTCCCAAACTTTAGCATGCATCAAAATCAAATTAGGAGCTTCTTAAAACATAGATTTCTGGCTCCTAGCCTGAGATAATCTGATTATATAAATCTAGGATGAGGAATCTGTACTTTGAAGAAGCCTGCCATTTGAATAATTCTGATGCAGACAGTCTAAGAACCCGTGTTTGATTTTTAATAGTCAGGTGAAACAGTGGGAGTGAAGAAGGAACCAATTGGAAACTGGTTGTGCTCAATTAGTTGTGAACACCACTGCACTCAGACTAGCCATACTGTTACATTATTTGAAAAGTACTCCACCCATTCCTGTGGGTTTTTTGAGGTATGAATAGTAAATCCTGTGTCATGTATATGCTCATTGTTCTAAATATAAACTCACTGTTCAGTGAATATAACAGTAGTCATTAACCTAAGTACTAACCTATGAAACTTCAAATCTAAATACACAGTAGTACTGTGGAAATGAACCTGAATTGTTCTTACGGTTTTAGCTATGATGAAAAGCTTCTCAAAGTACATAAGTCAATATGTTCCCATAAGTTATCACCCCATCTTTTTCTTTTTCTTTATATATTTTTAAATTTAAATAGAGATGGGGTTTCCCTATGTTGCCTGAGCTGGTCTCAAACTCCTGGGCTCAAGCCACCCTCCCCTGTTGGCCTCCCAATGTGTGGGCATGACAGGTATGAGCCATGGCAGTCATATTTTTAATCATCTCATGAAATTATCCAGAATGACAAAGAATGGGTTCTTACTCTGTACAAGTTATAATCCACTTACCTTGTAACTGTTTATAAGCCAATTAGGTAGAGGCACTCCATGAGACAAGAGCTTGTTGATTACACAGTGGTGATACAAGTTATTCTGGACTTTGTACCTTTCCAGGTAAGTTGATAATAGTCGCCATGCTTCATCTGTAGCACTTGAAAAAACCAAAAATGACTAATGAGTTTCAGATTCTTAATAGCTATTTTGAGTACCATTCAAAGCATGTATTTACTAGGAAAACTTTGTTTTGAGACAGGGTCTTGCTCTGTCACCCAGGCTGGAGTGCAGGGGTGTGATCTCAGCTCACTGCAGCCTCTGCCCCAGATTCTCCCATTTTAGCTTCTTAAATAGATGGGAATACAGGCATGCACCACTATGCCTGGCTAATCTTGTTTATGTTTTGTAGAGACAAGGACTTGCTATGTTGTCCACGCTGATATTAAACTCCTGAGCTAAAGTGATCTGTAAGTGTTGGGATTACAGGCAGGAGTCACCATGCCCAGCCTTACAAGGAAAGCTTTAGACATTCACGACTGAATAATATAGCTAAATGGGAACAAATATTATTCAGGCTAATGTGACTTAAGCGATAGTACTAGAAACTAAATGTCTTGGGTTCATATATTCCTCTCCCACTAACGTATTTAGTATGTAGTAAACAAAAGTATTTAGTAAACAAACGTATTTGTTTGGCTATTAATACATAATTCATTTAACTCCTTTGTTTCTGCATTTATGAAACAAGAAAGTGGTTCAGAACACTGGTTCGCAAACCTGATCAAGCATTAGAATCATGCAGAAGTTCTAACTTAGAAGACTAGGGTGATTTCTCATAATACGTATTTTAATCAGTTATTCTGATGTGCTAATTTAGGGGTTGAAAACTAATGTCAGAGAACTTCCAAATTCTAAAATGCTATCACTCTAAAGTGCTAAGCTGTATAATACCAAGTGCAAATGCAGTTCAGAAAGGGAAGCTTACTGAGGGTTAGGGATGTTAGAGAAGGTTTCTGAAGAAGCTGAAGTACATTTACGTGGACACTAAGTGGGTGCACTGGGGAAGTATACGAACAGAGGAGATCTGAAGAAGGTATGGTGGATGATGGGGGCTGATGGGTGACAGACTGCTGAACAGCAGCTGGAGACAAGCTATAAGAAGACACTGATGACACCATGCAGTGACTGCTCAATGGAAGTAATGGGAGAAAAAAGGAGGATAATACTCTGAAACCAAGTAAATACAGATTTTTGCGTGTAAGATTACCCTTTCCTGATATGATACAATAAGTCTTTGAGGAGGGGGTTATGGAGGAGACATTTCATAGGCAAAGACATCCTAGTTTGGATAATAAATGACATGATGTCACCTTAATTATAAACTTTCCAGCCCCTACAAAAATTTAGCCAAAAAGAAAGAAAAAAGTGAAATGATCTATGTAGGACAATTTAATCAGAGAAAGACAGTTACAGCTTTGAGAAAGGCAGAACCACCCAGAGTTGGATGAACACCAGGGCTGTACCTCGACTCCTTAGTAGTGATGACAGATGAGAGCTGATTGGCTGCTAGCCAGGCCCAGGCTTCTGCTTGTGCTGCCTCTCCTCCAAATTGCAATTTGATGCATCTGAAATGAAAATGGTTCCACACTTGAAAACTGAACGCTGAAACGTACCACTTTAATTTGATACTAAAACTAGAGAGATAAGATGAAAACTTCATCTCTAGTATTTTGCTGAATTCACTACTGGAATATTGAATCATCTCTTCCTCAAGTCACACTACGGGATACCTACAAGGACATCAGTAAGCATTAAGAGACAATTTGCTTCCAAGATAAAATTAATGATGAAAAATTCTTTTCTTTTTTTTTTTGAGATGGAGTCTCACTCTGTCACCCAGGCTGGAGTGCAGCGGCGCAATCTCGGCTTACTGCAACCTCTGCCTCCCAGGTTCAAGTGATTCTCCTGCCTCAGTCTTCCGAATAGTTGAGACTATAGGCGCATGCCACCATGCCTGGCTAATTTTTTGTATATTTAGTAGAGACGGGGTTGCACCATGTTAGCCAAGATGCTCTTGATCTCCTGACCTCGTGATCCGCCCGCCTTGGCTTCCCAAAGTGCTGGGATAACAGGCATGAGCCACCGCACCTAGCCTCTTTTTTTTTTTTTAAATTAAGATGGAGTCTCACTCTGTTGCCCAGGCTGGAGTGAAGTGGTGCAATCTCAACTCACTGTATCCTCCGTCTCCCGGACTCAAGCGATTCTCCTGCCTCAGCCTCCCAAGTAACTGGGATTACAGGCACGCACCACCTCTCCTGGTTAATTTTTGTATTTTTAGTAGAGATGGGGTTTCGTCATATTGGCCAGGCAGGTCTCGAACTCCTGACCTCAAGTGATCTGCCCACCTTGGCCTCCCAACGTGCTGACGTTACAGGTGTGCACCACTGCACCCAGCTGAAAAATTCTGAAAGTTCAAAATATTTCTAATTCACAAACTTTTTTTTTTTTTTTTGAAACAGAGTCTTGCTTTGTTGCCCAGACTCGAGTGCAGAGACGCGATCTCAGCTCACTGCAACCTCCGCCTCCCAAGTTCAAGCGATTCTTGTGCCTCAGCCTCTTGAGAGGCTGAAATTACTGTTGTGTGCCACTATACCTGGCTAATTTTTGTATTTTTAGTAGAGACAGGGTTTTACCATGTTGGCCAGGCTGGTCTCAAATGATCCACCCATCTCAGCCTCACAAAGTATTAGGATTACTGATGTGAGCCACAGTGCCTGGCCAAGAAATTCTTCTTTTTTTCTTTTTTTTTTCCTGAGATGCAGTCTCGCTCTGTCACCCAGACTGAAGAGCAATGGCGTGATCTTGGCTTACTGCAACCTCCGCCTCCCATGTTCAAGCGATTCTCCTGCCTCAGCCTCCCAAGTAGCTGGGATCACAGGCGCCCACCACTGCGCCCTGCTAATTTTTTGTATTTTTAGTAGGTACGGGGTTTCGCCATGTTGGCCAGGCTGGTCTCAAACTCCTGACCTCAGGTGATCTGCCTGCCTCTGCCTCCCAGTGCTGGGATTACAGGCATGGGCCACGGCGCCCGGCTGAAATTCTTTTTAAGAATGCTTGGATGGATTAAACAAAACACTTCTTCAAACCACAAATGGTATACAGGCTACTTGGCTTATGACGACTGCTTCACACTAAGCAAGAGGATAATATATTTGCATTAGAAAAGACTACAAAAAGATAATTTTATACATACTTGAAGGCAAGTCCTTCAAAGACTGGCGTTAAGGGAAGCTTAAAAGTCTGACAGAGTGATATGGCAGTGTCAAAGAGGCCTGCCTGAACCAAGAGAGTGACCATCTCCTCTGCTGATGAACTTCCTGTGAAAATGGAAAAAGATTATTTTGTGTAGCCAAGGCAGACACAAATGAAACCAAAGATTTTGCTTTGTTGATGAGTATCTCTGAGTAACAACCCATGCTTTATACCCATCTAGCATGCTACATACACTGCCTTGACCTAAAATGTGCTCTTAGTGCTGACAAGTCAGAGGCTTTAACTCTTGAATTCCTACCGGCAACTGCAACTGCTGATGGATCATGCTGAGCCAAAGTGAGGCGGATACGAGCCAAGGAACACTCTTTCTCCAGATCTTCCAGTTCCAGGATTTCAATTTGTCGATTTGCTATACATCAAAGAAAAATATTTTGAACTCCCAAAATACAAAGAAGTATCCACTAGATTAACTCAGCCTGTCAATTTCCACTGAACATTAAATAACATTCAATCTAATTTCCAAATGCATGAAGGAAGGAGAAAACAGGGAACTAAATAAATGCTAACTGAAACAAATTATGCAATATCCCATGTCAAATCAAAGTATTTTAACAAATGCAGCTGAGAAGGTGCTTACAAGGTACTACATGTAATTTCATTTAACTCTTTAAACTTTTTTTTTTTTTTTTTTTAAAGAAAACAAATCTCTCTCTGTCACCCAGGCTGGAGTGCAGTGGCATGATCTTGGCTCACTGCAACCTCTACCTCTTGGGATCATGTGATTCTCCTGCCTCAGCCTTCCAAGTAGCTGGGATTACAGGCGGGCACCACCATGCCCACCTAAGTTTTGTATTTTTAGTAGACATGGAGTTTCACCATGTTGGCCAGGCTGTTTTTAAACTCCTGACCTCAGGTGATCCAGCCACCTCAGCCTCCCAATGTGCTGGGATTACAGGCATGAGTCACTATGCCTGGCCTAAAAAAAAATTTTTTCTTTTCTTTTTTTTTTTTTAAGATGGAGTCTCGCTTTGTTGCCAGGCTGGAGTGCAGTGGCACGATCTTGGCTCACTGTAATCTCCACTTCCCGGGTTCAAGCAATTCCCCTGCCTCAGCCTCCTGAGTAGATGGGACGACAGGTGTGCACCAACAAGCCTGGCTAATTTTTTGTATTTTAGTAGAGACGGGGTTTCACCATGTTGGCCAGGATGGTCTCGATCTCCTGACCTTGTGATCCATCTGCCTTGGCCTCCCAAAGTGCTGGGATTACAGATGTGAGCCACCATGCCTGGCCAAAAGAATTTTCTTCTACAGGGTCTTGCTATAGTTGCCCAGGCTGGTCTTAAACTCCTGAGCTCAAACAATCTTCCTACCTTGGCCTCCCAAAATGCTGGGATTACAAGGCATGAGCCACTGCACCTGGCCTCATTTAACCATTATAATTGTGAAATACTGTCTGTCATCTCTATCAGTAAGAAAGAAATATGACCAAACTGTGAGAGGCAGAATTAAAACCAGGTGTGTCCAAATCTAGAGCCTCGGCTCTTTATGGAAGGATGTCATGCCTCTGTGGTAATAGCAAAAGAACCTGATAAAAAAAACTTGGAACTAAGCTAATTTAAATACAGCATACAAGAAAAAACCACACTCTTATTTAAGCATTTTCATTTCTCTTACTGTTGTACATTTTAGAAGTGCTACCAGACAACCTTTAGCAGATTAGAATGCTGAAAATAAACTAAAAAGAAGGAACTTTACAATATTTTTACAGCAATGTCATTATTATATATAATATATATAGTATATAACAATGTTACTACTATATGTAGTATATAACAGTGTAACTATATATGTTACAATATAACTACTGTCTAAATTACATGTATAGTTGACCTTTGAACAATGCAGGGGTTAGGGATGCTGACTCCTGAGCAGTTGAAACTCTGCATATAACGTTTCATTACCCAAAAACTTAGCTACTAATAGCTGACTACTGACCAGAAGCCTTACTGACAACCTAAACAGTCAATTCACACATATTTTGTATTTTATATAATACACTATCCTTTTTTTTTTTTTTTTTTGAGACAGAGTTTCACCCTTGTTGCCCAGGCTAGAGTGCAATGGCACAATCTCGGCTCACTGCAACCTCTGCCTCCTGGGTACAAGTGATTCTCCTGCCTCAGCCTCCCAAGTAGCTGGGATTACAGGCATGCGCCACCACGCCCAACTAATTTTTTATTTTTAGTAGAGACAGGGTTTCTCCATGTTGGTCACGCTGGTCTTGAACTCCCAACCTCAGGTGATCCGCCTGCCTCGGCCTCCCAATGTGCTGGGATTACAGGCATGAGCCACCATGCCTGGCCTATATACCGTACTCTTGGTTGTGGTTGTTTTGAGACGGAGTCTTGCTCTTGTTGCCTAGGCTGGAGTGCAGTGGCGTGATCTTGGCTCACTGCAACCTAAGTCTCCCGAATTCAAGCAATTCTACTGCCTCAGCCTCCTGAGTAACTGGGATTACAGGCACCCGCCACCACGCCTGGCTAATTTTTTGTAGTTTTAGTAGACACAGGGTTTCATCATTGCTGACCAGGCTGGTCTTGAACTCCTGACCCCAGGTGATCTGCCCGCCTCAGCCTCCCAAAGTGCAGGGATTACAGGCATGAGCCACCGCACCTGGCCTATACTGTACTCTTAAAAGAAAATGTTATTAAGAAAATCATAGGGAAGGCAGGCACAGTGGCTCATGCCTGTAGTCCCAGCACTATGGGAGTCTGAGGTAGGAGGATTGCTTGAGTCCAGGAGTTTGAGGCTGCAGTAAGCCATGATTGTGCCACTGCATTGCAGCCTAGGTAACAGAGTGAGACCCTGTTTCAAAAACAAAAACAAAAGCAAAAGCAAACAAACATGTTTAGGCAAATGTCGTTTCCCCTCAGTGATTTTCCTTAATAGTGTCTGGGAACTCATCTGCTGCTTCTTGGTCAGCAGAAGCTGCTTCTCCTGTATCTTGACATTTTAAAAGCTGTATATCTTTCTTAAATTGTCAAACCATCCTTTGCTGGCATTAAATTCTCCAGCTTTAATCTTTTACCTTCCATTTGCTTTAAGTTGTTGTGTAATAACTTGTTTTGAAAATCATGTTAGAGTCTATAGGTATGCCTTTTTTATATCAATACTGTACTCACATAAAAGCTGGATTTTCAACATGAGATAAAAACGTATTTTGCAAAAAGTACAAGGTTTTTGTACCTACTGGCGAAGCTGAAGCAATAGCTTCACAAATTTTCTCTTCTTTTTTTTTTTTTTTTTTACAACGTTCCTTACACTGGATTCATTTTTCTTGAAATGGCAGGCAACCTCAGCTGCCAGCCTCAATCTACAGTAGATATCAAGCAGTTCAACTCTTTCTTGTCATGTTATGACTTTTTTCTGCTCCTTGGGAGCACTTCCAGCATCACTACTGACACTTCGTATGAGTCCCACTAAACGTGATTTTTTTTTGAGGCGGAGTCTCACTCTGTCGTCCAGGCTGGAATGCAGTGGCACAATCTCAGCTCACTGCAATCTCCACTTCCTGGGTTCAAGCGATTCTCCTGCCTCAGCCTCCTGAGTAGCGGGAATTACAGGTGAGGGCCACTACTGCCCAGCTAATTTTTGTATTTTTAGTAGAGAAGGGGTTTCACTACGTTGACCAGGCTGGTCTTGAACACCTGACCTCAGGTGATCCACCTGCCTCGGCCTCCCAAGGCGCTGGGATTATAGGTCTGAGCCACCACACCTGGCTTCCTTAACTTTTTCAGTATTTCTAGGCTATGTGGTTCAACTGGGAGTTTTTTCAAATTGTGACAAATCTCCAGAAAAAGAATCCAATATACTTATTGAAAACAAGAATCTGTATGATAGATGCCTGCAGTTAAAACCTGTGTTTTACAAGGGCAACTGTTACTATTATAACATTTATATATTACTACTATATGTAACTTATTTAACTACATATTTCTATCATAATATAACTAACAATAACAATATTACTACTGTCTAGCAAAGAACCAGTGTGAGACTCCTGACTCACTGGGGGCAGCTGTGCATTCTCCATCATGATTCCTCTTAGGGGATGCTCCAGGGCGATCATACTGATAAAACAAAACAAGCAATTTAGCTGTGAAAATCAGTATTTTATTTTGATATCATTAATTGTGATTCAGAGCTTTTATGCTTAAATTCTCTCAATGGAAATTATTTTTATTTCAACCAGCAGAGTTCTTACAGAGGTACTGTAACTATGAGACAAAGAAAGAAGTTCTTTGCCAAGTTGTTAACTTATCCATAACATATTACTGAGTCCAAGGACAGGGATTTTGATCTCCATGTAAATCAACTAATTTTTCTTGGTTCCAGAGTTATATATAACAGAAACAGTTGCATGTATCCGACCCATCAGTATGATAGGAAGAACTCAAAGTGTGTGTCCTTTAAAACAGTAACTGTAGACTGCATTAACAAACACAATAGAAATAAAAGCAGCTACCATTTACTGAGCACATCTTCTAGGCCAGGCACTGTTAACTGTCCTAAGCAATTGACTTGAATTATCTCATTAATACCCAAACAATCCTATAAATTAGGTATTATCCATATTTTATGCCAGAGAATAACTGAACAACAAAAGATTAAGTAACTTGTCTGAATTGGGTCAGGTCTGTCTAACTCCAAAACCACTCTGCGATATTTCTTCCTACAATAATTCTGAACTTGAGAACTGAAGGGGTAGTAATATATAACAACTGAATTGTAAACATAGGTTTTTTTCACAAATATCTCAGTAGAAATTGTAAATCAAATCAAGCAAAATGACATAATAGTTTTAAAAGGACCAAAACAAGTAGATTTAATGACCCCAAAATTCCAGGATGAAACGTTTTCATACCACTGCACCAGACGCTGGCTGCACAATCCACGCATATTCTGGACGAATAAGTCGTAAACAATTGAGAGCAGCCAGATAACAGTTGCCTTGTTTCTCAAGTCCCCGGAGAGTTCGAACTTCTCTGCCAAGACGCATTCCATACTCAAACATCACTGTGCCAGCTATGAGGAGATAATAAATCAGACTTTAGAACTTCCAAAAAAAATTTTTTTTTGAGACAGAGTCTTGCTCTGTTGCCTAGGCTGGAGTGCAATGGCGTGATCTCAGCTCATTGCAACCTCCGCCTTCCGGGTTCAAGCGATTCTCCTGCCCCAGCCTCCTGAGTAACTGGGATTATAGGCACACGAGCACCACACCCAGCTAATTTTTGTATTTTTAGTACAGAGTTTAGTAGAGAGTTTCACCATGTTGGTCTCGAATTCATGGCCTCGTGATCTGCCCACCTAGGCCTCCCAAAGCGCTGGGATTACAGGTGTGAGCCACAACGCCTGGCCTTCCAAAATTTGTTTCTCTAGAGATACGCAGAGAGAATGCTATCCCTAATCAAATGTTAAAATTTAAAACAAAATTGGGTTTGATGTAACCCCAGCCCCCTGAAAAAAATCACATGTTGGTGGGGATGTGGAGAAACTGGAACCCTTGTGCACTCTTGCTGGGAATGTCAAATGGTATAGCTGCTATGGAAAACAGTATGGCAGTTCCTCAAAAAATTAAAAGTGAAATTATCATATCATCCAGTAATTCCACTTTTGGGTATATACCCCAAAGAATGAAAAGAAGGGTCTCAAAGAGATATTTTTACACCCATGTTCATAGCAGCATTATCCACGAAAGCCAAAGGTGAAAGCAATCCAAATGTCCATTGATTAACAAAATCTGACATATAAATATAATAGAAAATCACTTAATTATCTTTAAGATATCTGTTTTTTTTTTTTGAGACGGAGTTTTGTTGTTGTTGCCAAAGGTGGCATGCAATGGTGCAGTCTTAGCTCACTGTAGCCTCTGCTTCCTGGGTTCAAGTGATTCTCCTGCCTCAGCCTCCCAAGTAGCCAGGATTACAGAAGCCCACCACCAAACCCAGCTAATTTTTAAAGACATCTTTAAAGAAGAAAATTCTGATGCCACTACAAGGATGAACCTTGAAGACATTATGCTAGGTGAAATAAGACAGTCACAAAAAGACACATACTATTATGATTCAAGTAGCCAAATTCATACAGATGGGAGGTAAAATGGTGGTTGCCAGGGGATCGGGGTTGGGAGGAAAAAGGAGTAGTTGTTTAGTGGGTATAGAGCTTCAGTTTTGCAAGATGAAAAGTGTTCTGGAGATGGGTTACACAATATTGTGAATGCACTTAACACTCCTGAACTGTACACTTAAAAATGGTTAAAATAGCCAGGCGCGGTGGCTCAGGCCTGTGATCCCAGCACTTTGGGAGGCCGAGACGGGCAGATCACGAGGTCAGGAGATTAAGACCATTCTGGCGAACATGGTGAAACCCTGTGTCTACTAAAATACAAAAAAATATTAGCTGGGCGTGGTGGCATGCGCCTGTAGTGCCAGCTACTCGCAAGGCTGAGGCAGGGGAATCGCTTGAACCTGGGAGGCGGATGTTGCAGTGAGCCAAGATCACGCCACTGCATTCCATCAGCCTGGCAACAGAGCAAAACTCCGTCCAAAAAAAAAAAAACCCAAACATGGTTAAGACAGTAAATTATATGTTATGTGTATTTTACCACAATTAAAACAAAAAAAGAAAAAAAATTTTTTTGACATGTAGATACTACATTACCATAACAAGTGCAGAAGACTAGTTTATAGAGCTAGTCTCAGCCACATTGTCACCTATACCTGCCCAGGACTGAGACCAAGAGATGTTTGGATACTCTGCTTAAGAACATAGATTCTCAGTCAGGCACAGTGGCTCACGCCTGTAATCCCAGCACTTTGGGAGGCAGAGGTGGGCAGATCACCTGAGTCCAGGAATTCGAGACCAGCCTGACCAACATGATGAAACATCGTCTCTACTAAAAATACAAAAATTAGGGGTTAGGTGTGGTGGCTCACGCTTGTAATCCCAGCACTTTGGGAGCCTGAGGCGGGTGGATCATTTCAGGTCAGAAGTTCAAGACCAGCCTGACCAACACATGGTGAAACCCCCTCTCTACTAAAAATACAAAAATTAGCCAGGTGTGGTGGCACCCCTGTGGTCCTAGCTACTCGGGAGGCTGAGGTGGGAGAATCACTTGAACCCAGGAGGCAGAGTTGCAAAAAAAAAAAATTAGTTGGGCGTGGTGGCACATGCCAGTAGTCCCAGCTACTCAGGAGTCTGAGGCAGGAGAATTGCTTGAACCCGGGAAGGCGGAGGTTGCGGTGAGCCGAGATTATGCCACTGCACTCCAGCCTAGGCGACAGAGTGAGACTCTGTCTCGGAAGAAAAAAAAAACACACACACAAAAAACACAACTAGGTGGGCATGGTGGTGGACGCCTGTAATCCCAGCTACTCGAGAGGCTGAGACAGGAAAATTGCTTGAACCTGGAAGTGGAGGTTGCTGTGAGCCAAGATCGAGCCACTGCACTCCAGGCTGATCGACAGAGTAAGACTCTGTCTCAAAAAAAAAAAAGAAAAGAAAAAGAAAGGACTCCACCCTAAC
>NW_012107141.1:5976335-5988834 GCF_000951045.1 Mandrillus leucophaeus
CCAGGATGGTCTCGATCTCCTGACCTCGTGATCCGCCCATCTCGGCCTCCCAAAGTGCTGGGATTACAGGCTTGAGCCACCGCGCCCGGCCAGATTCTCATTTTTATAATACTGAAAAGTCCACTGTTCTGGGATGGCATGGGACTCCAGAAATTAAAAATATCATTAAAAATTCTTTCAGTTTTCAAATAAAACTATTTTTCATTTCAACACATATTTTTGAACACCTGCAATATGTAAGGCACTTTTAGAACAGCCTTGCTCTAGAAAAACCTGAACATTAATCTTGCTAAACTGGTACTAAGCAGGTTGATAAAACGTTATTGTGAAAGCAGATACTGAGAGATCTTTAATAATTTGTATTTCCCTTCCTATATGATTCAAGAAAATAAAGAATATGCAAATATGTTTTACTATTAGGAATGTTAAGAACCTGCCTATGAATAAACTCCATCTATTTTTTTCCAATGAAAATCAGCAAGAAACCAAAGAAAATTCTAAGTAAAAATGGTACAAAAATGTTAAGACATTCCACGGTGATTATATTGCAAAATATAATCTTAAAACAATCTCACATTCCTTTCATTTTAGCTGTTCTGATAAATAATGCATTGATAACGTAAGTCCAAATTAAGATACATTCTACAAAAATGACTGACCTATATGCTTCAAAAATATCAATGTCATCAAAGGCAAAGTGAGGCTCCAGATTAAAGGAGCCTAAAGACATCGCACAACTAAATGCAGTGTGTATTCTAGATCCAGGGTAAGGGCAGTCTGGGAGGGATGTGCTATAAAAAACATTATTGGCCAGGTGCAGTGGCTCATGGCTGTAATCCCAGCACTTTGGGAAGCAGAGACGGGCGGATCACCTGAGGTCAGGAGTTCAAGACCAGCCTGACCAACATGGTGAAACCCCGTCTCCACTAAAAATATAAAAAAATTAGCTAGGCGTGGTGGTGGGCACCTGTAATCCCAGCTACTTGGGAGGCTGAGGCAGGAGAATCATTTGAACCTGGGAGGTGGAGGTTGCAGTTAGCAGACATGGTGCCACTGCACTCTACCCTGGGTGACAGAGTAAGACTTCATCTCAAAAAAAAAAAAGAAAAAGTGGAAGCCCAGACACCAGGAAGGTGAGATCTTCGACACAGAAAAAGAGAAATATGAGATTACAGAGCAGAGCAGGATTGATCAGAAAGCTGTGGACTCACAAATTTTACCAAAAATCAAAGCTATTCCTCAGCTCCAGGGCTACCTGCGATCGGTGTCTGCCCTGACAAATGGAATTTATCCTCACAAATTGGTGTTCTAAATGTCTTAAGAAGAACCTAATTAAATAACCGATGACATTAAAAAAAATCATGATGTCTTTAACTTCCTCTCAGAAAGACCAGCAAAAACAAACAAGTAAATAAATCAATAGGTATTGAGAGAGGAAGGAAGGAAGGGGGAAAAAAGGAAAGGAGGGAAGAGGAGAGAGGTAAGAAAATGATGTAAAATATTAACAACTGGGGAATTTGGGTGAAAGGTATATAGGGAGATGTTCATTGCATTAATGTTTTAACTGTTCTGTAGACTTGACAAATTTTAAATTAAAAAGTTGAATGAAGAAAAAAAGAATTCACCAGTATATCATTTGATAACTTCTAAATGTAATTTTTTTTTTTGAGACAGGGTCTCGCTCCGTCACCCAGGCTGGAGTTCTGTGGCATGATTTTGGCTCAGTGCAACCTCCACTTTCTGGGTTCAAGTGACTCTCTTGCCTCAGCCTCCTGAGTAGCTGAGATCACAGGCATCCGCCATCATGCCCAGCTATTTTTTGTATTTTCAGTAGAGAGGGGATTTCACCATGTTGGCCAGGCTTGTTCTCCAACTCCTGACATTAAGTGATCCACCCGCTTCAGCTTCCTCAAGTGCTGGGATTACAGGCGTGGGCCACCATGCCCAGCCCTAAATGTAAATTTTAGTCCCCTCTTTAAGGATTTGATTTGGCATTTAATTGAGGGGATGTGGGACAATCTAACCATAGCTAATGCGGAATATCGTCTATTGTACGCATAACCTAAGCACATTTAAGCAGTCAGAATTTTGCTCTAAGAACTGAAATGTGGAAAGGGAGAAGGTCAATGGTAAAATAGCACAGGTACTCAAAACCAGTCTCAAAACTTCATGCTGTCTCTAGTGAAAAAGCTAATTTCCTTTATTTATTTATTTATGAGACAGAGTTTTGCTCTTTCGCCCAGGCTGGAGTGAAGTGGTGTGATCTTGGCTCACTGTAACCTCCGCCCCTCGCCCCACCCTGTTCAAGCAATTCTCCTGCCTCAGCCTCCTGAGTAGCTGGGATTACAGGTGGCCGCCACCGCGTATGGCTAATTTTTGTATTTTTAGTAGAGAAGGGGTTTCACCATGTTGGCCAGGCTGGTCTCGAACTCCTGACCTCAGATGATCCACCTGCCTCAGCCTCCCAAAGTGCTAGGATTACAGGTGTGAGCCACTGCGCCCGGCACTAATTTCCTTTATAATTGGACAGAAGATGCAAATAGAATGCCATTTCAGTGGCAACGCCTTGAGAAAGTTCTAGAATGGAAGCAAGGGCATATCTTCAAGATAATCTTCAAAAAGTTTAAGCTAACCTTGTACTGAAACACATATTAAAAATTACCTAAGTCCAACACACAATATTTTGGTAAAACATGATTAATAAGGTTGTCTCCAAGATACTGTCTGGTTACATTGCTCACCCTTGCGGTAATTGTGGCGATAGACGTGAAAGGCATACAGAAGTTCATAGTAATTGTGAGTCATAAGGTCCACGGCTCTAGCACGTGACTCAATTATTCCCACAACCTACGGAAGGGGAAGTAATCAGATAACTAAGTCAGTAGCAATCATGGCAACCACCATACTTGCTGAAAGCCAGCACTGAATAACTGAAATTACCTCATTATGCAGATTCACATAGGGAAACTCTACAAGATCCTGTAGCTGTGAGCGTTCACAAAGAACTACCACCAACTGCCGTAAACAATCTAATTGCCTAAAAGGAAAGAAAGGAATATGAGGGCAAACTATCTTAGTAGGTTAAACAGAATTGGTAAATTGTCTTCTCTAAAAAAGATCATGAAATTACCTGCTGGAATCAGGAATTTGGGTTAAGGCTTCATATGCTTGGCTATTGTGACCCAAATCCAAATGATGTTTGAAAATGCATGTCCTTAGAGTAGCCTAAATACCAAATGTAGATCAAGTATCAAAAAGAGCAGTATTAATGAACATACCACACCCACAACAAACCTTAAAGAAAACAACCAAATTGCAGCCAATTCTTACCTGACTTTTCCAGTCATCACCTGCTTCAGTTATGGCCGATGTAGCCAACTGAATAACCAGTTCAGGCAAACCAATGACATCTAGTAGTCGTAAAACCTAACGAGAAATAGAAGAAATTTCCGTTAAAATTAATATGGTAATGCACTTTAAACTAAATTATGGTTTAAAATTATTGAGAAAGGTTAAGTAGGCCGGCATGGTGGCTCCAACTCCAATCCCAGTACTCTGGAAGGCTGAGGCAGCAGGATTGCTCAAGGCCAGCTTGGGCAATAGGGCAAGACCCCCATCTGTACAAAAAAATTTTAAAAAAATTAGCTGCTTGTGGTGGCATGCACCTGTAGTTGTAGCAACTTGGGAGGCTGAAGTGGAAAGACTGCTTGAACCCAGGAGTTCAAGGTTGCAGTGAACTTTAATCTTGCCATTGCAATTCAGCCTGGGTGGTACAGCATGACCCTGTCTCTATCCTCAGTGCCTAGTATACAGTAGTCTCTCTGTAAATACTTGTTGAGGCTGGGTCTGGTGGCTCACACCTGTCATTCTGAACAACATGGCGAGACCCCATCTCTATTAAAAAAAAAAAAAAAAAAGCTTGTTGAATGAAAGAATAGATACAATTTCACTACTAACTGTTCAAGTCACAGACGAATGTAAAGAATATTAAATTAACACCACAGTTTTATAAAAACCCTAAAGATAATTTGCTAAATGACTGACATAATCCTTTTTTTTTTTTTTGAGACAGGGTCTCAATCAATCAGGCTGGAGTGCAATGGTGTGATCTCAGCTCATTGCAACGTCCACCTCCTGGGTTCAAGTGATTCTCCTGCCTCGGCCTCCTGTGTAGCTGGGATTACAGGCATGCCCCACCACACCCAGCTAATTGTTTGTGGTTTCAGTAGAGATGGAGTTTCACCATGGTGGTCAGTTTGGTCTTGATCCCCTGACCTCAGGTGACCTGCCTGCCTCAGCTTCCCAAAGTGCTAAGGTCACAGGTGTGAGCCACTATGCCTGGCCTGACATATTTGATTGTCCACCCTATCAACGTCTGCATGCCCCCCAACCATGCACATTTCCCTATCTCATATACGTGCAATTTTCTAATACATATGTATGACACATCCAAAATATAAGTTTATAAAGGATGAAGATAAAATAAAAAGTTTTACAATTACTTTTATTAATTTTTTGAGACAGGGTCCTGCTCTGTTGCCCAGGTTGGACTGCATAGCTCAGTGTAGCCTCGACTTCCTGGGCTCAAGTGATCATCCCATCTCAGCCACCTGAGTAGCTGGGACCACAGGTAGGCACCACCATGCCTGGCTAATTTTTTAATTTTTTGTAGAGATGGGGTCTTCCTATATCGTCTGGGCTAATCTCAAACTCCTAGGCTCCAGTGATCCTGCTGCCTTAGCCTCTCAAAGTGTTGGGATTACAGGTGTGAGTCACTGCACCCACTATAATGGACCTGGAAAATTCTTATCTTCTAGTGACATCATAGCCACCACAACAAAATGTATTGCTCACATGTTTGTGGTGATGCTAGTGTAAACAAACCTACTGCGCTGCCAGTCGTATCAAAAGTATAGCATGGCCAGGCACGGTGGCTCATGCCTATAATCCCAGCACTTTGGGAGGCCGAGGCAGGTGGATCACTTGAGGCCAGGAATTTGAGACCAGCCTGGCCAACATGGTGAAACCCCGTCCCTACCAAAAATACAAAAATTAGTGGGGGTGTGGTGGCGCACACCTGTAATCCCAACTACCTGGGACGCAGAGGCAGGAGAATTGCTTGAACCTGGGAGACGGAGGTTGCAGTGAGCCCAGATCGCACCACTGCACTGAGCGATAGACTCCGTCTCAAAAAAAGAAAAAAAAAAAAGAGTATAGTATATATGATTATATAGAGCACATAATACTTTTTTTTAATTTTGAGACATGGTCTCACTCTGTCACCCAGGCTGGACTGGAATTCAAAAGAATTGTCATTAGTAGGAAAGTAGAGGGTTTTTTGGTTTTTTTTTTTGAGGTGGAGTCTTGTTTTGTCATCCAGGCTGGAGTGCAGTGGCATGATCTCGGCTCACTGCAACCTCCGCCGCCTCCCAGGTTCAAGTGATTCTCCTGACTCAGGCACCTGAGTAGCTGGGACTACAGGTGCACACCACCATGGCTAATTTTTGTATTTTTAATAGAGATGTTTCACCATGTTGGTCAGGCTGGTCTCAAACTCCTGACCTCGTGATCTGCCTGCCTCAGCCTCCCAAAGTGCTGGGATTACAGGTGTGAGCCACCACATCCGGCCAAGGGTTATTAAGAGCTACAAATCTACTTCAGTGTAAATTCATTTATCTAATAAGCAATTAACACAGTGAAGACTGCTTTTGTGGCATTTACTTTCTGGTGGGAAATCCAGATAAATAGTAGTCTAAAATATGAAACCGAGTATGGTGAAATGTTATACAATCTGGAAGTGTGCGCAAGAGGATGAATAAAAAAGCTTTTCTGCACAGGCCAGGCAGAGGGCACTATCTGAGAAGGTGACAGATAAGCAGAGACCTGAGTGGAATGAGCGTGTGAAGAAGGGCATTTCAGGCTGACAGCACAGCAGGCAGAAAGGCCCTGAAGAGAACAGAGCATGCGTTTGACTTGAATGAGACGGTAAGAAGGTCACCACTGTTACAATGGAGTGACCAGAGGAAAGAAGGGCAGGAAACAGGTCAAGAGGATCCTCAAGTCCAAATTATAAACTAAGGCTAAATACAGCATTACTAGTCAATTCCCAGAAATAAAAGCAAGACTAATAAAGTGCAAATTAAGTAATAAAATTCTAATGGCAACTGGGCTAATAAAATACCATGATGAAAATTTCATTTCAGTTAAAAATATTTATCAAATTTCACCATTTAACCCTAATTATAGATCCTGGGAAAAAATGTTAACGTAAAATATGTTTCTTTAATTTCTTTTTGTTTTTTTTCGGAGATGGAGTCTTGCTCTGTCACCCAGGCTGGAGTGCAGCGGCATGATCTTGGCTCACTGCAACCTCCACCTCAAAGTTCAAGTGATTCTCCTGCCTCAGCCTCCCAAGTAGCTGGGATTACAGGCACCCGCCACCACGCCTGGCTAATTTTTGTATTTTTAGTAGAGACAGGGTTTCACCATGTTGGCCAGGCTGGTCTCAAACTCCTAACCTCAGGTGATCTGCCTGCCTTGGCCTCCCAAAGTGCTGGGATTGTACTCATGAGCCACTGTGCCCAGCCATGTTTCCTTAATTTCTCTAGGCAAATTCATTTTTCTTAAATTTGGAAATTCAGGGAGCAACTAAATTTTGGTAGTATTTTTCTCCAAAATGAGCAAAGCAATATATTTCAGATGTGTTTTTACACAGGGTGGTATAAGGCCAAACCAAGACACAATGTACCTTGTCATAATACTGCAGCCTGGGGGTAGACACGATCTCCCCATCCTCTGAGCGAATCAAGCGATCCAAGAATTCCTCTTTGCCTACTTCAGATGCTGCCTGACAAAAACATTCCAGAGCCTGGAGAAATAAAATATAAAATAACTTGTAACAGATCATTCCAATTCCAGGTGCTACAAATCAGGGGTTCACATGCAAAGGAAAGCCAAAAAAGAAACAACATTATTTAACATGGTCTACTATATGCACAGTTTCTGACACATCTGAATTCTGTGTGATGCATTCATGTTTTTAGAAATTTATCTCACATTTAACTTTAAAAAGTAAACATTGGCCGGGTGTCGTGGCTCATGCCTGTAATCCCAGCACTTAGGGAGGCCGAGGCGGGTGGATCACAAGGTCAGGAGTTTGAGACCAGCCTGACCAACAAGGTGAAACTCCGTATCTACTAAAAATACAAAAATTAGCCGGGTGTGGTGGCGGGCGCCTGTAATCCCAGCTACTCAGGAGGCTGAGGCAGTACAATCGCTTGAACCTGGTGGGCGGAAGTTGCAGTGAGCTAAGATCATGCCACTGCACTCCAGTCCTCCAGCCTGGGTGACAGATCAAGACTGTCTTCAAAAAAAAAAAGTAAACCTTAATAAGATGATTGACACATACATACATAAGGCAACTGTAGCAATATGTTAACAATTGTAGAATTTGAGTGATAGGTAAATACTGTTCACTGTAAAAGTCTTTAAACTTTCCTGTCTGTTTGAAAATTTATATAATAGATCAGGGAAAAAATTAAAAATGTAAACTACCATAATGAGAAAAAAAGCAGCATAAAGCAATAAAAATAATGTAATTAATAAGTAAATTTGGGCTGGGTACAATGGCTCATGCCTGTAGTCCCAACACTCTTTGGGAGGCTGAGGCGGGCAGATCACTTGAGCCCAGGAGTTCATGACCAGCCTGGGCAACATGGGAAAACCCCATCTCTACAAAAAATTTAAAAATTAGCCAGGAATGGTGGCGCATGCCTGTAGTCCCAGCTACTTGAGAGGCTGAGGTAGGAGAATTGCTTGAGCCCAGGAGGTTGAGGCCGCAGTGAGCCATGATTACACCACTGCACTCCAGTCTGGGTGACAAGACCCTGTCTAAAAGAAATAATAAAATAAGTAAATAAATTTGATTTATAAAAATGTATCCTGGCCAAACGCAATGGCTTATGCCTGTAATCCCAGCACTGGGGGAGGCCAAGGTGGGAGGATTGCTTGAGTCCAGCCTGTGCAACACAGTGAGACCCTGATTCCACAAAATAATAATAATAATAATAACAAAAGGAATCTCTAAAAACACACAGGGGCAGGAGAGTTGTAATATTTTCTTATGTTCCTGAGTCTTATCTAAATTGCAGAATACAAGAAAGTAAATAGTTCTCACATGTATATTATGCTTTTGACTGACATTAGTACAGTCTTCTTTAACTTTGTCTAGAGGATTCTATGTCTCCCATCCCCTAAAACCTAGTCAAATGGAAGCTAAGCAACTTCCTTGCGTTAAAGTTTATTTACCATTCAAATGTAGTTTCAAATGTAGTTTACCTTCTGTCCTTCTCCTGTAACTAGGTAACACCTTCCCAGCATAAATCGACAGGAACCAACATTGACTTGACACCAGGGATGGAGCAGTTGAATATAATCCTTAAAGGCATAAAAGGTGCTTTCTGATTAGAAAATAAATGTTTCTTAAGGAGATACTCATTCCCAAGTTCTTCTTCACAGAGGATGAAAAGAGAGCATTTGAACAAATGTTTTATTTCCTGACATAATTCTGAGATTAAAACCTACCCCTGTTGCCTTCCTTCCTCATCCATTCCCCCTTTCCTTACACAAACAGGAGTTCAGTAACACACATACACATACTTTACATCTCAGCAATTTTCCAATTTTTGGTATTTATTGGTTCAATGACTAGATTCCAGTAAAGGATGTATATGAAAACAATAGTACATTTGTATTACTATAAAGAAAACCTAGCAGAGTTAATTTCTTAAAAAGATACTCTAGAGGCCAGCGCAGTGGCTCATGCCTGTAATCCCAGCACTTTGGGGAGGTGGGTGGATCACTTGAGGTCAGGAGTTTGAGACCAGCCTCGCCAACATGGTGAAACCCCGTCGCTACTAAAAAAACAAATATTAGCAGGGCGTGATGGCATGAGCCTGTAATCCCAGTTACGCGAGAGGCTGAGACAGGAGAATTGCTTGAACCCAGGAGGTGGAGGTTGCAGTGAGCCAAGATCATGCCACGGTACTCCAGCATTTCAGAAAAGAAAAAAAAAAGACATTCTAGAAAAAAATCATGTTAGGAATGATACTGTCCAGAGAAGTAGAGAAAAATCTCTCTCTTTAAAAATTTATTTTATTACTTACTTTAAAAGCCTTTAGAATCAGGTATTCTCTCAGCCAAGTACTAACCATGCCCAACCCTCTTTAGCTTCATAGATCAGACAAGATCAAGCAAGTTCAGGATGGTACAGAAATAGAGAACAATCTCTTTGGGGTATGTCTTCGCATAATCAAGTTTAAATTATTGTGGTCCTTTAAAATGCAGTTCACATTTACAAAGAAAAATATTCTGCAATCCCATGCTTTACAAGAATGTGTAGATGTGAAATGTTCAAAGGAACTCACCTGCAATTGTACATATTGACAATTTCCCATCAAACATTCTAGAAAGAGACACCCAGGATTGCTAGGCCATCTAGTCATTGGTTAAGGAGATTTCTTAATTTTTGTTGGCAAATCTTAAACACATACATTGGGCATCAAATTCAGAAAAGTCCATAAAATAGCTTAATTTACAAAAACAAGGAAGAGAAGTTGGCCAAGCACATGTTCTTTCATCGTCACTAGAATACAGTTAAACAGTTACATATATACCAGGAGACTTGTTACAGAGCTTAGAACTCAGGTAACTACGGAATAAAGCATCTATTTCACCAGGCATGGTGGCTCACTCCTGCAGTCCCTGTACTTTGAGAGGGTAAGGTGGGAGGACTGCTTGCACCCAGGAGATCAAGACCAGCCTGGGAAACACAGTAAGATTCCTGTCTCTAAAAATAAATAAATTTTTAAAAGCCTGTATTTCATTACTGGGTGTTCATTTTCAATTCCAGCTGGTGTACTGCAGAACACAGTATTGGTGCCAGTGGACATCCAGCACATAATATGGTACCTGGCATATAGAGCCATTCAATAAATATTTGTTGAATGAATAATGTCTTATTTTTTATTTTTTATTTTTTGAGAAAGAGTCTCACTCTGTTGCCCAGGCTGGAGTGCAGGGACATGATCTCAGCTCACTGCAACGTCTGCCTCCAAGGTTCAAGTGATTCTCCTGCCTCAGCCTCCTGAGTAGCTGGGACTACAGGCGCATGCCACCACATCCAGCTAATTTTTGTATTTTTTTGTAGAGGTGAGGTTTCACCATGTTGGTCAGGCTGGTCTTGAACTGCTGGCCTCAAGTGATCTGCCCGCCTTGGCCTCCCAAAGTGCTGGGATTATAGGCATGAGCCATTGCATCCAGCCGAATGAATAATTTTTTTTTTGAGACGGAGTCTCACTCTTGTCGCCCAGGCTGGAGTGCACTGGCGCGATCTTGGCTCACTGTGAGCTCCGCCTCCTGGGTTCACACCATTCTCCTGCCTGAGCCTCCCAAGTAGCTGGGACTCCAGGCGTCCACCGCCACGCCCGGCTAATTTTTTTTTGTATTTTTAGTAGAGATGGGGTTTCACCGTGTTAGCCAAGATGGGCTCGATCTCCTGACCTCGTGATCCGCCCGCCTGGGCCTCCCAAAGTGCTGGGATTACAAGCGTCAGCCACGGAGCCCGGCTGAATAATGTCTTAAAACAGACCCAGGTATTTCATTACATAGGCAAAATAAGAACCTTAGACTATTTAGATAGAAAAGAACTGCTTTTTTTTTTTTTTTTTTTTTTGAAGAGTCTCACTCTGCCACCCAGGCTGGAGTGTGTGTCGCGAGCTTGGCTCACTGCAACCTCCGCCTCCCAAGTTCAAGCTATTCGCAGCCTTCCGAGTAGCTGGAATTACAGGTGCAGGCCACCACGACTGGCTAATTTTTGTATTTTTAGTAGACATGGGAGTTTCACCATGTTGGCCAGGCTGGTCTCGAACTCCTGGCTTTAAGCGATAAGCCCACCTCCACCTCCCAAAGTGCTGGGATTACAGGAGTGAGCCAACATGCCTGGCCAGAAGAGAGCTTTTCACTGGCTCTTAAATAAAAGGATACAAAAGCTGCAATAAATAACTGGTAATTGCAGTAATTGTTTCAGGCCAATTCAATCCAGTTTGGCTCAGAGGTGCCTTTGGCTGAGAGAAGAGGTGAGATATAATGTGTTTTCTTGCAACTTCTTGGAAGAATAACTCCACAATAGTCTGAGGACTAGATACTTAAAAAGAAAAAGTTATGACAGTTTTGTGTAGTGGTAATATCAATTTTCAATTAAAATAATCTATCAATTCATTTTATGCCTGTAAAAAACAATTTAGCACTTCAAAAGAGGAAATGTATCATGGGTATATATCCAGTGGCACCATAAATAAAAGTAGTTTGTAAATTGTGAAGCGCTATAAAAATGCAATGAAAACACCATTCACATCAAAGTTACAGTCATTTCTTTTCACTGATCTCACAACACTTAAGTGCCTTCCTTAGAAATTCTTCATGATAAATACAATTAGCCCTAGGATTTCAACTTTTATACCACAACAATACAAAATAAATTCTCCAGAATGGTTTTCAAACACGAGGGATACTTTAAATATCTGTTGACTAAGATTACAAAAGTTACCATAAACGTTAATGAATTTTTTAATGATTTTGTTAAATTAATCACTGAAGCATCAAAACAGAACGGGAAAGCAGCTATATATATACATATAAAATATCCTTAACATACGCCTGATCTGGTACTACAGCTTCACAGACCCCATGCCACAAACGGAGATCTCAGGCCACAGCTTACTCATGCCTTCTGAAAGCAAAGAGCCTAGCAACCTTTCTATGGCAAAGGTGGCAAGAGACCACTTTAATGAATATGCAATAAATCCCCAGTTTAAAATGAAATGTGTACATAGTCCACTCCTTACCAAACCTATTTGCCATTAAAGCACCAGAGTCTGTTAATTCCAGTACTGATAAGTGTTGGAGATTAGACTCCCTGTGAGAAAAGGGGAAAAGACAACTTAGTAAATTCTCCTATGCTAAACATTACTTCTACAAGCTTTTCTACTAAGAACATTGTCAATTTAATTAATAAATTGCAAATAAAAACTCCACTGAAAGCAGAAAAAAAATTGGAAATCATTATAGATTGTTGCCCATAATATCACTTTGTGACCCTTCAATGAGGAGCCGGAGCAAACAGGATGGTTTATCTTATTGCAAATGTGAATCTCGGCCAGGTGTGGTGGCTCATTCCCGTAATCCCAGCACTATGGGAGGCCGAGGCGGGTGGCTCACTTGAGGTTAGGAGTTCAAGACCAGCCTGGCCAACATGGTGAAATGCCGCCTCTACTAAAAATATCAAAAATTAGCCAGGTGTGGTGGCAGGCGCCTCTGATCCCAGCTATTCTGGAGGCTGAGGCAGGAAAATTGTTTGAATCAGGGAGGTGGAGGTTGCAGTGAGCTGAGATCACACCACTGCACTCCAGCATGGGCAACAAGAGCAAAACTCCATCTCCAA
>NW_012107141.1:5990518-5992007 GCF_000951045.1 Mandrillus leucophaeus
AAAAAAAACAAAAAAAACAAAAAAACAACAACAAAGAATTGAAGAGACACAGGGAAATCTAAATTCTCTCATATACTGCTGGTGTTGGCTAAAAAAATAGGTATGACCATTATAAGCAAATTTGGCAGTACTACCAAAAGACTTAAAATGTGCATAACCTGTAGACCAAAGTCTAGTTCTTAGAACTTATCCTAGAGATATAATTAAAGATGTATAAAAAGTGGCCAGGCATGGTGGTTCAAACTTGTAATCCCAGCACTTTGGGAGGCTGAGGCAGGCAGATCACTTGAGGCCAGGAGTTCGAGACCAGTCTGGCCAATATGGCGAAACCCCATCTCTATTAAAAATATAATTAGCCAGTGTAGTGGCAAGCATCTGTAATCCCAGCTAACTGGGAGGCTGAGATATGAGAATTGCTTGAACCCAGGAGGTGGAGGCTGCAGGCTGCAGTGAGCCAAGATTGCACTACTGCACTCCATTCTGGGCTGCAGAGCAAGACTCTCAAAAAAAAAAAAAAAAAAAAAAAAGATGTGCAGAAAATTATGGACATAAGGGAAAAACTGGCAACAAAGAGAAAAATGTTGGTGAGATTTATAAAGTGGAAGAACAGAACAACCAGATTACAAAAAATACTATGCAGTTTCTTCAAATTTTACAAACAAACTAAAAAGAATTTGCATGGGAAAAAAGGTATATAGCAAAATTTAAGTAGTAATCACTGGGTAGAAAATAACAAATTTTTAAAATTTTTGCTTACATATATTTTGTAAAGGTTCTACAATGAATATCTTATTACTTCTGTGTTCAGAAAAATGGACAAAAGTTATAATTTAAAAAACAAAAAACCCGAAAAAAAATAGAAGAATCTACATAGATCAAAAAGAACTTAGTAAAGGCTAAACAACCTAAGTAACTTTCAGGAAAGGTTCCCTTTTCAACTTGGTGGTCTTAAACAAATTATCTTCCCCATTTTTTTTTCTTTTTTTTCGAGATAGGGTCTCACTCTGTCATGTAGACAGAAGTGCAGTGGGGCAATCACAGCTCACTACAGCTTCAACCTCCCGAGCTCAGGTAATTCTCCCATCTCAGCCTCTCAAGTAGTGAGGACTATAGGCTTGCTGCACCATGCCTGGCTAATTTTTGTATTTTTTGTAGAGATGAGGGTTTGCCCAGGCTAGTCTCAAACTCCTAGACTCACGCAACCAGCCCACTTCGGCCTCCCAAAGTGCTGGGATTACAGGCATGAGCCACTACATCTGGCCTTTATCTTACTCTTGCTTGAAATTCTACCATAAGCAATGTATCTAGGTTAATAAGTTCTTTCTTTTATTTGGAGACAGAGTCTCGCTGTGTCACCCAAGCTGGAGTGCAGTGGTGCAATCTCGCCTCACTGCAAACTCTGCCTCCTGTGTTCAAGTAATTCTCATGCCTTAGCCTCCTGAATGGCTGGGATTACAGGAGTGTGCCACCAGACCCTGTTAACTTTTTT
>NW_012107141.1:5992137-6010117 GCF_000951045.1 Mandrillus leucophaeus
GCCAGGATGGTCTCGATCTCCTGACCTCGTGATCCGCCCATCTCGGCCTCCCAAAGTGCTGGGATTACAGGCTTGAGCCACCGCGCCCGGCCTTTTTGTTTTAATAGAGATGGAGATTTGCCATGTTGGCCAGGCTGGTCTCGAACTCCTGGCCTCGAGTGATCTGCCCACCTTAGCCTCCCAAAGTGCTAGGATTACAGGTGTCAGCCACTGTGCCCGGCCTGAATTAATACATTCTGACTTAAAATGTATAAGTATATTTATATACTTATATACTTATATAAGTATATTTATACATTTTAAGTCAGAATTAAAATGGGAGCCCCAAAGGACTTTTGGCTATTTACACATTAATATGAATTGGTTTAACTAGACTGCTTCCTTGATAGGCTCAAATGATATTACTGACTTAGAAAAAAAATAGGACGTCTGACTGTGGGCAGAAAAATAATTTCTTAGCATGGGACATTCAGTAGGGTGGGTGATTAGGACTATATATTAGTAACAAGAGTCTGGTGGTCTAAGAAGAACAGAATGAAAAAGAAAGCACAGAATGGAGTTAGGAGGACCACAAAGATAAACTTGCATCTCAAAACTGTGTTTAGGGTAAGCCTTGCACTGTAGAGAGTTCTTAGGCCAGGTGAGGTGGCTCACGCCTGTAATCCCAGCACTTTGGGAGGCCGAGGTGGGTGGATCACCTGAGGTCAGGAGTTCAAGACCAGCCTGGCCAAAATGGCAAAACCCCGTTCCTACTAAAAATACAAAAATTAGCCGGGTGCAGTGGCACACACCTGTAATCCCAGCTACTCAGGAAGCTGAGGCAGGAGAATTGCTTGAGCTGAGATAAGGCCACCGCACTCCAGCCTGGGCGACAAAGAAAGACTGTCTCAAAAAAAAAAAGAGAGAGAGGAAAAAAAAAGAGTTTTCTTTTTCTTCCTCCATACTAAAGGATACTCTTACCACATTCATAGTTACTAATAAAACTACATTTTGGGAGAGCCAACCTGGGATAATTTTCCACTACTACACATACAAAGGTTAAGAGTAAAGCAATCTGCTTCATATATGTTTCTTTTAATCAACTCTTAAGTTCCAGGGTACACGTGCAGGATGTGCAGGTTTGTCACGTAGGTAAACGTGTGCCATGACAGTTTGCTGCACATCAACCCATCACCTAAGTATTAGGCCCAGGATCCATAAGCTATTCTTCCTGATGTTCTCCCTCCCCACAAGCCCCTCCATACATGCTCTTAATCTATAATCGCACAAGGATTACAATGCTTATTCATTCTTAATTCAAAAATATCGATAGAGCACCTCATAAGGCCAAGCTTGGGGGACTAAAGCAGTGAACCAAGACAAAAGTATCTGTGCTAGTAGGGCTGCCATTTTGCTCCTAAGTGCTTGTAGGCTTATACTAGGTTTTAGATTTTACAAGTTTTCCCTCAAGCAGTACTTACAGCATCTCCAAGCCTCATTAACAGCTGCTGTAAGATCAAAAGATCTCGGCAGATCAGGAAACGAGTACTGGCGATTTTATGCACACCTCTGCACACAATATATCCTGCTGTGCTACTACCATAGAGCTGGGAAAGATTCATTCTAATATTCAAAGGCTGAGCTGTAAAAAGAAGAAAAGTGGAGTTGAATGCATCATTGTTTTAATCAAAGAGGCACATTTGTTGTTCTGTCATTTACCTGGATTGAATCCCTTTTCCATTTCCACTTCTGTTTCATAATCCATTTCCCGTATAAGCAGTCCAATTGCATGGATTGGGTTCCTAATCTCTTGCAGTTTACTACAAATATCCTCCATTACATTTTCTCTATAAGGACAATTACAAAACTCTTATTACTACCGAGAATACGTAAGACAAGTTCTATATGTCCTATAAGCTAAATACATTATGAAACAAGAGAACCAGATAAACGAATGAAGACAATCACTCTGGCATACAAGATACAGTCCCTCTACATAGCAAATTTTCTCTCAGTTTTTCATGAACAACACACAAAACAAATGTGAGAAGAATACTTTTGTTTTTTAGAATTTTTAGCTAATTGTTAAAGCATATTTTACAAGTCTATTTCCAGACTTGAAGTCATGTGTTAAATTTTCTGTTAAAAGTAGAATATGTATTTAGAATCATGGCACATCAGTTTGACTTTAAGCTACTACTTTGTACACTCTGGAACATACATTAAAATCCCAACTTCGCAGCTAAAAATGCTGAATTTCCATTAGGAAATGCACTTTACCCTAATTCTCCTTACACATCAATAGTGATCAAATCTTCCAGAATCTGCTCTGCAGCCTTTTCCGGAGACTGTAGGTTATAACAACTCATTTCCATAATAACTGACATATCCATAGTTACTGACTCTCCAATCAGCCGGAGGCATTTTATAAGACATATGACATCCCGAGCGATATCCACATCTACAAATAAGAGAAAGTTAATTTATGTCTTAGGCCAATGACTATCTATTGATTGATACTACATTAAAATGTTAATAATTAAATGACAAGATATCTATCTGAGGTCTCAGAGATGCTTTGGTCTCTTAAGTGTTCATTAAAATATTTGTGGTGTGGTAAAGTGACCAAGACAGGCGTGGCAATCAATATTTTTTGTATCCATGTGAAACGAAGCATAGGGTTTATGTAGGAAGGGGATTAAATATGGACATAACAATTACTATTACCATCAGATATGGTTGTCTCATCTTCTGTCAAAAGGTTCTCATAAGGCAGGAGATATAAATGATCCACTAAGGAGGAGGGAATAAGGAAAGACAGGTACCCCTGGGAAAACAAATTTTCCAGTTACATTTTTTTCAGTAAAAGTTTAAAGGTATAAAATAATTGAGATGTGCATCTTATCATGAGGAAACACGAGACAAACCCAAGTTGCAATACACTCTATAAAACAATAGGTGTAGTCTTGGCAGGGCACAGTGGCTCACACCTGTGATCCCAGCAGTTTGGGAGGCTGAGGTGGGAGGATCACTTGACCCCAGAAGTTCAAGACCAGCCTGGATATCATGATGAAACCCCATCTCTTAAAAAAAAAAAAAAAAAAATTAGCCAAGTGTGGTGGCAGGCAGCCTTAGTTCTAGCTACTAGGGAAGCTGAGGTGGGAGGATCACTTGAGCCTGGGAGGTTGAGGCTGCAGCGAGCCTTAAGAGTGCCACTGTACTCCAGCCTGGGTGACACAGCGAGATCCTGCCTCAAAAAAAAAAAAAACAAAAAAAACCACAAAAAACAAAAAACAAGCATAGTCTTCAAATAATGTCATTCTCATGAAAGACAAACGCAGATAACAGTTTGAGGTTAAGCAAAAGAGACACAGTAACTAAATATATATATATTAAATTGGATCCTGGGCTTTTGGAGGCCAAGACGGGCGGATCACCTGAGGCCAGGAGTTTGAGACCAGCCTGGCCAACATGGCGAAACTCCATCTCCACTAAAAATACAAAATTGGCCAGGCGTGGTGGCGCATGCCTGTAATCCCAGATACTCTGGAGGCTAGGCAGGAGAATCGCCTGAACTTAGGAGGCGGAGGTTGCAGTAAGCAGAGATTGCACCACTGGACTCTAGTCTGGGAGACAGAGAAGACTCCTCTCAAAAACAAAAACAAAAAAATTGGATTCTGGATCAGGAAAAAAAATTATGGGCACAATTGGCAAAATCTGAATATAAACTATATATATATTATATTTGGCAAAATTTGAATATAAACTGTATAATATTATGTCAATATCAAATAACCTGATTTTTAAATTGGGCTGTGGTTATTTAATATCCATGTTCTTAGATACATGCTGAAATATTTAAGGATATTTAAGGATAAAGGAGCATGATATCTACAACTAACTTTTCAGCAGTTCAGGAAAAACTATGTTTAGAGAAAGAAGAAAAGCAAATGGAAGTTAACAAATGATGAATCCAGGTGAAGTGCATACAGGAATTCTTTTTGCTACTCTTGCAACTGCTACCTTAAGTTGGAAATTACTTCAATATAAAAAGTAAATAGGCCAGGTGTGGTGGCTCACACTTGTAATCCCAACACTTTGGGAGGCTGAGGCAGGTGAATCACCTAAGGTCAGGAGTTCAAGACCAGCCTGACCAATATGGTGAAACCTCGTCTCTACTAAAAATACAAAAATTAGTTGGGCATGATGGCGTGCACCTGTAGTCCAGCTACTCAGGAGGCTGAGACAGGAGAACTGCTTGAACCCTGGATGCAGAGGTTGCAGTGAGCTGAGATCATGCCACTGCACTCCAGCCTGGGAGACACAGCAAGACTCCAACTCAAAAAAAAAAAGAAAATAAATACAATAAAATACAAAAAAAGTACAGATAATAACACAGAAAACTATTTAAATGAATGAATCACAATTTTAGGGGAAAAAATACAAACGCAAAGTCGTAAAGGCTAACCGCAACATTCGGCAGACTAACACTCGGCAAGACCCACTGAACTTTTTGTTTTCTGAAGGCATTTTATTATAACAGCCACTGAACTGTCTCAAGAAGGTCTTCTCCATGCTTCAGTTCGCTTACTTTTTTCAGCAGGCACACCATGTTTGTGTGTGGATTCAAATGTAGGGCAAGAGGATGAGAGAGGGCTTCTTGATACTGAAGACAACAGGCATAGAACTTGCACCAGAATTCTTGTTGTAAATTTCGAAACTCCTCCTGGGAGAATT
Source organism: Mandrillus leucophaeus (assembly GCF_000951045.1). Classification (NCBI taxonomy): domain Eukaryota; kingdom Metazoa; phylum Chordata; class Mammalia; order Primates; family Cercopithecidae; genus Mandrillus; species Mandrillus leucophaeus. The sequence goes on from NW_012107141.1 coordinate 5,996,854, forward strand.
CATACTCTGTTACACTTCCTTGAAGCTGGCAAAGAAGAAATGAAAGAAATTAAACTTTTGATGCCATTTAGGATCTTTGTCCACAAAAAATATAATTGTCCAATATCATTATACTAAGCTACAGCCAAATGGATATTCCTTACGTATAAAAGGCCATAGAATATGCAAATGCATATCTGATTCTCTAGTTAAAAGGTTTAAAACATTTGTACTTCCAACGAACAAGGTCAAGTGAAGAATTCCAATAATTCCTCAGTGCCAATCTGCCCTATATCAAGATGGAAGGAATTCTTACTCTTTCTCTACCCAAACCTCACCTCATTTTCAACAGCTAAAGTAACTTCCTTCTTCAGTTCACTCCAGGAAAGATCCAAATTCCTCTCAGTTCCTCGGCAGAAAATCTAACATTAAAAGACATTTTAGACTTCTATATAATAGCCAAAACTGAATGAAAAATATTTCAGTTTAGAAGACATGGAGGCAATGTAAAACTATATCATAGAGATCTGGCATACGTGGAACACACATCACCTGAGAGAAAGTTAAGAAACTGGGCGTATTTAGTCTGGAGAAAGATGACCTGGAAAGATTCTTAAAATACCTGAAGGGTTGATTTATAGAAGAGAGGCTTCCTTTTCAATGATACACTTTGGGAATAATAACTCCCACAAGAGGTAGTGAGACAGTGGTCAGTGGAGGTAGAGACAATTAAACGCTGAATTAACTATCACAAAAGCCTCAGAAGGCATTTCTGTTTCATGTGGGAGGTCAGACTAGAAGATTCTAATATAACTTTCAATTATATGAGTTATTGTATTTTAAATCCATCCATGAAGCTAAGTAGTAATTTAAAGAAGCCTATGCAGGCTGGGTGCAGTGGCTCATGCCTGTCATCCCAGCCCTTTTGGAGGCTAAGGCGGGTGGGTCATCTGAGGCCAGGAGTTCGAGACAAGCCTGGCCAATATGACGAAACCTTGTATCTACTAAAAACTACAAAAATTAGTGGGGTGTGGTGGCATGTGTCTGTAGTCCCAGCTACTCGAGAGGCTGAGGCAGGAAAATCACTTGAACCCAGGAGGTGGAGGTTGCAGTGAACCAAGATCGTGCCACTATACTCCAGCCTGGGCAACAGAGCAAGACTCTGCCTCAAAGAAAAAAAAAAAAAAAGTCTATATAACTTTTTTGTTGTTTTAAAAGAGATGGGAATCTTGCCATGTTACCCAGGCTGGTCTTGAACTCCTGAGCTCAAGCAAATCACCCCCTTGGCCTTCCAAAGTGCTGAGATTACAGGTATGAGCCACTGCATCTGGCCAGAAGCCTGCGTAACCTTAAAAAACCCTTTCTGTTTTTTTTTTTCTTAAAGACAGGGTCTCACTCTGTTTCCCAGGCTGGAATGCAGTGGCATGATCAAGGCTCACCACACCCTCTACCTCCTAGGCTAAAGCTGTCCTCCAACCTAGGGCTCCTGAGTAGCTGGGACCACTGGTGCATACCACCTGGCTATTTTTCTTTTTTTTTCAGAGATGGGGTCTCCCTCTGTTGCCCAGGCTGCTCTCAAACTCCTGGGCTCAAGTGTATCTTCCTGCTTCAGTCTCCCAAGGTTTTGGGATTATAGGTGTGAGTCACCACTGTTGGCCAAAGAATCTTTTTGTAAAGCACTGGGCTTCTCTTATACTATGAATTTGAAGCTAAAAGCCTTTTTCTTTTTTGTTTTTGAGACGGAGTCTCACTCTGCCACCAGGCTGGAGTGTAGTGGTGCAATCTCAGCTCACTGCAACCTCTGCCTCCTGGGTTCAAGAGATTCTCCTGCCTCAGCCTCCTGAGTAGCTGGGACTACAGGCACGCGCCACCACGCCCGGCTAATTTTTGTATTTTTAGTAGAGATGGGGTTTCACCATGTTAGCCAGGATAGTCTTGATCTCTTGACCTCGTGATCCACCTGCCTCGGCCTCCCAAAGTGCTGGGATTACAGGCGTGAGCCACCACGCCCGGCCAAGAGTTTCTTGAATTTGAACCAAGTCAGACCTTCACTGTCCTAATAAAAAGGTTAGAACAGTATAACCAAAACTAAACAAAAAAGCACTTTAAGTATGCAGTGTAGTATGGTATCTTTTTACAATACTGTAGGTAGAGGTTTCTCTTTTTAACTCCAGCATGTGTCATGCTGGGATTATTGGGAAAGTGGTCCCCCACTGACCTCTCCACCAGGAATATTATATTTAATGGAAAGAACATTAAAAAAATTATAAAAGTATTTACAAACACACATATGTAGAAATACAGAAGTACACTCAGTGTTTAACATATGCAAAAACTTAGTAGTAATTATTAATTATATAATACATAATAAAATAAGAAATAGTCTTAAATAAACAGTATATATGTTTTTACTGACCTGTAAAGCCTTACATAAAGCTTCATTTGTGAATTGTCCTGGTGTAAAAAGACTTTGCAGATACATCTCCTGTTAGAACATTAAAACAAAAGTTACTATCGTCCTAAACAAAATGTGGAAGTCACCACATAACACCAAATTCACGCGTAACACCAAAGTTTGAGTTTCTACTATATGAACATTGCCATTTTGCCCTTCTATATGTGGGCAATAACAGTAATGCAGTTCCATGTTTTCACCCTGAAAGTGAAGACTGCAATGTCTTTGAGTCAACTAGAGGTACTATACTTAAAATGGTGTGTTCCTCACAGAGAGCTTCATTGGGTTTCAGCAGAAAACAAGCTTTGTCAAATGCCAATCTTAAATAGAAGAAGCAAATCTAGTTTATTGGTGATATACATTGGTAAGAGAACAAGTAAATGAAGCTGGTTTCTACACCATCTATAGTATTCATTTTATGACCCACATGTAAAAGAAATGGAACCAGTAATAATAGGTATTATATGCAAACAAAACAAACAGCAATAAACTCTCACAAGTAGGGAAATGAAGTAGAGAGAACATGGAAAAATCTCATACTGCCTAATGATTTTGGCCAACTCTCCTAAACTAGATTTGCCCCCAAGTAGTAATTCTCACTAACAGTCATTCAAGTTTCCTTCCTTCTACTGAGCTTTTGATAGATGATAAAATGACCGAAATGAAGGAGAAAAATAAGAATTTTAGTAATCAGCATATAAAGCCAAGTGCCAGTAGTTAACTGGAACAATAAATAACTACCACCAACAAACTCTTGGGATTAAAAATGTAGTAAATGAAAATTCCATTTAAGATTTTTAAAGTATAGTTTTTACTCCTGCAAATAGTCATTGTTTCAGATCCCAAGCCCATAATCTTTAACATCATTTTAACACTAAGGCATCAACTGGAAACTTTTTTATTTATCCTGAGGGTGTCCCTTAAACATGTGGAGATTTGGCCGGGCACAGTGGCTCACGCCTGTAATCCCAGCACTTTGGGACGCTGAGGTGGGCGGATCACCTGAGGTCAGGAGTTCGAGACCAGCCTGGCCAACATGGTGAAACCCCGTTTCTACAAAAGTACAAAAATTAGCTGGGTGTGGTGGTGCGTGACTGTAGTCCCAGCTACTCGGGAGGCTGAGGCACAATTGCTTGAACCTGGGAGGTGAAGGTTGCAGTGAGCCGAGATCATGCCACTGCACTCCAGCCTGGGCCACAGAGTGAGATTCTGTCTCAAAACAAACAAACAAACAAACAGATCAAGGTAAATCATTCCCTTATATAACATTTGAGCATTTACTTACTCTGGGGTCTTGATCATCTCTGATGACAATCTCTTCCTCTGGCAGAGGCTGCATAAAAACTGGATTCCACTGACCTGCAACATTACTAGAGACAAAAAAGTCCACCAGTTTATATAGAAATGATCACTAAAAATGAAATGCATGCTGTTGGCAGTATCTGGGCAGGGAGGACCCCATCACGGAACCCCTGCAATGACTGCTTCATTCTATTAAAAACATTTTCTTTTTTTTTTAATAAGAAACATTTTTAGCAGAGCCTAGTTTTTATACAAGTTTTCTTACCAAGTTTTAATAAGTACCTTCCTAAAATTGAAACTCATTGTCTCAGATGCCAAGCCTATAATCTTTAATGTCATTTTAACACTAAGACATCAAATACAAAGACTAGTTAACTTTTATTCTGCATTTACTATTTGCTAGGTATTACACTAGATCCAGTTTTAGACATTATTCATGTATGCCTTACAATTCTTTCAAGGATATAGTACTCCCATTTCACAGATATAGAGAGTGAGGCTGAGGGTTTATCACAGTTGGTAAGTTGCACAACTAGGATTCCAACCCTGCTCCAACTCTGCAGCCTGTGTTTTCTGACTACTTTGCTCAAACGCCATCTATAAGGAGTATTTTTTATCTTCTGAGGTATGGCTTGAGGTCAACCGGCGGGGGGCAATCATTCCCAGAATTCTACCTTAGGCTCTAGGGTTATCAGGGACCCAGAGGGTTCAATTAGTTCAGTGGTCCTCAAGCTCTGTCCCAAGGGATCCTCTACAGGTGTTTCAGGGGTTAGACAAGTGTTTGCTTCAAAAGGGTTTGTTTTTTATTTTTTGCCAGTCAAATTTAGCAGTGGAGGGCTGTATACCAACTTTAGTGACACTAACGTAAAGTTCTGACAATCCATTATCATGGGACCAGCCAAAAATTGTTTTGTGAAATGTATTTTTAACTACCTAAAGTTTGCAAACTAATATCATGTACATTAAAAAATATTAGATACCAAATATATCTAATATTAGATATAATCAACATTAAATTGTGTTATAATTTCATAAACATAAAAAAAAAGTACACATTCATAGCTCACTGAAGCCTGAACTCTGAGGCTCAAACAATCCTCCTGCCTCAGTCTAAGGTGCAACGTGCCACCACACCTGGCTAGTTTATTTATTTTTATTTATTTATTTATTTTTGAGATGGAGTCTTGCTTTGTTGCCCAGGCTGGAGTGAATGGCACAACCTTGGCTCACTGCAACCTCCGTCTCCTGGGTTCAAGAGATTCTCCTCCCTCAGCCTCCTGAATAGCTGGGATTATAGGCACATGCCACCATGCCCGGCTAATTTTTGTATTTTTAGTAGAGACGGGGTTTCATCATGTTGGCCAGGCTGGTCTCAAACTTCCAACCTCGTGATCTGCCCACTTCGGCCTTCCAAAGTGCCGGGATTACAGGGATGATCCACCGCACCCAGCCGCTATTTTTTATAGAGACATGGTCTTGCTATGTTGCCTGGACAGGTCTTGAACCATGGCCTCAGGCAATCCTCCCACCTTAGCCTCACAAAGTGCTTGGATTACAGGTATGAGTCGCTGTGCCCGGCCCTGTTTTAAAGTGCAGTGAGAAGCACTGCACTTGTCCAATCTATTTCTCATCTCATGATGAGAAAATTGAAAACACAAAGGCTATAGTGTCCTAACGTAGCTGCAGGAATCAGGAATAGTCTTTGCTTAGAAACAAAGAAAACTCCCAGATTAGAGGTATTTTGGATATGTGCTATCTCTCCCAAGAAATATGGCATTTTATCTTAGTCCAATCCCAAAAAATCTCATTTTGTCCTAAAACAAAAATGTAAAAAACAACACAAAATGCACAAGAGGTATTTCAGGAAGACAGTAACAAGAGGAAAACCCAGGGCTGAATTATCCAAATGAAAACCCTTGACTTCATTCTACATAAAAAGCTCTCATCTTTTTTTTTTTGAGACAGTCTTACTCTGTCGCCCAGGCTGCAGTACAGTGGAGCGATGTTGGCTCACTGCAATCTCTGCCTCCTAGGTTCAAGCAATTCTCATGCCACAGCCTCGCCTCCTGAGTAGCTGGGATTACAGGCACCTGCCACCACGCCCAACTAATTTTTTGTGTTTTTAGTAGAGACGGGGCTTCACCATGTTGCCCAGCCTGGTCTTGAACTCCTGAGCTTAACTGATTTGCCTGCCTCGGCCTCTCAAAGTGTTAGGATTACAGGCGTGAGACACCGTGCCCGGCCTCTCTTGTTTTCTTAGCATGAAATTGCTTGGGGTGAGGTAGGACGACAGAATTAAGTGACCCATACTGTTCAAAGTTGATGTATTTCACAACTGTTTGGTTCTCAGCATCATGCCACAGGGCCCAGATATCCGTGGAAGTTAAGGCAAAGTCAATCAGTGTCTCCTAGGAGGAAATGTGGGAAAAAAGGGATAAAATAAGAAAGAAAGTAGTAGTTCACGGTGACTTACTTTTTCATCTGCAGGAGAGGTAAATGCATGAAAACCAAACATGGTACCACATGAATTTGGTAAAGTCTAAATGAAATTTTGTTTCATACATCATGAAATTATTCCATTTTAAGACTACAATCCCATTACACCATAACAGAGTTAGCCAATACTTCTTTTTCTTGTACTTATGTGATATGCAAAGGATGAATCAACCTACCTGAGAAGTGAACAGTGAAGAAATGTGATCTAGACTATAGCGGTTACTCTCAGTGCTCACCAACTGGAAAACGCAGAACTGTTAAAACACAAGATAATCATTTATTACCTGAAATAAACAACATGTTACTTTTCGAAGCAAGGGCTATTAGCATTCAGAAACCTTTAAAAAAAAATTTTTTTTTTTTAAATGGAATCTTGCTCTGTACCCCAGGCGGGAGTACAATGGCATGATCTTGGCTCACTGCAACCTCCGCCTCCCAGGTTCAAGCTATTCTCCTGCCTCAGCCTCCCGAATAGCTGGGATTACAGGTGCCCGCCACCATGAATGGCTAATTTTTATATTGTTAGTAGAGACGGGGTTTCACCGTGTTGGCCAGGCTGGTCTCAAACTCCTGACCTCAAGTGATCCACCCGCCTCGGCCTCCCAAAGTGTTGAGATTACAGGTGTGAGCCATGCAGCCTAATTTTTGTATTTTTAGTAGAAGACAGGGTTTTATCATGTTGGCCAGGTTGGTCTCGAACTCCAGACCTCAGGTGATCTGCCCACCCTGGCCTCCTAAAGTGCTAGGATTACAGGCGTGAGCCACGAAGCCCAGCCTAAATTAACTGTTTTTATAAAGAAAATTTACTGTAAATTGTTAAGAGTGATGATGACCCTTTACTTATATGCAGCTGTTCACAGAGAAGTATTAAAGAAAAAAAAGTAGCAAAATTCCCTTTTGAGAAAAATAGTGTATGAATTATGAAAAAAATATGTAGTGCTTATATCCATTCTAGCCTGAACCTGTGTTTTACAACCTACAAATCTCAATCCATTCATGGGACATGAAATCAATTTAGCAGGTCTCAAACAGCATTAAACAGACAAACAAACAAACAAACAAACAAAAACCCAACAGTCCAGGCTGGTCTTAAATTCCTGAACTCAAATGATCTTCCTGCATCAGCCCCCTGAGTAGCTGGAACTATACATGTGCACCATCAGGCCCAGCTGAAGATGAGTTCTTGTGAAGAAAAAAGAAATAAAATACTACGAGTTCACTATAATCTGAATAGGCTAACAGTGTTACATAGCTGTCAAAAAAGTTATTCTGATTTTAGGCTTCAATGAAGAATCATAATACTCAAAACAAAGGAAGTAATAGCTCTGCTCAATTTGACACACTCCTGAACTACTACATTCATTCCAGATCTGACCTTTAGAGCAGTGGTTCTCAAAATGTGGTTCACAGATTCCTAAAGGTCCCTGAGACCATTTCAGGGGGTCAGTGAGGTAAAAACCCTTTCTCTTTTTTTTTTTTTTTTTTTTTGAGACGGAGTCTGGCTCTGTCACCCAGGCTGGAGTGCAGTGGCACGATCTCGGCTCACTGCAAGCTCCGCCTCCCGGGTTCACGCCATTCTCCTGCCTCAGCCTCCCGAGCAGCTGAGACTACAGGCGCCCACCACCGCGCCCGGCTAATGTTTTGTATTTTTTAGTAGAGACGGGGTTTCACTGTGTTAGCCAGGATGGTCTCGATCTCCTGACCTCATGATCCGCCCACCTCGGCCTCCCAAAGTGCTGGGATTACAGGCATGAGCCACTGCGCCCGGGGCTTTTTTTTTTTTTTTAAAGACTGTCATTCAGGCTGGAGTGCTATGGCACAATCTCCACTCAGTGCAACATCTGCCTCCTGGGTTCAAGCAATTCTCCTGCATCATTCTCCCGAGTAGCTGGGATTAATGATGCCCACCACCATGCTTGGCTAATTTTTGTATTTTTAGTACAGTCGGGGTTTCACCATGTTGGCCAGGCTGGTCTCAAACTCCTGACCTCAGGTGATCTGCCCTCCTTGGCCTCCCAAAGTGCTGGGATTACAGGTGGGAGCCACTGCACCCGACCCCAAACCCTTTGCATAATACTACATCATTTGCCGTTTCATTTTGTTGATATTTGCATCAATGATGCAAAACCAATGGCGGGTAAAATTACTGGTGTCTTAATATAAATCAAGGCAGTGGGACCAAACTGACACCCTTTCAAGAGAAAAACACTCAAGAAACTAGGAGTAAAGGGGAAGCTCCTCAACATGACATAAAGGGCACTTATTAAAAATTCAGGCTGGGCACTGTGGTTCACACCTGTAATCCCAGCACGTTGGGAGGCTGAGGTGGGTGGATTCCTTGAGCTCAGGAGTTTGAGACCAGGCAACATGGTGAGACCCCGTCTCTATCAAAAATACAAAAAAATTAAACATGCATGGTGGCACACGCCTGTGGTCCCAGCTACTTGGGAGGCTGAGGTAGGAGGATTGCTTGAGCCTGAGAGGTGGAGGTTGCAGTGAGCTGAGATCGCGCCACTGCACTCCAACTTGGGTGACAGTGAGACACTGTCTCAAAAAAAAATTCACAGATTACTGTTGCATCACGATGAAAAAAAGAAAAATTACCAGCTAACATTATACTTAATGATGAAACACTGATAACTTCTCCCTTAGCAATAAAAATCAGGAATGAGGTAAAGATGCACAGCATGGCCAACATGGTGAAACCTCATCTCTACCAAAAAACAATACACAAATTAGCTGGCGTGGTGGCACACGCCCATAGTACCAGCAACTCTACTCAGAAGGCTGAGGTGGGAGAATCGCTTGAACCAGGAGGTTGCAATGAGCTGAGAGTGCACCACTGTGCTCCAGCCTGAGTGACAGAGTGAAACTCTGTTTCAAAAAAAAAAAAAAGACGTAGGTTCTTGCCACTTCTATTCAACACTGTACTGGAGGATCTAGCCAAGACAATTACCACCCACCTCCATCCAAAAAAATTTTTTAAAACCCCACAAGAAAGAAGGAAAAGAAACGAAAAGAAAGAAAACGCATCTAGATTAGCAAGGAAGTAATAAAACTAACTTTTTTGTGAGACAGGGTTCTGCTCTGTTGCCCAGGTTGAAATGCAGTGAGGCAATCAGGAACACTGCAGCCTCAACCTTTCAGGCTCAAGTGATCCTCCCATCTCAGCCCCTCAAGTAGCTGGGACTATAGGAACGAGTTACCACGCTCAGCTAATTTTTGCTATTTTGTAGAGACAGGGTTTCGCCATGTTGCCCAGGCTGGTCTGGAACTCCTGAGCTCAAACAATCCGCCCACCTCGGCCTCCCAAAATGCTGGGATTACAGGTGTGAGCCATTGTAATCAAAAGTTTAGTTGCAAATGACATTATCTTGTATAAAGAAAATCCTAAGGAATCCACTATAAAATCTATCAGAACTAATAAATGAGTTCAGCAAGTTTGCAAGATACAATTATGAATATACAAAAATCAACTGTATTTCTATAAACTTTCAGTGAGCACTCTGAAAATGAAATTAAGAAAATAATTTCAATTGTAATAGTATCAAGAAAATTTTATTTACAATAGCATCAAAAAGAATCAAATATTTAAGACGAAACTGAACAAAAGCATAAAACTTATATTCTGAAAACTAAAGCATCCCATGTTCATGGATCAGAAGACTTAATATTGCTAAGATGGCAATATTTTATAATATCATCTATAGAGGCAACACAATTTTTATCAGAATCTCAGCTGACTCTTTTGTAGAAACTGACAAGCTGATTCTAAAACTCATATGGAATTAAATGGGACCCAGAACAGACAAAACAATCTTGAAAAAGAAGGACAAAGTAAGAGGGCTCATACTTTCTGGTGTCAAAATTTCCTACAAAGCAAGAGTAATCAAGACAGTGTGGTACTGGCACAAGGTCAGATATATAGATCAATGGAACAGAATTGAGAGTCTAGAAATAAAACCATGTGTCTAAGGTCACATGATTTTGAGAAGGGTGCCAAGACTATTCAACATGTTAAGTACTATCTTTTTAACAAATGGTGCTGAGAAAACTGGGTATCTACAAGCAAAAGAATGAAGTTGAATGCTTACCTCACACTATTAAAAAAAAACTAAAAAATGAATCAAAGTCCTAAAGGACTTTAGGATATAAAAGCTAAAAGTATAAAACTCTGAGAAGAAAACATAAGAGTAAATCATTATGACCTCAGATTTGGCAAAGGATTCTTAAGTTATGGCACTATGAACAAAAGCAACCAAAGAAAAAACAGATAATATGGACTTTATCAAAATTAAAAATGTGTGCTTCATGGGACACCATCAAGAAAGTGAAAAGACAGCTCACATGGTAGAAAATACTACTTGCAAATCATAAATCTGATTAGAGATTTAGATCCAGAATAATATAGTTACAGACTATATAATGACGCTTTGGCATATGGACCACATATACAATGGTGACTCCATAAGACTAAGTTTATAATACCATTTTTTTTGTTTGTTTTTGAGACAGGATCTTGCTCCATTGCCCAGGCTGGATGGCGCGATCCCAGCTCACTGCAACCTTGGCCTCCGGGTTTCAAACAATTTTCATGCCTCAGCCTCACAAGTAGCTGGGGTTACAGCACAGGCCACCATGCCCAACTAATGTTTTGTAATTTCAGTAGAGATGGGATTTCACTATATCGGCCAGGCTGGTCTTGAATTCCTGGCCTCAAGTGATCTGCCCACCTTGGCCTTCCAAAGTGCTAGGACTACAGGCGTGAGCCACCATGCCAGCCTGTTTACAGAATTCTTACAATTCAATAACAAAAAAGACAAATAAACCAATTAAAAAATGGGCAAATGAGAAGACTGAAGCTGGATCCCTTCCTTACACGATATACAAAAATCAACTCAAGATGGATTAAAGACTTAAATGTAACACCCAAAGCTATAAAAACCCTGGAAGACAACCGTAGGCAATCCCATCCTGAACACACGAACGGGCAAAGATTTCATGATGAAGACACCAAAAGCAATCTCAACAAAAGCAAAATTTGACAAGTGGGATCTAATTAAACTTAAAAGATTCTGCACAGCAAAAGAAACTTTCAACAGAGTAAACAGACAACCCACAGAATGGGAGAAAATATTTGCAAACCATGCATCTGATGAAGGTCTGATTTCCAACCTCTATAAGGAACTTAAATTTACAAATGAAAGGCAAACAACTTCATTAAAAAGTGGGCAAAGGACATGAACAGACACTTCAAAAGAAGCTGCATGCCGCTAACAAGCATATGAAAAAAAGTTCACTATCACTGATCATTAGAGAAATGCAAATCAAAACCACAATGAGATACCATCTCACAGCAGTCAGAATACCTATTAAAAAGTCAAAAAATAACAGATGCTGGCAAGGTTGCAGAGAAAAGGGAACATTTATACAATGTTGGTGGGACTGTAAATTACTTCAACCATTGTGGAAAGCAGTGTGGTGATTCCCCTAAGAACTAAAAACAGAACTACCATTAGACTCAGCAATCCCATTACTGGGTATATAACCCAAAGGAATACAAATCATTCTACCATAAAGACAAATGCAAGTGAATGTTCATTACAGCACTATTCACAATAGCAAAGACATAGAATCAACCTAAATGCCCATCAACGACGGACTGGATAAAACGTGGTACATATACATCACGGAATATATGCAGCCACAAAAAAGAATGAGATCATGTCTTTTGTGGAAACATGGATGGAGGTGGAGGTCATCATCTTCAGCAAAATAATGCAGGAACAGAAAACTAAATACCACATGTTCTCACTTATAAATGGGAGCTAAATGATGAGAACTTATGAGCATGAAGAAGGAAACAACAGACATTAGGGTCTACTTGAGGGTGGAGGTTGGGAGGAGGGAGAGGAGTAGAAAAGATAGCTATTAGGTGCCGGGCTTAATTCCTGGGTGATGAGATAATCTGTACAACAAAGCCCCATGACATGAGTTCGCCTATGTAAGAAAGCTTCACATGTACCCTCAAACCTAAAACAAAAGTTAAAAAAAAAGGCGGGGGAGCCACGTGTGGTGGCTCATGCCTGTAATCCCAGCACTTTGGGAGGTTGAGGCTGGTGGATCACCTGAGGTCAGGAGTTCAAGACCAGCCTGGCCAACATGGTGAAACCCCATCTCTACAAAAACACAAAAATTAGCGGGGCATGATGGCGTGAGCCTGTAATCCCAACTACTTGGGGGGCTGAGGCAGGAGAATCGCTTGAACCTGGGAGGCGGAGGTTGCAGTGAGCTGAGATCACGCCACTGTACTCCAGCCTGGTCAACACAGCAACATTCCATCTCAACAACAACAACAACAACAAAAAACGCAAATGATCTGAATAAACATTTCTCCAAGGAAGATACACAAATAACCAATATGCACTAAAAAGATGCTTGGCATCATTAGTTATCAGGAAATTTAAACAAAAACCATAATGAGATAATACTTCATACCCACTAGGATGTCTAGAATTAAAAAGTCAGATAATAACAAGTGTCGGCAAGTATATAGGAGCAGTATTCATAATAGATAAAAGGTAGAAACAACAAAAATGTCCAACACAAATGAAAGAACGCCAACACAAATGAATAAATAAATGGTGGTATACAACTGAAAATTATTCAGCCATAAAAGGAATTGAAACCACATTTGCAAAAATCATAACAGTGAGAAAATTATGACAATGAAAGAGATCTGGGCCAGACGCAGTGGCTCACACCTGCAATCCCAGCACTTTGGGAGGCTGAGGCAGGCGGATTAACTGAGATCAGGAGAGACCAGCCTGGCCAACATGGCAAAACCCCATCTCTACTAAAAAAATACAAAAAATTAGCCAGGCATGGTGGCATGCACTTGTAATCTCAGCTACTTGGGAGGCTGCAGCAGGTGAACTGCTTGAACATGGGAGGCAGAGGTTGCAGCAAGCTGAGATCGCGCCACTGCATTCTAGCCTGAGCAACAAAGCAAGACTCTCTCTCTCAAAAAAA
>NW_012107141.1:6010328-6017620 GCF_000951045.1 Mandrillus leucophaeus
GATTCTCCTGCCTCAGCCTCCTGAGCAGCTGGGACTACAAGCACGCACCACCACACCCCGCTAATTTTTGTATTTTTAGTAGAGACGGGGTTTCACCATATTGGCCAGGAGGGTCTCAATCCCCTGACCTAATGATCCGCCTGCCTCGGCCTCCCAAAGTGTTAGGATTACAGGCGTGAGCCACCGAGCTGGCCCACAAATTCCATCTTGTCTTTAATCTCCAAATTGCCTCTGGTCATTCCTGAGCGTGGGCAAAGCTCACTTTGGGAGAAATTTAGTTTACAGTTTAAATAATAGCCCTTCCCCTAAACCAAACCACCTTGGTAAAACGAATGAAAGGTCACCAGGTTAGGAAGATGAGAGGGGCCTGAGTTCATAGTTAAATGATTACCAGTCATTATTCTGGAGGTCATAAGATTTGCAACTTCCCCAATTACTTCCGTAAATAACATCACCATTGTAGCACCTTACACTGGCCTTTTAAAATATATTTTTGGTTTTTTACATTTCTGGCCCTAGCCAGATGAGCAACTCTTCTGTGGCCCCAACCCAGAAGCAGACTCAGTGCACAGGATGGTTTTCCACACTCCTACAATTGCAACTCCAACCAGTCAGCAGCACTCACAGCCTAGCCCTGCCTGCCAAACTGTCTGAAAATCCTGAGCCTCTAAATGTTCAGGGGGGCTGATCTGAGTAACAGTAAAACTCCGGTCTCCTGTTTAGCTGGCTCTACATGTATTAAACTCTCTCTATTCCAATTACTGTCTTGATAAATCAGCTCTATGTATTGGGCAGTTATAGAATGAAGTGCTGACAACACATGCTACATGGATGAACCTTAAAAATATTAAGCTAAGTGAAAGAAGCCAGTCACAGAAAACCACTTATATGATTCCACTGACATAATATGACCAGAATAAGTAACTTTATAGAGACAGAAAATAGATTAGCAGTTGTGCAGAGCTGGGAAGAGATGGGGGAAGGGAAGAATGATAGCTAAGGGTATGGGGTTTCCTTTTGAGGTGATGGAAATGTTCTAAAGTTGACTATGGTAATGGTTGCTCATATCTGTGGATATACTAAAACTCATTGAATTGTATACTTTAAATGGGTAAGTGAATTACATCTCAAGAAAGCTGTTTAAATAAATGAATAGGCTGGGCGTGGTGGCTCATGCCTGTAATCCCAGCACTTTGGGAGGCCGAGGCAGGTGAATCACCTGAGGTCAGGAGTTCGAGACCAGACTGGCCAACATGGTTAAACCCCAACTCTATTAAAAATACAAAAAATTAGCCAGCATGGTGGCAGGTACCTGTAATCCCAGCTACTCCGGAGGCTGACGCAGGAGAATCGCTTGAACCCGGGAGGCAGAGGTTGCAGTGAGTTGAGGTCATACCACTGCACTCCAGCCTGGGTGACAAGAGCACGAAACTCCATCACAAAAGAAAAAAAAATGAATAAAGTGAACCTGTCATCTCAGGGAAAACAAATGAGGGTATTTGTTGCCAATGATACATTTCAAGTTTCAAAGTGAAAAGTATAATTTCAGAAAACTTTGAATCCACTAACATGAACTCCAGAACTTCTCAATATTTAAAAGGCTCCTCTGAGAGATCATCAATGATAATAATTGTGCAGAAAGGGTTAACATAGCAGGCCTGAGGCTGCTCTCCTTAGAAAGGCTTACTTGTACTCTGGGAGGCCGAGGCGGGCAGATCACAAGGTCAGGAGTTCAAGACCAGCCTGGCCAACACTGTGAAACCCCGTGCATACTAAAAATGCAAAAATTAGCTGGGTGCGGTGGCGGGCACCTGTAGTCCCAGCTACTTGGGAGGCTGAGTCAGGAGAATTGCTTGAACCCGGGAGGAGGAGGTTGCAGTGAGCTGAGATCGCACCACTGCACTCCAGCCTAGGCGACAGAGCAAGACTCCGTCTCAAAAAAAAAAAAAAAAAAAAAAGAAAAGGAAAAGAAAGGCTTGCTTGCAAAGCTGGCAGTGTTCCCATGGTTCCCTAACTGGTAAGAATGGTTTACTGTGCCTAGACTGTTTGCACAAACAATGCAGTTTATGCAGAATATTTGTTGTTTCCCTTCCAGGAGACTGGAAATTTGGTACATGCTAGGCAGAGGGTCCCTATATGACCAGTCCCCAATAACAATCTTGGGCTCTGTGCCTCTAGCGAGCTTTCCTGGGAAACAACATTTTACACATGTCATCACAATTGAGTGCTGGAAGAGTTAAGCACGTCCTGTGAGACTCTACTGGGAGAGGACTCTTCGACAATTGAGTCTGGCCTCAGACTTCACTCCATGTGCCTTTTCCCTTTACTGACTTTGCTTTGTATCTTTTCACTGTAATACATCTTAGCTGTCAGCACAACTACATACTGAGCCCTATGAGTCCTTTCAGAATATTACTGGACATGGAGGTGAGGTGGTCTTGGAATTACCCCCCAAAACAGTAATTTAGGTATTGCATAATAAAATGTGCCAACCCACATCCAGTCAGTTTTAATTTCTAATAAGGTAAATATCCACAGATATAACCCACATAAACAAAAGCTCTTTGCAGTTCTCGGTAAGAGTGTAATAGGGTCCTGAGACCAAAAGTTTGAGAACCACTATTTTAGTTTGACAAACTAATAACATGTCGAGGAGACTGATTAACAGGATGTTACATGAGTAACAACGGAAGGAACTAAGGAAGTTAGAGCGGGGTCAATTCTCCTACCACCTACAACCTACATAGAGAAGAGCATACTTAGGGGAGATAGATAGGTATGTTCAAACAGTTCAAGGGTTGTCCTCCAGAAGAGAGAATAGAACAATTATGTGCAATCAAGAGAAATGTCTTGATAGAATGATACTTTTGGGCCACAATATTAGGAAAAAATTGCAAGAATGAGCTCTTCCTCTTCCCTTCCATTCTGTTCCTGAGCAATCCAGTCCAAAAACCAATAGGTACCTAGAGCAAGGTAGATATCCTTGCTGGCCAGAAGGTAAGGGTCGGGGACCTGAGGGGGTTGGGCTTCGGCATAAGGGGGTTGTTCTTCACTCTGAACAGGCAGAAGGGAACATCGGTGCAGGCATGTCCCAGCACAGGAGTGAGAACACTAATACAGTGGGAAGGGCATGTGTGCAGGGGTGATATGGCCGGGTGTGATGAGGCAAGAGCCTAGAAGAGTGTCCACATTTGGGACTGCCTGACTTTGGGGGGAGGAGCAGGAACGGTTTGAGAAGGCTTCCACGTGGACAGAAAGCTTGGTGCAGGGTGGAAACTCAGGTTGGGTGAGGAGGAGGTCCACTGCATGGGGGCAGTCTCGTGGTCTCAGGGCCCAAACAGGGTAAGGAGGACATCCACATTGGAGGAGCAGTGTGGAGTGGGCTATGAGAGCCCAACAGAAGTGAGAAGGGCATCCGGTAAGGGAAGTGACCTAGCATGGGGACTCAGTGGGGGAATCAGAGCCCCTGCATAGTAATGGAGACAGAGGCTACCTCACTGAGCTGTTATTAGGATTAAATGGATAAAACGCATATAGCATATGAGCCCAGAGTAAGCACAATCCCAGCGTTTGCTATTATTAATGGCCATAAAGGGCCTGGCGCAGCACCAAACACAGAATACTC
The DNA here is from genome assembly GCF_000951045.1 of Mandrillus leucophaeus. Classification (NCBI taxonomy): domain Eukaryota; kingdom Metazoa; phylum Chordata; class Mammalia; order Primates; family Cercopithecidae; genus Mandrillus; species Mandrillus leucophaeus. The sequence goes on from NW_012107141.1 coordinate 6,013,954, forward strand.
AACAAATGGCTGTTTACTAAATGATTACACTATTACCTCACATCCTACATATCTCATCTACAGACAGCGGCTACTGTCTGGATGCTAAGCAAATTTATTTAGAAAAATTAACTTAACCATAACGACTTAACACCTACATCCTTTCAGGAATTCTGTGTTTTTCACCTAGACTTCCTAATTTGCTCTTCTTGTTTAGTTTTGGTTAACTTTTCCTTTCATATTACTTTAAACTCTCTACTTCCTTTCACACTGACCCTTCCTTCAAGATCTTCTAATTCACACAGTAGCACAAACCCAACCAACACCTCAGAAACACATCTAGGTCGGTGAAAAGAGCTTGAACAGACTCACTGAGTCTACAGCCATTTCTCCACATCAGTACACACAGAATAACTTGGTATGTGTCTTATGTGTTTCATACCTGTCCTTGTTTTGGTGCATGCATGTATATCCCTATGTAGAGTCCCATGGCAGGGGAATAAGCAAGCCGTAATTTGTGTCCAGTTCCAGCAGTGAGCCGAAGGTCTTTCTTCACAGGGACATATTCCAGCATGTCAGCTACCATCAGGCACATTTGCTCCTGTCCAGGAAAACAGTTAATAGGTGATATTCAAGGGATATTCAGGCTAGAAGAACGTACCTTTTGAAAGGATGGACCTTTCATTATATCTACCACTCTATCTAGTTTATCTGCTAAAAGACCTTACAGGTTTTTGTTTTAAAAGGGCTAACACGGGCCGGGCGCAGTGGCTCACTTCTGTAATCCCGGCACTTTGGGAGGCCTAGGTGGGTGGATAACCTGAGGTCAGGAGTTCAAGACCAGCCTCGCCAATATGGTGAAACCCCATCTCTACTAAAAAATACAAAAATTAGCCAGGTGCAGTGGTGCATGCCTGTTATCCCAGCTACTTGGGAAGCTGAGGCAGGAGAATCACTTGAACCTCGGAGGTGGAGGTTGCAGTGAGGTGAGATTGCGCCATTGCATTCCAGCCTGAGTGACAGAGCAAGACTGTTTCAGGGGAGGGTGGGGGGCGGGAGGCTAACATGTAGAACATCTCTTCAGTCTGAAATATAAGATCAGACTCATATAAAATATAAGCTGTATTTTTTTAGATGAATCTTGAAAATCATTTTACCAACTTACATTTTTAAAACATATTTGTTGCTCTTAAATGAAACATCCAGCCTGGGTAACATGGCAAAACCCGGTCTCTACAAAAAATACAAAAATTAGCCAGCTGTGGTAGCATGAGCCTGTAGTCCTAGTTACTTGAGCAGCTGAGGTGGCGAATAGCTTGAGCCCGGGAGGCGGAGGCTGCAGTGAGCTGCATTCATGCCACTGTACTCCAGCCTGGGTGACAAAGTAAGACTGTCTCAAAAAATAAAAATTTTAAAAAAAGAAAAAATAGTGAAATGTATACTTTGTACTACTCTTTCAGTGTTCCTGTAAGATTGATAATTTTTCCAAATAAAAAGACAATAAGGAGGAAATATATGCAAAATAAAGCTAAATGAAACTGTCTGAATCTGGAAGTGACCAATAATTTCCAAACTAATTCATCTGATCATCTTTAAGAGAAACAGCAAAATTTATTTCAATTCTCATGATTCACAATGCTATTTTAACTTACAGCAACTATAAATGTAGCACTTACCTTGTAAGACCACATTCGTAGTTTATGATCCTGACACAGAGCAAAGATGAAGGCATCATGCTCCACACAATGAACAGCAAGACTGAGGGGACGATCTGAAGGCGACTGGTCACCCCTAAAACATAAGACCCAGTTTTAGAGTTTTACTGCTGCAAAGTATCTCATCATTAGAATTTGCAATTCAAGAAATATAATAGAATTATAAATGTACACTCTTAGCAGAAGGACCAAGAGCTTATATGCTAGTATAAGACAACTACATTTCTATTTGGTTTATCACCAATTACTACAATAAAATTTAAAAGGCTCTACATAACAATGGAAGACTGTTTCCTTTTGTATTGTTTTCCTTTAACCATCAAAAACTTTCTACTTCTGATAATTTTACACGAAACTCGATTTGGGTAAGTCAGGGCAGAGCACCAAACTGGGTATTCTGAGAATATAAACAGTAGGCTGCTTTATGCTGTCAATGCATCCAATTGCAGACGAAATGGACTTGGGAGTATGGCTTTCCTCAGATGGAATTTGATTTTATTCTGACTGTTCTCCTTTCCAGTATAATGTTTGCCTTGGAATAAGACTGGAAACAATAACTGCCGACCAGTACAAAAAGATTAAATTCTTGGGCCCTTTGATTTACCTACCAGACACCACTCACCTGATGGCTGTTGGCATCCAGCCTGTAAGCAATCGTTGCATTACTGAACTCTGTTTCAGCTCCACAACTGACACCATACCTGCAATGATATCCAAGGCACCTCTTGAACACACTTTGAGAAACCCAAAGGCAAGAATGATGTAACCACGAACAAGGTCTTTATAATAGGCAACAGGCTTCTGTATTTCTGTACTAACAAAGTTTTAGGACGTAACTTTCCTACATATATCACACCTAAAATATTTTGAATCATTATTAGATCCATAAAAATAGCATTTTTATACTTCCCGTGGAAATTTTTGCCTTTTACAGACAGTAACCCATATTGCCACCCAGCAGAATCACTTCATTCTTTCCAAAACAATCCCTAGGTACCTTTCCTGTGCCAGGCACAGTCCTAGATGGTGGTGACATAGCAGTAAACAAAACAAATTTTAAAACTCCTGTCCTCATGGAACTTATATTCCTTTAGGGGAAGGGGAGAAGCAGAGACAGTTAAATTAAGTAGAATGGCAGTAAGTCAGAAACATAAGACACAAAAGGAGTACAGAGAATGCCAAGACATAGGGAGGGCAGGCAGGGACACTGCAATTTTGAAAAGGGTGGTCAGGGAAGGCCTCAACGAGGTGACATTGAGTAAAGACCTAAAGGAGCTGCGGGAATGAGCCAAGCTAGTAGCTGGCTATACCAAACGAATGCCTTGAAGTAGGGGTGTCCTGGCATATTCAAGGAATTGCAAGAAGGTATGTGGCTGGTGAAGAGGAGGGGAAGAGTGAACAGATGAAGGTAGAGAGACAGCAGTGGGTCACTCTAGGCCAGTGTAAGGACTCTGGGTTTATTCAGCATAACATGATATATTTAAAACCCAACTTAGGTCATGTTGGCCAGGTGCGGTGGCTCATGCCTGTAATCCCAGCACTTTGGGAGGCTGAGGCAGGCGGATCACTTGAGGTCAGGGGTTCGAGATCAACCTAGTCAATGTGGCAAAATGCCGTCTCTAACAAAAATTCAAAAATTAGCCAGGCGTGGTGGTGGGCACCTGTAATCCCAGCTACTTGGGAGGCCGAGACACAAGAATCACTTGAACCTGCGAGGTGGAGGTTGCAGTGAGCCAAGATGGCACCATTGCATTCCAGCCTGGGTGATAGTGAGACTGTCTCGAAAGAAAGGAAGGAGGCCAGGTGTGGTAGCTCACGCCAGTAATCCTAACACTTTGGGACGCCAAGGTGGGCAGATCGCAAGGTCAGGAGTTCGAGACCAGCCTGGCCAACATGGTGAAACCCTGTCTCTACTAAAAATACAAAAATTAGCTGGGCATGGTGGCTCACGCCAGTAATCCTAACACTTTGGG
>NW_012107142.1:0-2754 GCF_000951045.1 Mandrillus leucophaeus
TTGTTGTTGTTGTTCTTGTTGTTGGTTATTGCTGGTTTTTTGTTTTTTGTTTTTGTATGTTCCTTCCTCTTCTTTTGATATGTTCCCTCCTTCAATTTTGTTATCCTTCGACTTTGCTCTCAGGAGAAAATTTTTCATGCCTTGCAATATCTGAATTTCTCCCTATTTTACAGGGCTGGATTCGAGAGTCGAGGTCACCCCCAGCAGGAACAACTGGGGCCACTGGAGGATCCCCAAGGACACAAGTTGCCGTTTTCATGCAGGAAGAATCTGAATCGTTTCCATCCAGTTTCCCCGACATGCAGCAGAATACAACACAAGGGGCTGCAGTCTTCTCTGACTCTTAGGACCCTTACAAGATCCTGTTCTGTCCAAATCAGGGTGATTTGCACAAGCATCCTCAGGGCTCTGGACCTTAGTTTCTTTCCCTGGTTGATTGATTGATCATATAGATGTCCTGACTCACATAGCTGAAAATCAGATGTGGTGAAAGTGCACTGAGACCAGAAACAATGTTATCATCTTCAAATGCATGCCCAGAGAGCACTGAATAAATTTTTAAAAGACCTGACCTCAGCTGGCATTTCTGTTCCTTTCTAAACTATGGGACTGATCAAAAGAGAGAGGTGAGGTGGGGTGAGTGTGGGTCCTGGCCAGGAGAATGAAGGAGGGAGGAGGGAAAGGCTGTGAGAAGTGGAAAGAGGGGTACAAAGGTTGCAGGAGGATGTCACTTCAGGGAAGGGCCTGGGATTCCTAGTAAGTATGGAGGAGAGGTGGCACCTGGGATTACCTTTGGAAGCCCATGTAGCTGATCCCACACCTTGCTCCTCCTCCTGCCTGGACGTCTACGCCACTGTAACTAGATGCACAGTAGAATGGAACCAGCACCTGATTCTCAGACTGGTATCATCATCTACCCCCGATTATTTTTTTCATTCCTTTCCTCCCCGTTTCCCCACACCAACAACCAAACCCATTGCTCCATTCTTCCAATATAACTCTATATCAGGGCACCACGAGTTCAACGCAATGTCTCACAATTTCTGTGTTCTCCCTCTCCCAAAGTGCATGATTCTCCGCACTGCAGAGCTGCTGCTGGAGGATGGGGCTGGGGTGGCATTGGCAATTTGAGACAATATCTTGCCCTTTTCAGTGTTTCTTTCAGTTAAAAACCAGGTATTGTGAGTGCTCACATAACTTTGCTATACTCTATCCATTGATTTTAAAAAGTACACAAGAGATGACCTTAATTTTTTTCTTTTCTTATTTATTTTAACTTTTTTTTTTTTTTGACATGAAGTTTCCCTCTTTTCTCCTAGGCTGGAGTGCAATGGCATGATCTCGGCTCACTGCAACCTCTGCCTCCTGGGTTCAATATACCCGGGAGGTATATTGAAGCTAATATACCAGGTGATCAACTTCAACAACAACAGTGGTACATCAAATTGATATTCTATAACCTTGACAAAGTGTTTGGAGAATCGCACTTCACCTCATCTAAACATCCATAACCGTAGTCTAACCATGATCTAAACCCCAAATAAATTCAGTTTGAGGGACATTTTACAATATATCTGGTCAGTTCTTCCCAATATTGTGAAGGGCATCAAAAATTAGGAAAATCTCAGAAACTATCACAGACCAGAGGAGGCCAAGGAGGCATGAAGGAGACTAAATGTAATGTGATATTCTCGATGGAATCCTGGAACACAGAAAGGACACTAGGGGAACGCTAAAGAACTCCAAATAAAGTCTGCAGTTTCGTAAATAATAAGGTATGAAAATGGCTTCATTAGCTGTGACAAACGGACCATAAAAATGAGAGATGTTCACACCAGGGGAAACTGACTGGAGCGGATGGCAACTCTGTACTACCATTGCAGCTTTTACGTAAATTTAAAACTCTTCTAAAATAAAATTATTTAAAAGTAGCACTCAGGAAAGGATTAAGGAGTGGAAGAAAAAAATGATCAATTTTCCATTTTCCTAGAGTGTTACCATGAAAAGGCTGGAGAGAGGGTTTGCAAGGAGGAGTTGGAAACCTCAGAGACAGGCAGCTCCAGAGCCCTCCTCTGTTCCGCAGAACCGGAACCGCGCCCGGTCCAGGGCTTCTCAGAAGGCCTTTCCACCCTCTGGACAACTCCAGCCCCACCTCATTGACACATCCTTTCTGGATCAACAATCTCTGTCTTACTCAGACCACCGACCAGTCCTCTCCAGAGCGGCTCATCAGAACCCGAGCGCATAGCGGCAGCGCCCCCGTGTGGCCGAAGGACTGAGGACAGACACTCAGGTCCCCTTTAGCTTCCCCACCCGCGACTTCCACAGGGTCCCGTTCGGTTCTCAGCTGCAGAACAGGGCTCTGTGCACACAGGGGCGCCCGGCTCCCGCGTCGGTGTCTCCAAATCCTGGAGTACAGATGTTTCCTCACAGTTACTGGCGGTGAACTCTGATCTCAAGGCAGAGGGAAGCCTGCGGGCCCTAAGATCTGGTTCCCGGGTCCGTGTAACCCCACAGACATACTGTGCGCCCAGTACGCAATCTCTCAGTGTTTTTTGGAATGAGGCCTTGGACTCCCGAGTCCCTGAAATTTGTTCTGCTGCTTCTGGGGAGGAAGGTTCCTCCTCCCCGGAATCCACTAGTTGATCCTCCAACCCTAGTTTGGAGGGACCCAGGAAGAACATGGCGTCCGAGCTGTAACTATATTGGGTTACAAGAATGTCTGGGATCAGACTGGGCCGAGCATTTGCCCCC
>NW_012107142.1:2804-5740 GCF_000951045.1 Mandrillus leucophaeus
TCTTCTAAAATAAAATTATTTAAAAGTAGCACTCAGGAAAGGATTAAGGAGTGGAAGAAAAAAATGATCAATTTTCCATTTTCCTAGAGTGTTACCATGAAAAGGCTGGAGAGAGGGTTTGCAAGGAGGAGTTGGAAACCTCAGAGACAGGCAGCTCCAGAGCCCTCCTCTGTTCCGCAGAACCGGAACCCCGCCCGGTCCAGGGCTTCTCAGAAGGCCTTTCCAGCCCCGGGACAACCCCAGCCCCACCTCATTGATATATCCTTTCTGGATCAACAATCTCTGTCTTACTCAGACCACCGACCAGTCCTCTCCAGAGCGGCTCATCAGAACCCGAGCGCATAGCGGCAGCGCCCCCGTGTGGCCGAAGGACTGAGGACAGACACTCAGGTCCCCTTTAGCTTCCCCACCCGCGACTTCCACAGGGTCCCGTTCGGTTCTCAGCTGCAGAACAGGGCTCTGTGCACACAGGGGCGCCCGGCTCCCGCGTCGGTGTCTCCAAATCCTGGAGTACAGATGTTTCCTCACAGTTACTGGCGGTGAACTCTGATCTCAAGGCAGAGGGAAGCCTGCGGGCCCTAAGATCTGGTTCCCGGGTCCGTGTGACCCCACAGACATACTGTGCGCCCAGTACGCAATCTCTCAGTGTTTTTTGGAATGAGGCCTTGGACTCCCGAGTCCCTGAAATTTGTTCTGCTGTTTCTGGGGAGGAAGGTTCCTCCTCCCCGGAATCCACTAGTTGATCCTCCAACCCTAGTTTGGAGGGACCCAGGAAGAACATGGCGTCCGAGCTGTAACTATATTGGGTTACAAGAATGTCTGGGATCAGACTGGGCCGAGCATTTGCCCCCCAGTCCCTCGGTTACCGGGGGGCGGTCCCTCCGCAACTCCCTGGACCTCCAGGACCCTGGCATGGGAACCCGCACCCTCTTGGAGCCGCCCCTTCCTAGTCCCAGTCCAGGACCCCGAGTCCCGTCTCTTCTTCCTCTTTGCGACCTAAGCAGACAGGACTTGCTGTCTACATCTCTTAGGCCTCGTCCCCTGCCATCTCCATTCCCTGATTAAATGTCCTTGATCCTGGATCCAAATCTAATTTCTGGTCTCGTCTATTGTCCGCAACAGTCACCGACCAGGAGAGCCTCCCCAGCCCCAAACAGGCTGCGGCTGAGCGACAGCGGCGGATTTTGGCGCTTTGGCCCAGACTCCCTCGCAGAAGCGCCCCGCGACCCCTGCCAGGAGGCTGCGCAGGCAGCTGGGGGTCGGGTTTCATCTGGGGCCTCGCAGGAGAAGCGGGGTCTGCAGCAGGAGGGGGCGTGCTGGGATTTCTGCCACTGAGGCTGCACTCGCCGCCCTGGGTAAGACTCCCCCCACCCCTCCCCTGTGGACCTCAAAAATCATATGCTGGGAAAATACCGACCTGTCAGTCCCAGACTCAACTTTAAGAGGTCTTGGTCTCTAGATTTATTCAGCCCTTAACTGTTTGTTGAGCATCTACTCTTCGTCAGGCGCTATTCTAGGCCCTTGGGTCAGATCCAAACAGAAAAAATCATGGCCCTCAAGGAATTTACGTTCAGTTGAAAGACAGGGCCAATAAAAAACCACCGAAGTCAACTACAGGGGTGTCCGAAAGTAAAGGATGATTAAGAGAAAAGCAAGGCACAGAAGATGAAGGGAGCCAGGGCAATTTTAAGTTGTTATCATCGGTGTGAGATTTCCCGAGAGGCGCCCTGCGAGCTGAGTCCTGAAGCAGATGAAGGAGGGAGCCCTGGGTTACTGGGAGGAAGGGTGTTCTAGAATCACACTCTGCAGACGTGGAGCTCCGCTGGGGAAAGCACCCAGGCTGCGGCAGGAATGGGGCTGGGTAGATTTCAGAAGGACTTCCTGAGGCGGGTTGCAGAGGTCTGGGTTTGTGTATCTCCTCTCTGCTTCCCACCTGTGCCTGGCACGTCATGAAAACCCTGAGCTTGTCAGGAGCATCAGGGGTCTAAGGTGCGTCCCAGTACGGACTGTGTCTCTGTACTCTTTCTTTCCTGGACCCAGAGCTGGAAATGTAAATGGTACTGATGTCTTCTGCAAATCCCAGAATCCTCGGAACTGGAGGAAAATCTTGACATGGCAGGTTGTAAGGAATTTCTAAGCCTTGGAGGCTCAAAAGAATAATTTCAAGAAAGACTAAGTATGAGAAAAAATGTTAAATACGCCAATAATCTTTTATATTGATTCCATGCTAAAATTATATTTTGGATGTATTGGGTTAAATAAAACATATTGTTAAAATTAATTTCACTGATTACTTATTACTTTAAAAAATGCAGCTACTAGAAAAGTAAAGATTACCGACGTGGCTCACATTTGTTACTCAGATGATAGCCTATTGGGTAGCAGTGTTTTAGAAGGCTAGCAACTTTAGCTCTTATGTTTGTATCTGTGATTCCTATGAGTGAGTTTTTGGATACAGTGTTCTTTCTTTTTCTTGTCATTTTTTCCCAACATCATTTGTTGAAAACACTATCTTTTCCCCTTGAAGTATTTTTTAGAGACATACATGTGTGGCTTCATTCATGAACTCTTTATTCTATTCCACTGATTCATGGCTATCTTTATGCCAATAACGATGCTTTGATTCCTGGAGCTTTATAGTAAGTCTTGTAATCAGGTAGTGTGTGTTTTCCAAGTTTTTTCTTTGTAAAAAATTATGATGGCTATTCAAAGTCCTTCAGATTTCCATATAAATTGAAAAATCAGCTTGTTAATTTCTGTTTTTAAAAAGCCTGCCAGAATTTATTTTTATTTTTTAAACTTTTAGGTTCAGGCCTGCCAGGAACTTGATTGGAATTGCATTTAATCTACAATACTGAATATTCCAATCTTTGAACATAGTATTTCTCCCCACTTATTTAGGTCTTCTTTATTTCTTTTTTTGGGGATTGGAGTTG
>NW_012107142.1:10200-10977 GCF_000951045.1 Mandrillus leucophaeus
AATGTAAATGGTACTGATGTCTTCTGCAAATCCCAGAATCCTCGGAACTGGAGGAAAATCTTGACATGGCAGGTTGTAAGGAATTTCTAAGCCTTAGAGGCTCAAAAGAATAATTTCAAGAAAGACTAAGTATGAGAAAAAATGTTAAATACGCCAATAATCTTTTATTTTGATTCCATGCTAAAATTATATTTTGGATGTATTGGATTAAATAAAACATATTGTTAAAGTTAATTTCACTGATTACTTTTTACTTTTAAAAATGCAGCTACTAGAAAAGTAAAGATTACCGATGTGGCTCACATTTGTGACTCAGATTATAGCCTATTGGGTAGCAGTGTTTTAGAAGGCTAGCAACTTTAGCTCTTATGTTTGTATCTGTGATTCGTATCAAGTGAGTTTTTGGATACGGTGTTCTTTCTTTTTCTTGTCATTTTTCCCCAACACCATTTGTTGAAAACACTATCCTTTCCCCTTGAAGCATTTTTTAGAGACATACGTGTGTGGCTTCATTCATGAACTCTTTATTCTATTCCACTGATTCATGGCTATCTTTATGCCAATAACGCTGCTTTGATTCCTGGAGCTTTATAGTAAGTCTTGTAATCAGGTAGTGTGTATTTTCCAAGTTTCTTCTTTGTAAAAAATTATGATGGCTATTCAAACTCCTTCAGATTTCCACATAAATTGAAAAATCAGCTTGTTAATTTCTGTTTTTAAAAAGCCTGCCAGAATTTATTTTTATTTTTTAAACTTTTAGGTTCAGGCCTGCCAGGA
>NW_012107142.1:11132-15146 GCF_000951045.1 Mandrillus leucophaeus
CTTTACTCAGAATAATGATCTCCATTTCCACCCAGTTTCCTGCAAATGCCATTATTGCGTTCCTTTTTATGACTGGGTAGTATTGTATGGTGTGTATATATATATATATATATATACACACACACACACACACATACCCCATATATATATATCATTTTCTTTATTTATTCATTGATTGATGGGCTTTTGGACTGATTCCATATTTTTGCAATTGCGAATTGTGCTGTTAACATGCATATGCAGGGATCTTCTTTGCATAAGGATGTCTTTTCCTCTGGGTAGATACTCAATAGTGGGATTGATGGATCAAACAGTAGATCTACTTTTTGTTATTTAAGGAATGTCCATACTGTTTTCCATAGTTGTTGTACTAGTTTACTTTCCCACCAGCCATGTAAAAGTGTTCCTTTTTACCACATCCATGCCAACATCTATTGTTTTTTGTTATTTTGATTATGGTCATTCTTGCAAGAGTCAGGTGTTATTGCATTTGCATTTCCCTGATGGGGAATTTGATTTGCATTTCTCTGATCATTAGTGATGCTGGGCATTAGTGTTTGTTGGCCATTTGTATATTTCTTTTGAGAATTTTCTATTCATGTCCTTAGTGCATTTTTGGAAGGAATTGTTTGTTTCGTTCTTTCCAATTTGTTTGAATTCTTTGTAGATTCTGGATATGAGTCCTTTGTCGGAAGTGTAGATTGAAGATTTTCTTTCACTCTGTGTGTTGTCTGTTTACTCTGCTGATTGTTTGTTTGCTATACAGAGGCTTTTAGTCTAACTAAGTCCCATCTATTTATCTTTGTTTTTGTTGCATTTGTTTTTGGGTACTTGGTCATGAAGTCTTTGCCTAAGCCAATGTCTAGAAGGATTTTTAAAATGTGGTCTTTCAAAATTTTTATGGTTTCATGTCTTAGATTTAAGTCTTTGATTCACCTTGAGTTGATTTTTATATAGGGTGGGAGATGAGGATCCACTTTCATTCTTCTATATGTGGCCTACCAATTAACCCAGCACCATTTGTCGAATAGGGTGTCCTTTCCCCAGTTTATGTTTTTGTTTGCTTTGCCGGAATCAGTTGACCATTAGGTACTTGGCTTTATTTCTGGGTTCTCTATTCTGTTCCATTGGTCTATATGCCTATTTTTATACCAGTGCCATGCTGTTTTGGTGACTGTGGCCTTATAGTATATTTTGAAGTCGTGTAATGTAACGCCTCCAGATTTGTTCTTTTTGGTTAGTCTTACTTTGGCTATGCAGGGTCTTTTTTTGTTCCACATTAATTTTAGGATTATTTTTTCTAGTTCTTTGAAGAAAGGTGGTGGTATTTCTGATGGGAGTTGCATTGAATTTGTAGATTGCTTTGGGCAGTATTGTCATTTTCACAATATATGTATCTATACATATATTTTGGTTATACAATAATTTATTCCTCGAGAGCCTCCTCTCCCCGCCCTTGCAGTCTCTAGGTCACTTTTTCCGCTAGTAGATTTTGTGTGCAGGCCCCAGAAAGATGGCTGCGGGCAGGGGCACTGCGTACTGTTCAATGAGACCCATAAAGTGGCTGTGACTACCTTCCTCATACTGTAAGAACACGGCCGGCAGATCCAGCTCCTCATACAGTGCCTTCACCCAGGCCACCTTCTCGGCCTCCTTCTGCCAGAATTTTCCTTCAGAATCTCATACTGTTCCGGAGTGGCCCATTGAAGACACTGAACCACTAGCCAGCAGAATTTGTTGTCCTGGATGTCAGTGCCAAATTTGCGGGTCACACTGGGGTCCCCAGAGAGGTCAAGGTAATCATCCTGAATCTGAAAGAACTCTCCCATCTCCAGCAGGATCTTCTTGGCATTGGCATGCTCCTTCTCATCATCAATTCTCACCATGTACATGACTGTAGCTACAGGAAGGTAGAAGGAGTAGAAAGCTATCTTGTACTTTTCAATAGATTTGTACCTCCTTTCGGTGAACCTGCCAAGATCCACATTGCCCTGTGGGGCTGTGATGAGGTCCAGGGTCTGCCCAATCTCAGTCTGATAGGAGCTCTGCAGGAAGAGCTCAATCAGGTTCAGGTAACAGGGCTGATCCCGGCAATAGAGCTTCAGCAGGCGGTAGATACATGCTCCCATAAGGATAGCATCATTGATGGCATCCTACCCCATGTCTGGCTTCTGATACCAGCAGATCTGTCCCCGGCGGGTAAGGGATGAATCCATGATGTCATCTGCCACCAGGAAGAAAGCTTGCAGCAGTTCCACATGCCAGCCCACAGTCAGGGCCCACTGGAGACTCTGAGTATCCTGTTTCCTTGGCTCCACCAGCTCCCGGATGGCTAGCACAGTCAAACCCCTGTGACACTTGCCTCCAATGGCATCATACCCCAGGATCTCCTCAAGCTGGGCAATAGCATCTCCTGTCTCTGGGTGCCCCATCTCATCCTCAGTCAGCACCCTAATGATCTGGGAGAAGTGCTGAACAAAACCCTGCTTTTCTTGGGCATAAACATCTGATTTCTGGTCTCCATTCATTCTGAGGGAGGAGCAAAGGGATCTTTTCCTGGATGCGGGTTCCTGCTCAGTCCCATTTTCACAATAGTGATTCTACCCATCCGTGAGTGTGGGATGTGTTTCCATTTGCCTGTATCATGTGTGATTACTTTCAGCAGTGTTTTGTAGTTTTCCTTGTAGACGTCTTCCACCTCCTTGGTTAGGTATATTTCTAAGTATTTCATTATTTGTTTTGCAGCTACTTTAAAAGGGGTTGAGCTCTTGATTTGCTTCTCAGCTTGGTCGCAGTTGGTGTAGAGCAGAGCTACTGATCTGTGTGTATTAATTTTGTTTCCTAAAACTGTGCTGAATTCATTCACCCATTGAGGAACTTCTTGGATGAGTCCTTAAAATTTTCTAGGTGTATAATCATGCCATCAGCAAACAATAACAGTTTGACTTCCTCATTACTAATTTAGATGCCCTTTATTTCTTTCTCATGTCTGATTGCTCCGGTTAGGACTTCCAGCACTATGTTGAATAGAAGTGGTGAAAGTAGGAATCCTTGACTTGTCCCAGTTCTCAGTGGTAATGGTTTCAACTTCTCTCCGTTCAGTATAATGTTGGCTGTGGGTTTGTAATAGCTGTCTTTTATTTCCTTAAGGTATGTCCCTTCTATGCTGATTTTGCTGAGGGTTTTAATCATAAAGGGATGCTGGTATTTGTGAAATGGTTTTTCTGCATCTATTGAGATGATCATGTGGTTTTTGTTTTTAATGCAGTTTATGTGATATATTACATTTATTGACTTGCATATGTTAAACCATCCCTGAATCTCTAGTAGGAAACCCACTTGATCATGGTGGATTATCATTTTGATATGCTGTTGCTGTTGGATTCTGTTAGCTAGAATTTTTTGAGGATTTTTGCATCTATGTTCATTAGGGATATTGGTCTGTAGTTTTGTTTTTTAATGTGTTTTCTTGGTTTTGGTATTAGGGTGATACTGGCTTCATAGAATAATTTAGAGAGGATTCCCCTCTTCTCTATCTTTTGGAATAGTGTCAATGGGATTGGTACCATTTCTTTGAATATCTGATAGAATTCAGCTGTGAATCCATTTGGTCCTGGAGTATTTTTTTGTGGGTAACTTTTTAAATTACCATTTTAATCTCATTGCTTGTTATTGGTGTGTTCAAGGTTTCCATTTCTTCCTGGTTTAATCTAGGAGGGCTGCATATTTCCAGGAATTTATCCATGTTCTCGAGGTTTTCTAGTTTATGTGCATAAAGGTGTTCATAGTAGCCTTGAATGATCTTTTGAATTTCTGTGGTATTGGTTGTAATATCTCCCGTTTTGTTTCTAATTAAGCTTATTTGGATGTTCTCTATTCCTTTCTTGGTTAATCTTGCTAATTGTGTATCAATTAGATTTATCTTTTCAAACAACCAGCTTATTGCTTCATTTATCTTTTGTAATTTTTTGTTTCAATTTTATTTAGTTTTGCTCTGATCTTGCTAATTTTTTT
>NW_012107142.1:16266-16796 GCF_000951045.1 Mandrillus leucophaeus
TATTTTTTAAACTTTTAGGTTCAGGCCTGCCAGGAACTTGATTGGAATTGCATTTAATCTACAATACTGAATATTCCAATCTTTGAACATAGTATTTCTCCCCACTTATTTAGGTCTTCTTTATTTCTTTTTTTGGGGATTGGAGTTGCTTTGTTTTTAATTTTTCTTTTTATTCCAATAGGTTTTTGAGGGAACAGATGGTGTTTGGTTACATGAATAAGTTCTTATTGCTGATTTCTGAGATTTTGGTGCACCTATCACTTGAGCAGCATACAATGTACCCAATGTATAGTCTTTTATTTTTCACCTCCCTACCCCTCTTTCCCCCGAGTCCTGAAAGTCCATTTTATCATTCTTACACCTTTGTGTTCTCATAGCTTAGCTCTCACTTAATGAGTGAGGACATACCATGTTTGGTTTTCCATTCCTGAGTTACTTTACTCAGAATAATGATCTCCATTTCCACCCAGTTTCCTGCAAATGCCATTATTGCGTTCCTTTTTATGACTGGGTAGTATTGTATGGTGTGT
>NW_012107142.1:16846-17803 GCF_000951045.1 Mandrillus leucophaeus
GGCTGCGGCTGAGCGACAGCGGCGGATTTTGGCGCTTTGGCCCAGACTCCCTCGCAGAAGCGCCCCGCGACCCCTGCCAGGAGGCTGCGCAGGCAACTGGGGGTTGGGCTTCATCTGGGGCCTCGCAGGAGGAGCGGGGTCTGCTGCAGGAGGGGGCGTGCTGGGATTTCTGCCACTGAGGCTGCACTCGCTGCCCTGGGTAAGACTCCCCCCACCCCTCCCCTGTGGACCTCAAAAATCATATGCTGGGAGGAGCCCTTAACTGTTTGTTGAGCATCTACTCTTTGTCAGGCGCTATTCTAAGCGTTTGGGTCAGATCCAAACAGAAAAAATCATGGCCTTCAAGGAATTTACGTTCAGTTGAAAGATACGGCCAATAAAAAATCACCGAAGTCAACTATAGGGGTGTCCGAAAGTAAAGGATTATTAAGAGAAAAGCAAGGCACAGAAGATGAAAGGAGCCGGGGCAATTTTAAGTTATTATCATTGGTGTGAGATTTCCCGAGAGGCACCCTGCGAGCTGAGTCCTGAAGCAGATGAAGGAGGGAGCCCTGGGTTATTGGGAGGAAGGGTGTTCTAGAATCACCCTCTGCAGACGTGGAGCTCCGCCGGGGAAAGCACCCAGGCTGCGGCAGGAATGGGGCTGGGTAGGTTTCAGAAGGACTTCCTGAGGCGGGTTGCAGAGGTCTGGGTTTGTGTATCTCCTGTCTGCTTCCCACCTGTGGCTGGCACTTCATGAAACCCTGAGCTTGTCAGGAGCATCAGGGATCTGGCACGTGGAGGAAGGATGGGAGACGAAGAGGCTAAGGTGCGTCCGAGTCCGGACTGTGTCTCTGTACTCTTTCTTTCCTGGACCCAGAGTTGGAAATGTAAATGGTACTGATGTCTTCTGCAAATCCCAGAATCCTCGGAACTGGAGGAAAATCTTGACATGGCAGGTTGTAAGGAATTTCTAAG
>NW_012107142.1:18513-25667 GCF_000951045.1 Mandrillus leucophaeus
TCTTTGTAAAAAATTATGATGGCTATTCAAACTCCTTCAGATTTCCACATAAATTGAAAAATCAGCTTGTTAATTTCTGTTTTTAAAAAGCCTGCCAGAATTTATTTTTATTTTTTAAACTTTTAGGTTCAGGCCTGCCAGGAACTTGATTGGAATTGCATTTAATCTACAATACTGAATATTCCAATCTTTGAACATAGTATCTCCCCCCACTTATTTAGGTCTTCTTTATTTCTTTTTTTGGGGGGTGGAGTTGCTTTGTTTTTGATTTTTCTTTTTATTTCAATAGGTTTTTGAGGGAACAGATGGTGTTTGATTACATGAATAAGTTCTTTAGCACTGATTTCTGAGATTTTGGTGCACCCATCACTTGAGCAGCATACAATGTACCCAATGTGTAGTCTTTTATTTTTCACCTCCCTACCCCTCTTTCTCCCGAGTCCTGAAAGTCCATTTTATCATTCTTACACCTTTGCGTTCTCATAGCTTAGCTCCCACTTAATGAGTGAGGACATACTATGTTTAGTTTTCCATTCCTGAGTTACTTTACTCAGAATAATGATCTCCATTTCCGCCCAGTTTCCTGCAAATGCCATTATTGCGTTCCTTTTTATGGCTGGGTAGTATTGTATGGTGTGTTTATATATATATACACACACACACATATACCCCATATATATATATATATAATTTTCTTTCTTTATTCATTGATTGATGGGCTTTTGGACTGATTCCATATTTTTGCAATTGCGAATTGTGCTGTTAACATGCGTATGCAGGGATCTTCTTTACATAAGGATGTCTTTTCCTCTGGGTATTGATGGATCAAACAGTAGATCTACTTTTTGTTATTTAAGGAATGTCCATACTGTTTTCCATAGCTGTTGTACTAGTTTACATTCCCACCAGCCGTGTAAAAGTGTTCCTTTTCACTACATCCATGCCAACGGCTATTGTTTTTTGTTATTTTGATTATGGTCATTCTTGCAGGAGTCAGGTGTTATTGCATTGTGGTTTTGATTTGCATTTCCCTGATCATTAGTGATGCTGGGCATTAGTGTTTTTTGGCCATTTGTATATTTCTTTTGAGAATTTTCTATTCATGTCCTTAGTGCATTTTTTGAAGGAATTGTTTGTTTCATTCTTTTCGATTTGTTTGAATTCTTTGCAGATTCTGGATATTAGTCCTTTGTCGGAAGTGTAGACTGAAGATTTTCTTTCACTCTGTGGGTTGTCTGTTTACTCTGCTGATTGTCTGTTTGCTATACAGAGGCTTTTAATCTAACTAAGTCCCATCTATTTATCTTTGTTTTTGTTGCATTTGCTTTTGGGTTCTTGGTCATGAAGTCTTTGCCTAAGCCAATGTCTAGAAGGGTTTTTAAAATGTGGTCTTTCAGAATTTTTATGGTTTCATGTCTTAGATTTAAGTCTTTGATTCACCTTGAGTTGATTTTTATATAGGGTGGGAGATGAGGATCCACTTTCATTCTTCTATATGTGGCCTGCCAATTAACCCAGCACCATTTGTTGAATAGGGTGTCCTTTCCCCAGTTTATGTTTTTGTTTGCTTTGTCGGAAATCAGTTGACCATTAGGTACTTGGCTTTATTTCTGGGTTCTCTATTCTGTTCCATTGGTCTATATGCCTAAATTTATACCAGTACCATGTTGTTTTGGTGACTGTGGCCTTATAGTATATTTTGAAGTTGGGTAATGTAATGCCTCCAGATTTGTCCTTTTTGGTTAGTCTTACTTCGGCTATGCAGGGTCTTTTTTTGTTCCATATTAATTTTAGGATTATTTTTTGTAGTTCTTTGAAGAAAGATGGTGGTATTTTTGATGGGACTTGCATTGAATTTGTAGTTTGCTTTGGGCAGTATTATCATTTTCACAATATATGTATCTATACATATATTTTGGTTATACAATAATTTATCCCTCGAGAGCCTCCTCTCCCCGCCCTTGCAGTCTCTAGGTCACTTTTTCCGCTTGTAGATTTTGCATGCAAGCCCAGAAATATGGCTGCGGGCAGGGGCACTGCGTACTGTTCAATGAGAACCATAAAGTGGCTGTGACTATCTTCCTCATACTGCAAGAACACGGCTGGCAGATCCAGCTCCTCATACAGTGCCTTCACCCGGGCCACCTTCTAGGCCTCCTTCTGCCAGTAATTTTCCTTCAGGATCTCGTACTGTTCCGGAGTGGCCCATTGCAGACACTGAACCACCAACCAGCAGGATTTGTTGTACTGGATGTCAGTGCCAAATTTGCGGGTCACACTGGGGTCCCCAAAGAGGTCAAGGTAATCATCCTGAATCTGAAAGATCTCTCCCATCTCCAGCAGGATTTTCTTGGCATTGGCGTACTCCTTCTCATCATCCATTCTCACCATGTACATGACTGTAGCTACAGGAAGGTAGAAGGAGTAGAAAGCTACCTTGTACTTTTCAATAGATTTGTACCTCCTTTCGGTGAACCTGCCAAGATCCACATTGCCCGGTGGGGCTGTGATGAGGTCCAGGGTCTGCCCAATCTCAGTCTGATAGGAACTCTGCAGGAAGAGCTCAATCAGGTTCCAGTAATAGGGCTGCTCCCGGCAATAGAGCTTTAGCAGGCGGTAAATACATGCTCCCATAAGGATAGCATCATTGATGGCATCCTACCCCATGTCCGGCTTCTGATACCAGCAGATCTGTCCCCGGCGGGTGAGGGATGAATCCATGATGTCATCTGCCACCAGGAAGAAAGCTTGCAGCAGTTCCACATGCCAGCCCACAGTCAGGGCCCACTGGAGACTCTCGGCATCCTGTTTCCTTGGCTCCATCAGCTCCCGGATGGCTAGCACAGTCAAACCCCTGTGACACTTGCCTCCAATGGCATTATGCTCCAGGATCTCCTCGAGCCGGGCAATAGCATCTCCTATCTCTGGGTGCCCCATCTCATCCTCAGTCAGCACCCTAATGATCTGGGAGAAGTGCTGAACAAAATCCTGCTTTTCTTGGGCATAAACATCTGATTTCTGGTCTCCATTCATTCTGAGGGAGGAGCAAAGGGATCTTTTCCTGGATGCGGGTTCCTGCTCAGTCCCATTTTCACAATATTGATTCTACCCATCCGTGAGTGTGGGATGTGTTTCCATTTGCCTGTATCATGTGTGATTACTTTCAGCAGTGTTTTGTAGTTTTCCTTGTAGACGTCTTCCACCTCCTTGGTTAGGTATATTTCTAAGTATTTCATTATTTGTTTTGCAGCTATTTTAAAAGGGGTTGAGCTCTTGATTTGCTTCTCAGCTTGGTCGCGGTTGGTGTAGAGCAGAGCTACTGATCTGTGTGTATTAATTTTGTTTCCTAAAACTGTGCTGAATTCATTCACCCATTGAGGAACTTTTTGGATGAGTCTTTAAAATTTTCTAGGTGTATAATCATGCCATCAGCAAACAATGACAGTTTGACTTCCTCATTACTAATTTAGATGCCCTTTATTTCTTTCTCATGTCTGATTGCTCCGGTTAGGACTTCCAGCACTATGTTGAATAGAAGTGGTGAAAGTAGGAATCCTTGGCTTGTCCCAGTTCTCAGTGGTAATGGTTTCAACAGTATAATGTTGGCTGTGGGTTTGTAATAGCTGTCTTTTATTTCCTTAAGGTATGTCCCTTCTATGCTGATTTTGCTGAGGGTTTTAATCATAAAGGGATGCTGGTATTTGTGAAATGGTTTTTCTGCATCTATTGAGATGATCATGTGGTTTTTGTTTTTAATGCAGTTTATGTGATATATTACATTTATTGACTTGCATATGTTAAACCATCCCTGAATCTCTAGTAGGAAACCCACTTGATCATGGTGGATTATCATTTTGATATGCTGTTGCTGTTGGATTCTGTTAGCTAGAATTTTTTGAGGATTTTTGCATCTATGTTCATTAGGGATATTGGTCTGTAGTTTTGTTTTTTAATGTGTTTTCTTGGTTTTGGTATTAGGGTGATACTGGCTTCATAGAATAATTTAGAGAGGATTCCCCTCTTCTCTATCTTTTGGAATAGTGTCAATGGGATTGGTACCATTTCTTTGAATATCTGATAGAATTCAGCTGTGAATCCATTTGGTCCTGGAGTATTTTTTTGTGGGTAACTTTTTAAATTACCATTTTAATCTCATTGCTTGTTATTGGTGTGTTCAAGGTTTCCATTTCTTCCTGGTTTAATCTAGGAGGGCTGCATATTTCCAGGAATTTATCCATGTTCTCGAGGTTTTCTGGTTTATGTGCATAAAGGTGTTCATAGTAGCCTTGAATGATCTTTTGAATTTCTGTGGTATTGGTTGTAATATCTCCCGTTTTGTTTCTAATTAAGCTTATTTGGATGTTCTCTATTCCTTTCTTGGTTAATCTTGCTAATTGTGTATCAATTAGATTTATCTTTTCAAACAACCAGCTTATTGCTTCATTTATCTTTTGTAATTTTTTGTTTCAATTTTATTTAGTTTTGCTCTGATCTTGCTAATTTTTTTTCTCTTACTGGGTTTGGGGTTGTTTTGTTTTTCTTTCTCTAGTTCCTGGAGGTGTGACCCTAGATTGTCTATTTGTGCTCTTTCAGATGTTTTGATGTAGACATTTAATGCTATGAACTTTCCTCTTAGCACCATCTTTTCTGTATCCCAGAGATTTTGATAGTTTGTGTCACTATTATCGTTCAGTTCGAGGAATATTTTCTTTTTTCTTTTTTTTCTCTTGAAACGAGTCTCGCTTTGTCACACAGGCTAGAGTACAGTGGCGGGATCTCCACTCACTGCAACCTCTGCCTCCTGGGTTCAAGCAAAGCAATTCTCCTGTCTCATCCTCCTGAATAGCTGGTACTACAGGTACCTGCCATGAGGCCCAGCTAATTTTTGTATTTTTAGTAGAGACAGTGTTTCACCATATCAGTCTAGCTGGTCTCAAACTCCTGACCTCAGGTGATCCACCTGCCTTGGCCTCCCAAAGTGCTCGGATTACAGGCGTGAGCCACTGCACCGGCCAGTTCAAGAAATTTTTCTATTTCCATTTTGATTGTATTGTTGACCCAATTATCATTCAGGAGCAGGTTATTTAGTTTCCTGTATGTACATGGTTTTGAGGACTCCTTTTGGAGTTGAATTCCAATTTTATTCCACTGTGGTCTGAGAGAGTACCTGACAAAATTTCAGTGTTCTCAAATTTGTTGAGACTTGTTTTGGGGCCTATCGTATGATCTGTCTCGGAGAGTGTTCCATGTGCTAATGAATAGAATGTATATTCTGCAGTTGTTGAGTAGAATGTTCTATAAATATCTGTTAAATCCATTTGTTCAAGGACATAGTTTAAGTCCATTATTTCTTTGTAGACTTTCTATCTTGATGACCTGTCTAGTGCTGTCAGTAGAGTATTAATGTCCCCCACTATTGTTCTGTTGCCATCTATTTCGTTTCTTAAGTCTAGTAGTAATTGTTTTATAAATTTGGGAGCTCCAGTATTAGGTGTATATATATTTAGGATTGTGATGTCTTCCTGTCGGACTAGTCCTTTTGTCATAATATAATGCCCCAATTTGTTTTTCTTAACTGTTGTTGCTTTAAAGTCTGTTTTGTCTGACATAAGAATAGCTACTCCTGTTTGCTTTTGGTGTCCATTTGCATGGAACATCTTTTCCCATCACTTTATCTTAAGTTTACATGTGTCCTTATGCGTTAGGTGAGTCTCTTGAAGACAGCAGATGGTTAATTGGTGAATTCTTAGCCATATTGCAATTCTGTATCTTTTCATTGGAGCATTTAGACCATTTACATTCAGTGTTAGTATTGAGATGTGAGGTACTATTCTACTCATTGTGCTAGTTGTTGCCTAAATACCTTTTTTTTTTTAATAGTATGATTGTTTTATAGGCCCTGTGAAATTTATGCTTTAAAGAGGTCAAATTTTGGTGTATTTCAAGGTTTTGTTTCAAGATTTAGGGCATCTTTTAGCAGTTCTTGTAGTGCTGGCTTGACAGTGGCAAGTTCTCTCAGCATTTGTTTATCTGAAAAATACTTTATCTTTCCTTCATTTATAAAACTTACTTTTACTGGATACAAATTTGTTGGCTGATAATTATTTTGTTTAAGGTGTCTAAAGATTGGACCCCAATCCCTTCTAGCCTGTAGGGTTTCTGCTGATAAATCTGCTGTTAATCTGATAGGTTTTCCTTTACAGGTTACTTGATGCTTTTGCCTCACAACTCTTAAGATTCTTTCCTTCATCTTGACCCTAGATAACCTGATGACTATGTGCAGAGGTGAGGATCTTTTTGAGATGAATTTCCCAGGTGTTCTTTGAGCTTCTTGTATTTGAATGTCCAGATCCCTAGCAAGGCCAGGGAAGTTTTCCTCAATTATTCCCTCAAACAAAATTTCCAAACTTTCAGATTTCTCTTCTTCCTCAGGAACACCAATTATTCTTAAGTTTGGTCATTTAACATCATCCCAAACTTCTTGGAGGCTTTGTTCCTTTGATTCTTTTTTTTGTTTTGTTTTTATCAGAGTAATTTGAAAGCCTTGTCTTGGAGCTCTGAAGTTCTTTCTTCTAGTTGTTTGAGTCTACTGGTGAAACCTGCCAGTGTATTTTGCATTTCTCTAAGTGTGTCCTTCATTTCCAGAAGTTGTGTTTGTGTTTTATTTATGATATCTCTTTCTCTGAAGATTTTTCATCTATATTCTGTATTATTAAAACATTTTTTTGGTAGTTTTCACTTTTCTGTCGTGCCTCCTTAAGTAGCTTAATAATTGGCCTTCTGAATTCTTATTCTGGCAATTCAGAGATATCCTCTTGGTTTGGGTCCATTGCTGGTGAACTGGTGTGATGTTTTTGGGGTGTTAAAGAACTCTGCTTTGTCGTATTACCAGAATTGTTTTTCTGGTTCCTTCTCATTTGGGTAGACTATGTCAGAGGAAAGATCTGGGACTCGAAGGCTCCTGTTCAGATTCTTTTGTCCCATGGGGTGATCCCTTGATGTAGTGCTTTCCCTCTTCCCCTTGGGATGGGGCTTCCTGAGAGTTGGACTGCAATTATCATTATTGTTCTTCTGGGTCTAACCACCCAGCGAAGCTACTGGTCTCCAGGCTGATAATGGGGAGTGTCTTCAGAGTCCTGTGATGTGATCCATCT
>NW_012107142.1:26794-28734 GCF_000951045.1 Mandrillus leucophaeus
AGGTAAGTTGCAGCTTAAAAAAAAACCAATCACAAAGATAATCATTTCAAGAGTATACAAAATCACAATGCCCACTTCATATTCAGAGTTTATACCTCTAAGTATACAACTTTAATTATTATTATTGTTATTATCATCATTATTATTTGAGACAGGGTCTCACTCTATCACCCAGGCTGGAGTACAGCGGCTGTGGCATGGTTATGGCTCACTGCAGCCTGAGCTCTTGGGTTTAGGTTGTCCTCCCACCTCAGCCCCCTGAGTAGCTGGAACTAAAGGCTTGTGCCACCAAGTCTGGCTAATTTTCTTGTATTTTGGTAGACAAAGGGTTCTGTCAGGTACTCAGAACTCCTGATCTGGAACTTCTGGGCTCAAGGGATCTGCCCACTTTGGCCTCTCAAAGTACTGGGATTACAGGCATGAGCCACTGCACCTGGCCATCTTTAAGTGTTAACTGCTGCTTATGATGCAATTTGAAAGCAAACACTTTTTGTACTTTTAAATCAAATTGTGTTGGGAAATAAAAGGCAAAAATATTGGCAAAATTTGTTTTTGTTAACAGAAGATGATGCAATAAGGAATCCAAATGAAACATAAGACCAGTGTTTACGATTTCTAATAAAAAGTGTAACTTTCAACTGTGGCCTCATAGCTAGCTAACAGCTTTTAAACACATGTACAGCCAGCCAGCAGTTCTCTAAAACATGTATATGCTACATTAAAAGATCCCTGCTAAACATCAACGGTATTTAAATGGGTCTTACTGAAGTAGGACTTTCATGATACTTTAAATAGCCAGTCGTTCAAAAAGTGAGTATGATAGGGCTACAGTAATAACATCACTATTAATAAAAGTTACAGAAGAGATTATTCCTGTACTTTTCCTCATAAACACCATCAAATTGTGTTGCAGTTACAAAAAGTACAACCATGTTACTTTTTTTTTTTTTTGAGATGGGGAGTCTCGCTCTGTCGCCCAGGCTGGAGTGCAGTGGCCGGATCTCAGCTCACTGCAAGCTCTGCCTCCCGCGTTACTTTTTCTCTTACCAAATTTCATTGTCTCCCATGTCTGTAAAGTTTTTATTCAGCAGAAGATAATTCTTACACTCTTTTCTGTAAGTATTCAAAGTATTTAAATGTGTAACTTCATACTATATTACCATGTTTTGTCCTTCTTGTTTCCACAAAACATATATATATATATTTTTTTTTCAAAAACAAATCCAGATATCCACATATTTAAAAACCCTGTGTGAGTTTTAAATATAAAAAGTGAGAAGTGAGAAGAAAAAATATTTTAAAAGCCTACAAAAAAGTTACAGAGCTAAAAAAGATTTTCCTATGGCCTCAAGTGATCTCCTGCTAGTCCAGAGTCCAAAAACACTCTAATGAAGTTCATTTACACATATTTTGTTTGCTTTTCATGGAATACTACATTTATTGAGGTGAAATCACCTTTTTTTAAAGTTCTTTAAGTCAACAAGTGTACACAAGTATTTTTCAATACAGTTATTAAAAATAGGAGACCAAGTTGAATGTGCCAAATGGATTCCATTCAGTTGGGTTTCTAGAGTCATCAGGAAGAACATTAGAGAAAGGATTTCCGTGATTGGTTTCTATAGCTTGATAGACCAAAAACAAAAAAACAAAACCTACCACAATAACAAACAGCAAAATTTTCGTCCATACGGAAAAGGCTCATTCTTTTTTTTTGTCTTTTCTGAGTTGATATCTGCCAAGGGAACACACTTAGGAACATATTTAGATGTACAAGATTCTGCCATCCTGAACTCACTGAGTTCTAATGGCCTGCCTGTAGCCCCTTTGACTGGTCTGCACTAATTCCTTCTGGTGTAGGTGCTTCATAGGGCAACATTTCCTTAAGAGTATCATCAATATCCCTTTCTACTCTTCTTTCCTCTGCTTTTTTTTTTTTTTTT
>NW_012107142.1:30094-32064 GCF_000951045.1 Mandrillus leucophaeus
CACTACAGGCCACTTATTTTATTCTTTTTTAAATGTGGGTTTCTGGTCTGTGCAGTTTATCTCGGTGTGACTCAGGAACGACACTGGAAGTCCACTGATCTGGCCAGGATAGAACCATGTATGTGTTTAGGAAAAGTGGCCTTGTCTTCTCCAACCCTTGGGGC
This sequence comes from Mandrillus leucophaeus, assembly GCF_000951045.1. Taxonomy (NCBI): domain Eukaryota; kingdom Metazoa; phylum Chordata; class Mammalia; order Primates; family Cercopithecidae; genus Mandrillus; species Mandrillus leucophaeus. Next base: position 30,259 of record NW_012107142.1, read on the forward strand.
TCACGGGACGCCCTTAGAACAGACTGGCTACAGCAATTCCCATTAAGGCAGAAGATTGACATGAGATCAATGTTTTAGGATTAAGTTCTCACAAAAGGCAGAAAACTGGGAAGTCCATACTTTTCCATGTTAACCAATTGGTTCCATAAACATCATTCCATTCCATAAACACCATTCCATTCCATGTCTTTTTTAAATTAATAATTCCTTTGTGCTGCGCAGGGAGAGATGCACATTACTCTGGAGCTCAGTTTTGTGAAGCATAGGGTGGCTAAGAAAGGGAAGTAATGGCCCCAGAATCCCACAGTCACCCAGAGTTACCCAGTGACCTTCAGCCCAAGAATCTGATGGCCACTACTGCACTCCAAGGGAAAGGAGGCCATTCAGAGAGAAGAGAATTACTAGAATAAGAGTGTAGACAGTGTCCCAAACATAGTCCTGAGATTCATAGAGAAGCACAGGAAGAAGCAAGTGTCCAAGTATCCAGAGTCCTGTGAGGTAGGGATTTCAGTCCTCAAAGCTACCCTCTCCCATCTGCCAGGTCTTCTGTGGACCAGCGTGGCTGTGGTTCCCTTCCCGTTCCCTTTAGGCAGTGTGCTCTAGGTTTCCACGTGAGGACCAGTACTCCTTGCCTCTCCTCTCCCTCTCCAGTTTGCCGCAAAGGGCAAGTGACCCCACACCTGCCTTTGCCCCACCCCTTGCCTCTCCTGGGGACATTCTTCCTGCTCAGTGGTGGGCCTTGTGAGGACTTGCAAGACAGCCTGAGTGGGAGCTACTGCAAGGGCTCAAGGAGTTCCCAGAACCCCTCTGCACTCACTCACCTCCCCACCAAGCGCCCCTGCATTCTTCCTGCACCGAGCTCCAGGTGTTAACAGCTCCTGGGCAGGGTAGCGGGTTCCAGGCAGCCCAGGCTGAATGAACCTTGGGAGCTGAGGTCCTCTGCTGGGGATTCACTGTTCCAAGAGGACAGGGTTCTGAGTTTATGGGGGAAGGGCTGGATAGGAACTAGGAGACCAGTAATAGGCCTCTTGCCATCAATCCTGGGACCAGTTAATTGATCTGTGTTCAGTACAGGGTATCAAAAATGGACTTGACCTTTTCTCCTGTTAATTTTTTCAGACACCCTCTCACCCAGCCTTCCTTCCCTGGGCATAGAGGAGACCTGCCTCATGTGAAGTACCTTTGCAGAATTAAAAAGTATCTTGGGCTCAGCTCTCCCCAGGGGCCTTCAGAACTCACCAAGGATAAAGCTGCAGACTTCTGGAGGTCACACAGGGACTAAAACCGATCACATCTACAAGTCAATTGTGAATCAATCTTTCCTCCTCTTGCCGCAGTGTTCCTCACTTAGTCTTGGATGGAAGCTTCTGTCCCCTCCTGGGCCCCAACCCTGAGGTCCCCAGGTTCCCCGTTTTTCACGTCTAATCTCAATGGACCCCCTCCTTCACACACACTTTTTGACCACCCAGCCCACAGAAGGCCCCGGGCTTCCAAATGGGCCAGATCCTCCTTAGAGACGCAGGTAGGTGAAGAGGGAGCATGGACACCCAACGCCTGCTGGGCAAACCCGAATCTGGAGCCGGTGAAGCTGTCGAAGGACCAGTGGTGGCCTGGCAGGTCCTCTCCTGTCCTCTGCTCTTGGCCCCAGACCCGCGCTCACAGCCACATCCTGAAGTCACCAGCGCTGCACCCTCTCGGCCACGCAGGGCAAGAGAGGACTGGATGGAAGCTGCGGTATTTGGGCGCTGTCAAGGTCAGCATTGTGAAAAGCCGGGAGACCTGATGTGGACACAGGGAGGTCTGGAC
>NW_012107142.1:32114-37834 GCF_000951045.1 Mandrillus leucophaeus
CTTATTTTATTTTACTCTTTTTAAAATGTTGATTTCTGGTCTGTGCAGTTTACCTCGGTGTGACTCAGGAAGGACACTGGAAGTCCACTGATCTGGCCAGGACAGAACCACATGTATGTTTAGGAAAAGTGGCCTTATTTTTCCAACCCTAGGGGCTCACGGGATGCCCTTAGAACAGACTGACTACAGCAATTCCCAGTTAAGGCAGAAGGTTGACATGACATCAGTGTTTTAGGATTAAGTTCTCAGGAAGGGCAGAAAAGTGGGAAGCCCGTGCTTTTCCATGTTAATCAGTTGGTTCCATAAACATCATTTCATTTATGTTTTTGTGTTTTTTATTAATAATTCCTTTGGGCTTCACTGGGAGAGATGAGTGTGACTGCGAAGCTCCGTTTTGTAAAGCATGGGGTGGCTAAGAAAGGGAAGTAACTGGCCCCAGAATCTCACAGTCACCCAGTGACCTTCAGCCCAAGAATCTGATGGCCACGCCTTCACTCCAAGGGAAAGGAGGCCATCCAGAGAGAAGAGAATTACAAGAATAAGAGTGCAGAGAGTGTCCCAAACACAGTCCTGAGATTCATAGAGAAGTACAGGAGGAAGCAAGTGTCCAAGTATCCAGAGTCCTATGAGGTATGGATTTCAGTCCTCAAGGATACCCTCTCCCATCTGCCATGTCTTCTGTGGACGAGCGTGGCTGTGGTTCCCTTCCCATTCCCTCAGGGCAGTGTGCTGTAGGTTTCCACGTGAGGACCAGTACTCCTTGCCTCTCCTCTCCCTCTCCAGTTTGCTGCAAATGCAAGGGACCCCATACTCGCCTTTGCCCCACCCCTTGCCTCTCCTGGGGACATTCTTCCTGCTCAGTGGTGGGCCTTGTGAGGACTTGCAGGACAGCCTGAGTGGGAGCTACTGCAAGGGCTCAAGGAGTTCCCGGAACCCCTCTGCACTCACTCACCTCCCCACCAAGCCCCCTGCATTCTTCCTGCACCGAGCTCCAGGTGTTAACAGCTCCTGGGCAGGGTAGCGGGTTCCAGGCAGCCCAGGCTGAATGGAGCTTGGGAGCTGAGGTCCTCTGCTGGGGATTCACTGTTCCAACAGGACAGGGTTCTGAGTTTATGGGGGAAGGACTGGATAGGAACTAGGAGACCAGTTATAGGCCTCTTGCCATCAATCCTGGGACCAGTTAATTGATCTGTGTTCAGTTCAGGGTAGCACAAATGAACTTGGCCTTTTCTCTGTGTAACTTTTTTCAGAAACCATCACGCCCAGCCTTCCTTTCCTGGGCACAGAGGAGACCTGCCTCAGTGGAAGTTCTCTGTGGAATTAAAAAGTCTTTTGGGCTCAGCTGTCCCCAGAGGCCTTCAGAACTCACCAAGGATAGAGCTGCAGACTTCTGGTTGTCAAATAGGAACTAAAACTGATCACGCCTGCAAATCAATTGCAAATCAATCTTTCTTCCTGTTGCGGCAGTGCCCCTCACTTAGTCACCTGTCTTAAATAGAAGCTTCCACCCCCTCCTGGGCCCCAACCCTATGGTCCCCAGGTTCCCTGTTTTTCATGTCTGATCTCAATTGAGCCCCTCCCCCACACACCATTTTTGACCAACCAGTCCACAGAACGCCCTGGGCTTTCTAATGGGCTAGGTTCTCCTTAGAGAGGCAGGGAGATGGAGAGGGAGCATGGACGCCGAGCGCCTGCTGGGCAAACCCGAATCTGGGGCTTGACCTAGCCGGGAGCTGGTGACGGTGCCCCGGGGCCGGTGGTGGCTTGGCGACTCCTCTCTGGTCCTATGCTCTCGGCCCCAGCCCCGCGCTCACAGCCACCTCCTGAAGCCACCAGTGCTGCGCCCTCTGGGCCACGCAGGGTAAGAGCGGACTGGACGGAAGCAGCGGACTCTGGGCGCTGTCAAGGTCACTGTTGTGATAAGCCGGGAGACCAGATGTGGACACAGGGAGGCCTGGACCCGAGGCGCGGCTGGCCAGAGGCCTCGTGTCTGCCGCTCTTCACTGCCTCCTTCTCCCAGGGAAGCCCCGAGTGTGTCCTCAAAGCAGAGAGTGGTTTCCAAACGGACCCCCACTGCGCCTGATTGGGCCATCCCGCCCCAGGCTGGAGGGTGGGTGCTCATGGGGTCGCCAGGCACCAAGGGCCCCACCTGAGCGGACCCGGTCTCTCCTCCAGGCTCGGCTGGGCCTCGAGGGCAGCGAGCAGCTCGTCTCTGAGGAAGGCGTCGGCCGGCGCTGCCCAACTCGGGCAGCCTTCCTGGCCCACCCGGGAGTTGAGTTTCAAGGCTTCTCGGATAGGCCAGCCCAGATTCGGAGCGGAGGGTTTCTAAGGCCGCGAACCTGAACCTCGGAGAGAAGCAGCCCTGGTTCCCTGAGCCCGGGGCCACTGCTGGGCCGGGCAGCTGCTAAAGACTCACCGGCGCTTCCTCTTGGGGGCGACTAGGAGCAGCGGAAACCTAGCGGCCGCTCCACACTATTTAAGTTGAGGTTCCTCTGCGGTTCGGCTGCGGTTAGCGGTTTCAGCTTAGTGTACCACTTATTACTCATATTATTACTTAGTGTACTTATTGCACATAGTGCTCTAAGTTGACCAAGTTTACCATTTACTGTACTTAGTGCACTTGGTGCTCTAAGTTGATCAAGTTTACCACTTAGTGTACCTAGTGTACTTAATATAACACTTAGTGTATTTAGTGTTTCAGTTTAGTGTAGAGAGGCTTCTTTCTTCCTCTTCTGGAGGAGTCACTGGTTAGAGACGAATTCCGTGGTTAGAGCCTACTTGGTCTTTAGAAGACGACTTTGGTGTCCATTGCCAACCGCATCTGAGATCGCAGCCCTGTTCCCTGTCAGTCCCAGCTCATCAGCAAAGGGCTTGGTGGCTCTCTCCAGAGGAGACTGAACGAGGTTGTCAAAGCGGCTGGATCAAAAGTGTTGCCATGTCGGATGGAGCGGTGTCCACGATGAACCTGAGCATGGTACCAGCATCTGGGGGTGTGGAATTGGGAGGGAAAGCTGGGGCCCCACAGTGTGAGGAAGGAGGCCCATGGTCAAACCAGACTGGGCAGAGTCCTCAGTATTTAGGGATCTCGAAATACCACATCTCTAAATACTAAATACTGAGCTGGGATGGAATCCCTGTGCTGGAGGCTAGTGGTTCAAACTCTTTTTCAGCATGAGGTTCCATCAGGTTAGGCTGCGGTTTCTCATCTGCAGGCACAGGTAACTGACTGCCTTCAGCATGGGACTATGTGTCCATCTCTCCTCCTGACCCCGTCTCATTACAGGAGAGGGAACTGGGTGCTAGAGGGTGGGGGATCCAGGAAGTCAGAGGGGTCGCACCTGGATGAAGCATTTTGAAAACACAAGTCCCAGGGCTGATTATTGATTTTACTACATGCAGCCTGTTTTTATTAATGAAATTTCTTTTCTTTCCCCTTAACTTCCAATAGTACACTATAATGTACATCAACGTCCTTAAAACGTATGTAGTCCTCTTCACCTAGTAACTATATTGATCCTTAAGTATCCATTCTCTAGTCAAGGGTTATACGTGTTTCTCCTACCCCCCACCAGTGCTGGGTCTGGTGTACCCCTCCCGCAGCATCATCTCCCCCTAAACAAGCACCTTTCCCTATAATTTCTTCCTTTTTCTCTATGCCTTCCTATCATGTTTGCACTCACTGTGAAGTAAGGAAACGCTTCCCAACGCTGTTTTTCCTTCCTACCCTTAGGAGATTTCTCCCTCTGGGCTGAAGATCTCACTGTGCATGTCCAGCCCTGGATCGTGGTGGACTCTGGTAGTCACTGGAGTCCTTGGAGCTGCCTCCCTCTGGCTCTGCTGGGTGAGTGCTCTTTTATCTTCTCTTTCTCCACTGATAAAAACAAATCTGAGAACATGTTCAGAATAACACTTCCAGAAATGATGGTGTTGAAGGGGATAAGGAGCAGAGGAAGGAACTCTGCTCCCTTGGGTGAATTTGGAGACAATTTATTACATTAATCTCTGGACAGAAGCCAAGACAGAGTCTAGAGTAAGCCAGGCTGCTCGGGTCAAAGGTCCGAAGACCTCCTCTTGTCCCTCCCCACATTTCAGTAGACTCAATGCCAAGGACTTGTCCTGGAGGCAGGTGGCCTCAGCCACAGTAAGCCCCTGAGATCCTGGACCACTGCGTGGAACCCTGTTCTCCGCATGAGGCAGGGTCAAGGTGCTACCTGCTTCCCTTTCATTTCCCCTGTTCCAAAACATGGTCTCCCCTCTACTCCCTCTCAATCCTTCCTAGCCACCAGCTTCCTGGCAAGCAACCACACAGAAGCCTTTTTGTTCATATGTTGTTCTTTATCTTTATGTTTCTTGATAATATACATTTATGCCACTTCAAATGTTCCCATTTTAGATATTATGCATTGACTTTTCAATATCCCTTCATCCATAGTACCTTCCCCAGCACAGACATTTTCATCCTCCTCGTGTAGGCAGGTGGAGATTTTGAGTGCACTGAGAGCCAGAGTTAAAATTATTGACTTATGTGAATGCTACTCAGACCTGAGCCACATGTTAAACTCTCTTAGTTTTTCTTTCCATACATGTTGAAGTTTTCAAGATTTGATAATTGCCTGGTATTCTCATTTTCTTGCTTTCCATGAACCTTAATAAATGAATTCACCAACTGTCCCTTAGTTGAGTAAATGTCTTCTCAATACGTTTAAACTTATGGTGGCTGTTGTCAAGGTCATCTTCTTGGAGATGGCTTCCCTTCTGCCGTCCACCAACCCAGGTGACCCTCTTCCTTTGTGGTCCTGTTGCCCTTTCACCTTTTCATGGGTTGATGTTTGATTTCATACATCCCATGTCTTGGTATTTTTGTTGTTGTTGTTGTTCTTGTTGTTGGTTATTGCTGGTTTTTTGTTTTTTGTTTTTGTATGTTCCTTCCTCTTCTTTTGATATGTTCCCTCCTTCAATTTTGTTATCCTTCGACTTTGCTCTCAGGAGAAAATTTTTCATGCCTTGCAATATCTGAATTTCTCCCTATTTTACAGGGCTGGATTCGAGAGTCGAGGTCACCCCCAGCAGGAACAACTGGGGCCACTGGAGGATCCCCAAGGACACAAGTTGCCGTTTTCATGCAGGAAGAATCTGAATCGTTTCCATCCAGTTTCCCCGACATGCAGCAGAATACAACACAAGGGGCTGCAGTCTTCTCTGACTCTTAGGACCCTTACAAGATCCTGTTCTGTCCAAATCAGGGTGATTTGCACAAGCATCCTCAGGGCTCTGGACCTTAGTTTCTTTCCCTGGTTGATTGATTGATCATATAGATGTCCTGACTCACATAGCTGAAAATCAGATGTGGTGAAAGTGCACTGAGACCAGAAACAATGTTATCATCTTCAAATGCATGCCCAGAGAGCACTGAATAAATTTTTAAAAGACCTGACCTCAGCTGGCATTTCTGTTCCTTTCTAAACTATGGGACTGATCAAAAGAGAGAGGTGAGGTGGGGTGAGTGTGGGTCCTGGCCAGGAGAATGAAGGAGGGAGGAGGGAAAGGCTGTGAGAAGTGGAAAGAGGGGTACAAAGGTTGCAGGAGGATGTCACTTCAGGGAAGGGCCTGGGATTCCTAGTAAGTATGGAGGAGAGGTGGCACCTGGGATTACCTTTGGAAGCCCATGTAGCTGATCCCACACCTTGCTCCTCCTCCTGCCTGGACGTCTACGCCACTGT
>NW_012107142.1:37884-40519 GCF_000951045.1 Mandrillus leucophaeus
GATCACATCTACAAGTCAATTGTGAATCAATCTTTCCTCCTCTTGCCGCAGTGTTCCTCACTTAGTCTTGGATGGAAGCTTCGGTCCCCTCCTGGGCCCCAACCCTGAGGTCCCCAGGTTCCCCGTTTTTCACGTCTAATCTCAATGGACCCCCTCCTTCACACACACTTTTTGACCACCCAGCCCACAGAAGGCCCCGGGCTTCCAAATGGGCCAGGTCCTCCTTAGAGAGGCAGGTAGGTGAAGAGGGAGCATGGACACCCAACGCCTGCTGGGCAAACCCGAATCTGGAGCCGATGAAGCTGTCGAAGGACCAGTGGTGGCCTGGCAGGTCCTCTCCTGTCCTCTGCTCTTGGCCCCAGACCTGCGCTCACAGCCACATCCTGAAGTCACCAGCGCTGCACCCTCTCGGCCACGCAGGGCAAGAGAGGACTGGATGGAAGCTGCGGTATTTGGGCGCTGTCAAGGTCAGCATTGTGAAAAGCCGGGAGACCTGATGTGGACACAGGGAGGTCTGGACCGGAGGAGCCGCTGGCGAGAGGCCTTGCCTCTGCCCCTCTTCCTTCAGAGCCTCCTCCTCCCAGGGAACCTCTGCGCGCCTCATCAAAGCAGAGAGTGGTTTCCAAACAGACCACCCCCCAGCATGCAATTGGGTTATCCCGCCCCAGGCTGGAGGGTGGGTGCCCATGGGGTCGCCAGGCACCAAGGGCCCCACCCGCGCGGACTCGGTCTCTCCTCCAGGCTCAGGTGGGCCTCGAGGGCGGCGAGCAGCTCGGCTCTGAGGAAGGTCCCGGCCGGCTTGCGCTGCCCAACTTGGACAGCCTTCCTGGCCCACCCGGGAGCTGAGTTTCAAGGCTTCCCGGAGAGGCCAGCCCGGATTCGGAGCGAAGGGTTTCTCAGGCGACGAGCCTCGAAGAGAAGCAGCCCTGGTTCCCTGAGCCCGGGGCCACCGCTGGGAGGGAGCGCGCTTGGATCTTGCAGCCGCTAAAGCCTGGCGCACTCCTCCTCGACCACAAGCCGCGGAAAACAAGTGGCAGCGACACACTCTTGGCAGCGACACACTCTTTGGCAGCGACACACTCTTTGGCAGCGACACACTCTTTAAGTTGAGGTTTTTCAGTCATGCCTGAGGTTTGCTTTTTCAGCGGTTCGCTGTTTCAACTTATTTTGTCAGCTTAATGTACTTATTATTTCAGTTTAGTATTTCCGCTTAGTTTTTCGGCTTAGTGTACTTAGAGAAGAGGTTTCTTCCTCTTCTGGGGGAATCAGTGTTTGGAGACGACTTCTGTGGTTAGAGCCTACTTGGTCGTGAAGAGACGACTTTGGTGGTGATCCTCAACCGCATCAGATATCGCAACCCTGTTCCCCGTCAGTCTCAGCTCATCAGCAAAGGACTCGGTGGCTCTCTTCAGAGGAGACTGTACGAGGTTGTCAAAGCGGCTGGATCAGAAGTGTTGCCATGTCGGATGGAGCGGTGTCCACGATGAACCTGAGCATGGTACCAGCATCTGGGGGTGTGGAATTGGGAGGGAAAGCTGGGGCCCCACAGTGTGAGGAAGGAGGCACATGGTCAAACCAGACTGGGCAGAGCCCTCAGTGTTTAGGAATCTCTAAATACTAAATACTACATCTCTAAATACTAAATACTGAGCTGGGATGGAATCCCTGTGCTGGAGGCTAGTGGTTCAAACTCTTTTTCTGCATGAGGTTCCCTCAGGTTAGGCTGCGGTTTCTCATCTGCAGGCACAGGTAACTGACTGCCTTCAGCATGGGCGCATGTGTCCATCTCTCCTCCTGACCCGGTCTCATTACAGGAGAGGGAACCGGGTGCTAGAGGGTGGGGAATCCAGGAAGTCAGAGGGGTCGCACCTGGATGAAGCATTTTGAAAACACAAGTCCCAGGGCTGACTGTTGATTTTACTACATGCAGCCTGTTTTTATTTATGAGTTTCCTTTCTTCTCCCTTAAATTCCAATGACAAACTATAACAAAAATCAACGTCCTTAAAACGTATGCAATCCTCTTCATTTAGCAACTATTCTGACCTCAAGTATCCATTCTCTAGCCAAGGATTATACCTATTTCTCCTACCCCCAACCAGTGCTGGGTCTGGTGTACCCCTCCCACAGTATCACCTCCCCCTAAACAAGCACTTTTCTCTATAATTTCTTCCTTTTTCTCTATGCCTTCCCATCATGTTTGCCCTTGCTGTGAAGTAAGGAAACGCTCCCCAATTCTGTTTTTCCTTCCTACCCCAGGAGATTTCTCCCTCTGCGCTGAGGATCTCACTGTGCACGTCTAGCCCTGGATCGTGGTGGACTCTGGTGGCCACTGGAGTCCTTGGAGCTGCCTCCCTCTGGTTCTGCTGGGTGAGTGCTCTTCTATCCTCTCTTTCTCCACTGATAAAAACAAATCCGAGAATATGTTCAGAATAACACTTCCAGAAAGGGTGGTGTTGAGGGGGATAGGGAATAGGGGAAGGAACTCCACTCCCTTGGATGAATTTGGAGACAATCTGTTACATTAATCTCTGGACAGGAGCCAAGACAGCCTAGAGTAAGCCAGGCTGCTCAAGTCAAAGGTTCGAAGGCCTCCTCTTGTCCCTCCCCACATTTCAGTAGACTCAGTGCCAGGG
>NW_012107142.1:40569-47051 GCF_000951045.1 Mandrillus leucophaeus
CAGTATCACCTCCCCCTAAACAAGCACTTTTCTCTATAATTTCTTCCTTTTTCTCTATGCCTTCCCATCATGTTTGCCCTTGCTGTGAAGTAAGGAAACGCTCCCCAATTCTGTTTTTCCTTCCTACCCCAGGAGATTTCTCCCTCTGCGCTGAGGATCTCACTGTGCATGTCCAGCCCTGGATCGTGGTGGACTCTGGTGGCCACTGGAGTCCTTGGAGCTGCCTCCCTCTGGTTCTGCTGGGTGAGTGCTCTTCTATCCTCTCTTTCTCCACTGATAAAAACAAATCCGAGAATATGTTCAGAATAACACTTCCAGAAAGGGTGGTGTTGAGGGGGATAGGGAATAGGGGAAGGAACTCCACTCCCTTGGATGAATTTGGAGACAATCTGTTACATTAATCTCTGGACAGGAGCCAAGACAGCCTAGAGTAAGCCAGGCTGCTCAAGTCAAAGGTTCGAAGGCCTCCTCTTGTCCCTCCCCACATTTCAGTAGACTCAGTGCCAGGGGCTTGTCCTGGGGGCAGGTGGCCTCAGCCACAGTAAGTTCCTGAGATCCTGGACCGCTGTGTGGAACCCTGTTCTCCGCATGAGGTGGGCTCCAGGTGCTACCTGCTTCCCTTTCATTTCCCCTGTTCCAAAACATGGTCTCCCCTCTACTCCCTCTCAATCCTTCCTAGCCACCAGCTTCCTGGCAAACAACCACACAGAAGCCTTTTCGTTCATATGTTGTTCTTTATCTTTATGTTTCTTGATAATATACATTTATGCCACTTCAAATGTTCCCATTTTAGATATTATGTATTGACTTTTCAATATCCCTTCGTCCATAGTACCTTCCCCAGCACACACGTTTTTATCCTCCTCGTGTAGGCAGGTAGAGATTTTGAGTGCACTGAGAGCCAGAGTTAAAATTATTGACTTATGTGAATGCTACTCAGAACTGAGCCACATGTTAAACTCTTTTAGTTTTTCTTTCCATACATGTTGATGTTTTCAGAGAATTGATAATTGCCTGGCATTTTCATTTTCTGACTTTCCATGAACCTTAATAAATGAATTCACCAACTGTCCCTTAGATGAGTAAATGTCTTCTCAACACCTTTACACTTATGGTGGCTGTTGTCAAGGTCATCTTCTTGGAGATGGCTTCCCCTCTGCCGTCCACCCACTCAGGTGACCCTCTTCCTTTCTGGTCCTGTTGCCCTTTCACCTTTCCATGGGTTGATGCCTGATTCTATACATTCCGCGTCTTGGTCTGCTTATTTTTGTTTTGTATTCTTTTAATATATATTCCTTCCTTCTCTTCTTGCTATGTTCCCTCCTCTCTGAGTACATCCTTCAACTTTGCTATTGGGAGAAAATGTTCCATGCCTTACAATGTCTGAATTTCTTCTCATTTTACAGGGTTGGATTCGGGAGTCGAGGTCATCCCCAGCAGGAACAACTAGGGCCACTGGAGGATCCCCGAAGGCACAGGTCACCCTTCTCATGCAGGAAGAATCTGAATGGCTCCCACCCAGTTTCCTGGGCAGGCAGCAGAATCCAACACGAGGGGCTGCGGTCTTCTCTGACTCTTAGGGCCCTTGCAAGGTCCTGTTCTGGGTGATTTAGCTGAAGGGCAGGGTGATTTGGGCAAGCATCCTCAGGGCTCTGGGCCTCAGTTTCCTTCACTGGGTGATAGGTTGATCATATAGATGGCCTTCCTCACATAGCTAAAAATCAGATGTGGTGAAAGTGCATTGAGACTGGAAACAATGTTATTGTTCTCAAATACATGCCCAGAGAGCACTAAATAAATTTTTATTCAGCAGGCATTTCTGTTCCTTTCTGAACTATGGGACTGATCAAAAGAGAGAGGTGAAGTGGGGTGAGTGTGGGTCCTGGCCAGGAGAATGTAGGAAGGAGGGAAAGGCTGTGAGAAGAAGTGGAAAGAGAGGTACAAAGGATGCAGGATGGTGTCACTTCAGGGAAGGGCCTGGGATTCCTAGTAAGTATAGAGGAGAGGTGGCACCTGGGATTACCTTTGGAAGCCCACATGTAGCTGATCCCACACCTTGCTCCTCCTCCTGCCTGGACGTCTACGCCAATCTGACTAGACACACAGTAGAATGGAACTGGCGCTTGATTCTCAGACTGGCACCGTCATCTACCCTCAAGAGTTTTTTTTCATTCCCTTCCTCCCTGTTTCCCCACCCCAACTGCCAAACCCATCGCTCCATTCTTCCCACGTGACTCTACCAGGTGCCCACCTCTTGGGTTCTAGTCATGTTCGACAAAGTCTTTTATTAATTTATTTCTTGTAGAGATAGAGTCTTGCATTGCTGTCCAGGCTGGTCTTGAACTCCCGGCCTCACCTCACCCTCCCATAGTGCTAATATTATAGGTGTGAGCCACTCCTCCCTGTCTGTGTCTGACAAAGTCTTGAGTGACTAAAAGAGGCATTTTCTTTTACTTTGTAGTCTTGGGCTTCCTTCAGTCTGCCTCTCTCCTCTTTTCCTGTGACCCCAGGCAGGCTTTGTCCTTCCCTTCCTCCTCTGGGGTGCCCTCTGGGCTTCAAACAGCCCTGGTAAGAATCTGCAGGGCAGCCTGCACACTAGCTGGCTGGGCTTCTGAGCCCCTCCACACTCATTCATACCCCTCTCCCACTTCCCTCCAGTGGTGAGATCGGGAATACAACTCACTGAGTCTCTGAGTCCAATGGATTTTCTATCCCAGGGATGAGCATCTCCTCTCATCTTCTGTGAAGTAGAGGGAGGCTTCTGTTTCCTTGTGGGCTTCAATTCTGCACTTCCAGAGTTCCCCATTCTTCACGTTTAGTCACTGCACCTCCCTACACATATTTTTGGAATCAATCAACCAGGCTAGATGGACCAGCCAGTCCCCAAAGTGAGAGCTGGCAGGGAAGTTCTTAAATAACGGTTTATTTTTCCTATAGTGTGACAAAACTCCAAATGCCAAATGAAACCCCTTTAGTGCATGCCCCATGTACTCAGAAATTTGCCTGATACTCCTTCACTCACACAGAAAAGCAAAGACAAAAACAAAATGACAAAATTCAATTTCCACAACTAAATTTCCCATGTATTACTTTTCCCAACAGAGTTAATCAACAAGCCTGCGATACCTTAGGATCTACTGTGTTCTGTAAATCTAAAACACCACTTTACATTTGTAAGGCTAACATTACAGAACACTTAGTATGTCCAAGACTCTAGTCTAATATCCAAGTAGGCCGGGTGCGGTGGCTCACGCCTGTAATCCCAGCACTTTGGGAGGCCGAGGCAGGTGGATCACAAGGTCAGGAGATCGAGACCATCCTGGCTAACACAGTGAAACCCCGTCTCTACTAAAAATACAAAAAATTAACTGGGCGTGGTGGCGGGCGCCTGTAGTCCCAGCTACTTGGGAGGCTGAGGCGGGAGAATGACATGAAACCGGGAGGCGGAGCTTGCAGTTAGTGGAGATCGCGCCACTGCACTCCAGCCTGGGCGACAGAGCAAGATTCTGTCTCAAAAAAAAACAAAAAACAAAAAACAAAAAAAAACGACTACTAATAATAATATCCACGTAAATACTATCTGATTTGTTCCTTGTGATGATTAATTTGGCTTCTCAATGTGACTGGGTCACAAAGAAGCCCAGGTATTTGGCCAAACGTTATTCTAGGTATTCCCATGAGTGTGTTCAAAAAATGATTTACATTTAAATCAGTGGAATTGACTAATGTACATTGCCCTCCATAATGTCAGTGGGCCTCATCAGATCAATTGGAGATATATGCCTCCTATTCATTCTGCTTCTGTGGAAAGCCTTGATCAATACACTGTTCATAACACCAGTGTTTTGGGGATTTATTAATTAATGGAGGCACAGTGTGGTTACTTGCCTAGTAAGCTAGAAGAACACTAAAGAGGAAGTGTAAGAGCCAAAATTGCTTTTTAGTAGAACTCAGTTTGAAGTTTCCTTGCAGTGGTGAGTGTGAAGATGGGTTCAGCAGCGTAGTCTGCAGTGGGTTTGCCAAGAGTCTCTGGGATTCCACCGAAATTTCTCTCCACTGAAGGGAGAGGCTTAGAGGGTGCCTCCAGTGATCTCCAGAGGAAATTGGGTCAGCTTCATTAAGAGTTCCTCTCTGAAGAAGGGAACTGATGATCCTGACCCTGGAGCAGGCCCTGGAGTCTGAGGCATGAGGAAGAAGCCTGGATCTTGGAGAGGTGGAGGAAGGAGGAGGGGAATCATAAAGATGGGGCTTTGCCTTCGGCCAGAAGAATTCTGCAATCTCAGGGATGGATCTAAAGACGGAGGAGGGGGGTTCTGGGGATAGGAACCTCTGTTCAGTACCTATTTTGGGGGATGAGGTGGGGTCTCTCACGTTGAATCACAAGAAACAGATTCTATTTTATGATAGTATGATCTACTCATGGTCTTGTTTTTAAACCCTTGCAGATGCTGGGTCTGATAACAGTCATCAGAGTGTGTTCTCTGACGTTGATAATATTAAATTGGAAACTAATACCAATAAGATACTTTGGAAACTCCAAATATGTGGAATGAAACCACATATTTCTATATAAATGAATGGCCAAAGACAAAATCACCAGGGATTAAGAAAATATTTTGAATTGAATAATCACAAAAACAACATATCCAAATGTGTGGAGTACAGTTGAAGCAGTGTTCTGAGGCAAATATGAAACTTTAAGTGCTTACATTAGAAGGGAGGAAAGACCTAATATCACTTCCACTCTAGGAAACTAGAAACAGAAGAGCAAAAACAAATCCAAAGTAAGCAAAGGAAGGAAATCATAAATATGAAAAAAGAAATCAAATAAATAGAGAAAGCAGGTAGCAATAGAGAAAATAGAAAATCTTTCGACTCTCCATCTCCATGAGTTCAATTGTTTTAATTTTTAGCCCCACAAATAAGTGAGAGCATGTGAAGTTTGTCTTTCTGTGTCTGGCTCATTTCACTTAACATAAAAACCTCCAGTTCCATCCATGTTGTTGCAAATGATAGGACCTCATTCTTTTTCATGGCTGAATAATATTCCATTGTGCATATGTACCACATTTTCTTTATCCATTTGTCTATTGATGGACACTTAAATTGCTTCCAAATCTTGGCTATTGTGCATAGTGCACACCTATGACTTTCTTTAAAAATTGTTTCCTATCACTGCACCTTGGGCTTGGTAAAATTCCCAAGAGAGAAATGTTTCTACCAAATACATCCCTTGTCCCCTCAAGCAGCCCATGGGCCAAAAGGGGCGCCTCCTGACAGCATGGTCGGGCAAGTGTGTGAGTGCACGGGAGGCCTGACACCTGCTCCAGGCCGAGCAGGGAGGGGGCGATGGGAGAAGCCTGCTCCGGAGTGGAGGAATGATGGAATGGACAGGCGCAGTTGGACAATCCCTGGTGCAGAGGGCTGACTTTCCATAGACTGCAGCAAGGGAGCTGCTCCGCTTCCTGAGAGCCCTGACCCAGAAGCAGGTCCTCTACAAAGGTTCAGGACCAGGTTTCCCCACCAAGGTGCAAATTGCCTGATAGGCAAGGAAGAGGCCACCTTTCTGGTCTAGCCTTGTGTCTCAGGATGAAGGGTTTTTGCACCGAATTGGCTCCTGCACAATCATGGAGATGGGCACTGGCTACCCAGGTCCAACCAAGGCTCCCTGCTCTGGCTTCATTCTGCCTTGGTGGGATTCTGACTTAGAGGCGTTCAGTCATAATCCACTTGTATTGTTTAATGGTTAAAACCAGATTCCTTCCTTAGGTCCTTTAAAAGGTACCTTAGGGCCTAGTAAGATGGCTCAGGCTTGTAATCCCAGCTGAGACTTTGATTCAAGATCAGCCTGGGCAACATAGTGAGATTCTCCCCAACTCCCACACCCCAACAAAAATGAAAAATAGTAACTCCTCACCTCTGTAATAAAAATAAATAAATAAATAAACAAGCTGTTCTTGGTGGCACATGTCTGTAGTCACAAATACTCAGCAGGCTGAGGTGGGAGGATCACTTGGGGCCAGTAGGTCTGGGCTGCAGTGAGCTATGATCATGCCACTGCACTCCAGCCTGGGTGACAGAAGGAGACCCTGTCTCTAAATAAATAAATACATACATAAAGCTGCCTTAGGTTCCAAATGCACCATCAACTCTACAGGCAAGTGTTCTATTCTGTTAATTAATCTGTCCTCAAAGCACATTATAGACTTTCTGGCACCTGGGCCATTAACTCAGCTTTTTCCTTTCACCTGGAATATCTTTCTTCTCTTCTGCCATGCACAGACTCATAAACACTCAAAGACCACTGAAGTGTCATTCCACGTCTTTGCTTTCCTTTGACCTCCTCATCCCTGCATCCCTATTGTAACGACAAAATTTAGTCCTCCCTCAGTGGTTTCCCCTTAGCAAACATCGGATGTACTTTTTTTCTTTCTTTTTTTCTTTTTTTTTGTTCCCCAGGCTGGAGTGCTGTGGCGCGATCT
>NW_012107142.1:47255-48336 GCF_000951045.1 Mandrillus leucophaeus
CCCCCAAAGTACTGGGATTACAGGCATGAGCCACCGCGCCCAGCCCTGGATGTACTTCTAGGAGAGCATTTTTTTTTTTTTTGCTAGGAGAATGCTAGCCCACAAGGCTAGTGTGATAGCTAAATAATGGCCCCCAAACATATCCATATCCTAATCATTTTTATGATTAATGCTTTATGTTGAAGGCTCTTGATGGGAACCCAGGAGGCCAGGTATAGTCTAAGCACTGTTCCCCCTGGAAATAGTTAATATACCAATTGCATTCAATAGAAGAAAGCAAAAACCACCTTGGACTTAAAAAAAAAAAAAACATTCTTGGCACGGTGGCTCATGCCTGTAATCCTAGCACTTTGGGAGGGCCGAGGTGGGCAGATCACCTGAGGTGAGGAGTCTGAGACCAGCCTGACTATTATGAAACCCTGTCTCTAATAAAAATACAAAAATTAGCTGGACGTGGTAGCACGCACCTGTAATCCCAGCTACTCGGGAGGCTGAGGCAGGAGAATCACTTGAATCCAGGAGGCGGAGGTTGCAGTGAGCTGAGATCACGCCATTGCACTGCAGCCTGGGCAACAAGAGCCAAAACTCCATCTCAAAAAAACCAAACCAAACCAACACACACACACACACACACAAAAATAAATTAAAAAAACCATTCTCAAAGACACTGTCGCCTCCAGGCTTCTTTCCGTGGGCATGGGGGTGGCCTGACCTTGCCTTTTTTCATCTGGGCAATAGAGTATTCTTCAGAGATTGCCTGCAGGATCGGAGATCCAAACCCCAGGGCCAACCAAGAGAGGTTTCCCACTTCTTTCTTGTGGCCCACACTGACACCCACACCCTGAAGCCAACAGTGAGGTCTGCTCCCTTGATCACCAAAGGGGAAAGAGGGGACTGGAGAGAGCAGCAGAATGAAAGTCCTTTCAAGTTCACTGTTGTGACAAACCTGGAGACCAGAAATAGAAATAGGGAAGCCTGGCCTTGATGCGGGGCTGACCAGAGGCCACAGGTCTCCCACTTCTCCTTCACAGTGCTGGAGGCTTCACAGGCTTTTCCCAGGGAAGCCCAGTGTCTGTCCTGG
>NW_012107142.1:54701-79988 GCF_000951045.1 Mandrillus leucophaeus
CCTGTAATCCCAGCTACTCGGGAGGCTGAGGCAGGAGAATCACTTGAATCCAGGAGGCGGAGGTTGCAGTGAGCTGAGATCATGCCATTGCACTGCAGCCTGGGCAACAAGAGCCGAAATTCCATCTCAAAAAAACCAAACCAAACCAACACACACACACACACACACACACACACACAAATAAAAAAGCCATTCTCAAAGACACTGTCACCCCCAGGCTTCTTTCCGTGGGCATGGGGGTGGCCTGACCTTGCCGTTTTTCATCTGGGCAATAGAGTGTTCTTCAGAGATTGCCCGCAGGATCGGAGATCCAAACCCCAGGGCCAACCAAGAGAGGTTTCCCACTTCTTTCTTGTGGCCCACACTGACACCCACACCCTGAAGCCACCAGTGAGGTCTGCTCCCTTGATCACCAAAGGGGAAAGAGGGTACTGGAGAGAGCAGCAGAATGAAAGTCCTTTCAAGTTCACTGTTGTGACAAACCTGGAGACCAGAAATAGAAATAGGGAAGCCTGGCCTTGACGCGGGGCTGACCAGAGGCCACAGGTCTCCCACTTCTCCTTCACAGTGCTGGAGGCTTCACAGGCTTTTCCCAGGGAAGCCCAGTGTCTGTCCTGGAAAAGAGACTGGTTCTCAAACCCTTGGAATGCGGATCCAGTACCCTAGGCACCTGATTGTACCTGGTCCCCAGGCAAAGCGTGAGGATGATGGGGTCTCCAGGCCCCTGGGAGCTGCACCGCCCTTCACACCTGGACACCGACTGCATCTTTCTTTAGGTTTTCCTCTGTTTCCGTGAGCCACAAGCAGCTGGGCCCTGCAGGAGATCCCAGCCCACCCAGCCCAACTCTGTCCACCTGGTCTCGCTGTTCCAAGGCTTCCTGGAGAGGGCAGCGTGAATTTGGAGTGGAAGTGTTGCCCATGCTGCAAGCCCCACTCAGCCTGAGAGAGAAGGAGCCCTGGTTCCCTGAGCCCAGGTCCAAATGCTGCTAGAGTGGCCCTCAGATCCTAGGTCTGCTAAATTGTCACCCGCTCTTCCTCAGCTACCAACCGCAGAAGCCAAGTGGGCAGCTTTACAGATGTTGAGCTTTTGGTTCCTCAGCAGATGGCTGCAGTTGGACCTGGGGCCTCCAAACTGCAATGTACAGTACATCCAGTGTTTGCCAAGGGAAAACCACTGAGGGAGAACTACTTTTTTTCATTACAATAGGGATGAAGGAATGAAGAGATCAAAGGACAGCAAAGACATGGAATGAAACTTCAGTGGTATTTGAGTGTTTATGAGTCTGTTCATGAGAGAAGAGGAGAAAGACACTGCAGGTAAAAGGAAAAACCTACAGGTTTCTTCTTGTTCTGGAGGCATCTGTGGTTAGAAAAGGACTTTGGTGTTTATTCTCAATTTTTTCTGAGGTCTCAGCTCAATTTCCCCAATCAGTTCAAGCTTCTTAGCAAAGAGCACAACAGTAGGGAGAAGGGGGTCTCCAGTGGAGTCTGGAGGAGATCTTGGAGAACCACTGGACCTGAGGTTTTGCCAAGTTCAAGACAGCGGTGTGCACGGAGCTTGATTGGCATATGGATCTGCCGGTCAGGGGGTGGAAGAGGAAAATCAAGGTTATTATATTTATATAATCAAAGTCCTTAAAACATGTATGTAAACTTCATTTAGTAATTATTCTGAACCCTCTATTATCCATCTCATAGTCAAGAGTTATACCTGCTACTCCCACCCCTCACCCATGCCCACCCCGCCAGGGCCCAGAAGCCATGTGTCTCCCCCATCACCACCTTCTTCCTTGCCCCTAAACCATCCTGACTAAGCCTGCTTCTGTTTAGAGGTAATTTCTTCATGTTTCTTGGTGTTTTCCCATGATGTTTGCACTCTCTATGAAACAACGGATAGCTTTGTCATTCTGGCTTTTCCTTTCCACCCACAGAAAAATTTTTCCTGGGAGCTGACACCCTCACTGTGGACCTGGAGCCCCGGACGTGGTGAGCTCTGGTCCCTGGGGCAGTCCCTGATGCACTCCTGTTCTGGCTGGGCTAGGCGCCCTTGTCAGCAACTGGTAAAAATAAACCCTAGAGTATGTGCAGAACAACATTTTGATGAAATGTTGGTGGTGTGGGTACGGGAAATGAGGGGAGGAATTCCACTCAAGGGGAAATGAATTTAGAAAGAATTTGTCACATAACGCTTGGAAAAGGAGCTGTGAGGCAGACTAGAGTAAGCCCAGCTGCTCAGATTAAATGAAGAGAATTTGGGATCTCAGGGACCTGCCAGCACTTCCTGGAACCCTGTTTTCTGAGGCTCCAGAGGCTGCCTGCTTTTTTTTTTTTACCAGTTGCAAAATACTGGTTCCCTTCTACTCCCTCTCAACCATTCCCACCCACTGCCTTTCAAGTAGACAGCCCCTTTCAAGATTTTTGGCTTACGTTTTCTTCTTTCTCTCCATGTCTCTTAACAGCATACATTGGAGTGACTTAAAACATTTCAGTTTCAGGCACTCTGTACTGATTTTTCAATTTTGCTTTCACCCTTGGTATCTGGCCCCAACATATACAATTTCATCCTCTCAGTGAATATATGGTAATTTTGACTTGATTGGGAGTCAGAGATACAATTATTTATGCATGTGAATATTAGCCAAACCTGAGCCGCGTGTTAAACTCCCTTCACTTGTCTTTTCCATGCACACATACTGATGTTTTCCAGGGATTTAATAATTACCTGGTGTTTTCATTTTCTTACTTACCATGTTCTTCTACTTTAATAAATGTATCCCCCAAGTCTACCCTAGTTGAGTAAATCTCTTCTCGGTATCTTCAAACTCATGGAGGTTGTTGTCAAGGTCATTTTCTTGGGGAAGACTTTCTTTGCCTTCCCACCCACCCGGGCCTGCTTGTCACTTTCTGGGCCTGCTGCCTTGTCACCTCTTCTCCTACCCCCACCTACTTCTCTGGTGAGTTTCATCCCCTCTTACCAGTGCCCCAGTTCCCCAGATCCAAAATCTTCCTCTTTGGGTATAGGTCTTCCTTTCTGGAACATATCCCAAAATTTCCTGAAAAAGGATTCAATTCTTGATGTATTGCATGTTTGAATTTCTTCCCATTTTACAGAGATGGACTGTAGAGATGAGGTCATCTTTGGCCCGAGCAACTGGGGCCACAGGAGAAGCTCATCCAAGGGCGTAGGTGGCCCCTTTGATGCACAAAATATCTAAATCATTCCTATCCAATTTCCCCAGCAGGCAGCAGAATAAAACACCAGGGGCTGGAGTCCACTGTTTTGAGCTAAAAGTTGGGCTTTCTACTCTTAGGGCTCTTGCAAGATGTTGTTCTGAAGGTTCAGCTGAAGGGTTGGATGAACTCAGGCAAGCGTCCTTAAGGCTCTGGGCCAAAGTTTCCTTCCCCAGGCATTGAGTCAATCTGATGGCCTTCTCATAGCTGAGGATCAGATGTGGGGAAAATGCTTTGAGACCAAGGACAATGTCATTGTCCTCAAATACACTTTCAGAGAGTACTGAGTAAATTATTAAAACACCTGACCTCAGCCTGCATCTGGTTCTTCCTAAGCTATCAGAGGGGAAGAGAAGGGAGAGGCATTGTGAGTGGGGCTCCAGGCCAGGAGAACAGAGGAGGGAGGGAAAGGGTGAGAGGAGAAGAGGAGGGAGGGCAGGTTGGTGTCGGCACACAGAGGGATCCCAGGATTCAGGATTCCAGATTCCTTGCTAGCAAGTGTGGCAGAGGAATGGGGCCAGGGAATACCATCACGAGCCCACATTTGGCTGGTCTCACAGCTTCCATTTCTCCACTTGCTGGAGTCTCTCACCAATGTGATTATAACCTGATGAAGCAGAACCCAGCACCTGGTTCTGAGACTGGTGCTGTCACCCAGCCCCTAGTTCTTTCTTTACTCCCTTCCTGTCTCCTCACTCCCAACCACTGACCCCTTTCCATGGTGATATTCTTCCCATCTTGTCACTCTTCCCACCACAAACTACGGGGAAGCTACCTCTTGGGCTCCTGTCATGACTGAGAAAACCTTGAGTGACTAAAACACATAATCTCTTTTTACTCTGTAGTCTGGGGTGTCTTCCCATCTCCACCTCCCTCTCTGGTTCGGCAGAATCCAGGTAACCCCAAACATGCCTTTCCCCTCCGATGCCTCTTCATCCTCTGCAGGACAAATCTTTTCACCTCCTGACTCTCTCTGGTGGGGACCTGCTGGACAGCCTGCATGCCTGTCCGCCCCAGGGAAAAACCCAACTTCCGGTGTCTCTCTGTACTCACTCACCTTTCCCCAGGACACCTTTCCTGGCTCTAACTTTAAGACTCTCTCCAGCTGTTATAAACTCCTGGGCAGTGTTTCATCAATCAGAGTGGCAGGACACTGGCAGCTCAATTAGTGGCTTGGGAGCTGGGATCCTCTGCTAGGTGTTTGCTATTTTTCAAGAGGAGGAGAGACTTGCTTTTAGAGGAGAGGAGCTAGATAAGATCTTAGGAGGCCCATTCTAGTTTAGGCACCATCCTCCTGGGGAAAGTTTAACTGACAAGCTGGACTTTTTAGGGGATGGCACAATCCACCTTGACTTTTTCATTTTATTATTCTCTCCAAAGGCATCCTCACCTCCAGGTTTTCTTGGGGCAGAATGGTCTCGGCCTGCCCAGTGTTCATCCACTTTTCCTTCAGAGCCTCCTCCTCCCAGGGAAGCTCCCCGCGTGTCCTCAAAGCAGAGAGTGGTTTCCAAACGGACCCCCACCCCCAGCATCCGATTGGGCTATCCCGCCCCAAGCTGGAGGGTGGGGGCTCATGGGGTCGCCAGGCACCAAGGGCCCCACCCGCGTAGACCTGGTCTCTCCTCCAGGCTCGGCTGGGCCTTGGAGGGCTGCGAGCAGCTCGGCTCTGAGGGAGGCCCCAGCTCGGCGCTGCCCAACTTGGACAGCCTTCCTGGCCCACCCGGCAGTTGAGTTTCAAGGCTTCCCGGAGAGGCCAGCCCGGATTCGGAGCGGGGGGTTTCTCAGGCGGCGAGCCGCCTCGGAGAGAAGCAGCCCTGGTTGCCTGAGCCCGGGGCCACCGCTGGGCGGGAGTGCGCTTGGATCTTGCAGCCGCTAAAGCCTTGCACTTCCTCCTCGACTACAAGCCGCTGAAACCAAGTGGCAGCTCCGCATTATTTAAGTTGAGGTTCCTCTGCCATGGCTGCAGTTTGCTGTTTCAGCTTCGTGTACCACTTAGTACTAAGTTTAACACTTAGTGTACTTAATGTAACACTTAGTGTGTTAAGTGTTTCAGTTTAGTGTAGAGAGGCTTCTTTCTTCCTCTTCTGGAGGAGTCACTGGTTAGAGACGAATTCCGTGGTTAGAGCCCACTTGGTGGTTAGAAGACGACTTTGGTGTCCATCCCCAACCCCATCCGAGATCGCAACCCTGTTCCCTGTCAGTCCCAGCTCCTCAGTAAAGGGCTCGGTGGCTCTCTCCAGAGGAGACTGGACGAGGTTGTCAAAGCGGCTGGATCAAAAGTGTTCCCACGTCGGAGGGAGCAGTGTCCACCATGAACACCTGGTACCAGCCTGGTACCAGCATCCGGGGGTGTGGAGTTGGGAGGGAAAGCCACAGTGTGGGGAAGGAGGGGCATGATCAAACCACACTGGGCAGAGCCCTCGGTGTTTAGGGATCTCGAGTTGGGATGGAAACCCTGAGCTGGGGGCCATCCGTGGAAACTCATTTCCGCATGAGGTCCCGTCAGGTTCGGCTGCGGTTTCTCCTCTGCAGGCACAGGTGACTGACTGCCCTTCAGCATTGGCCCATCTGTCCGTCTCCTCTCCTGACCCCAGTTCATCATAGGAGAGGGAACTCGGTGCTGGAGTGTGGAGAATCCAGGAAGTCAGAAGGCTCACACCTGGGTAAAGGGTTTTGAAAATTCAGGTACCTGGGCTGACAGGCGCCTGTTTTCACTTATGAAGTTTCCCTTCTTTTCCCTTTACTTCCCATGATAAAATAAAACATACATCAAGGAAAAGACACTGTAACTACTAGCATATTTCAAGATGTAAAGTGAGAAATTTGTTCTAAGTATAATTTTTAATTTGCAAACATTTTACCCAATTTTATAATTATAATATTTATAATTACAATTATCTTATTTATAATTAAATAAACATATATTTATTTATGGTAAATATATACATATATTTATTTATGGTAAATAAATGTATATAAATAAAATTTATTTATATACATAAATATATATCATAATTATCATATTTGGGCACTACAGTGTAAATATTTTCAAATTATCTGTAATTTAAAAATATAGCAGTGTAATTCTATGCTGTGTGGAAAAAAAGAATTCAAAAAAGCAAGCTTGTGTTAGCTTGGTAAATTATTTTTTATGATATAAGAGAATATTGTTGTATGCTGTACCAAGTTTAATGTAAAAGATGGACACCTCACGCAGATCATTCAGTTATCCAGAAACATTTCACTGTGAATGTGTAAGTGGAAGTTGAACACAATTCTAAACATGTTGGGTGTTTCAAAGGATCAGGACCTTGAATTTAGCATCACTTTTGTATATATTTTATTTATTTAATAGAAGCTCTAGAACTTACTATGTCTCAAGCACTGTTCTAGGTGCTTTTGACGCATTAAAACACATTTAATCTGGCCGGACGCGGTGGCTCACATCTGCAATCCCAGCACTTTGGGAGGCACTTTGGATCACCTGAGGTCAGGAGTTCCAGATGCGCCTGGTCAACATGGTGAAACCTCATCTCTACTAAAAATACAAAAATTAGCCAGGCATGGTGGCAGGCATCTGTAATCTGAGCTACTCGGGGAGCTGAGGCAGAAGAATCGCTTGAACCTGGGAGGCAGAGGTTGCAGTGAGCTGAGATTACACCACTGTACTCCAGCCTGGGCAACAAGAGTGAAACTTTGTCTCAACAAACAAATAAACAAACAAGCAAAACACACCAAAAATGGAAAAACCACATTTACTCCTTCTAACAGCCCCAGGTAGAGGTGTGCCCTACCTCGTAACTTGGAAGTACCAGCCTGGGACCCTGTGTGCCAGCATTTACTCTTTTGTAAACCGCCTGTGAAAATGAAGGACAAATTTATTACCTTGATGACTGTAGTGATGGTGACCTGATCTCAACAGTCACAAGTTAGAGAAAGGTTCCTGCTGAGGACAGACCTCAGGAAGGCAGTTGGTCCAGGACCCACATCACCTTTCTTGATGTTTCCTGACATTGCCCTGGGTCTGCAGTCACAGTTCTGCAAAGTTCTCTGGGATCCAAGTCTAGGACTCATGCATGGCCTAGGACGTCATGGCCCTGCCTCTTCCCTGGCCTCTCACAGGACATTTTCTTCCAACAGGTGGAAAAGGAGGGAGCTACTCCCAGGCTGCAGGTAAATATGAAGGGCGCTAATCCCTGAGATCCTTGGGATATTGTGTTCGAGAGCCCATGGGAGAGTTCACCCAACCCAAAATTTTTCCTTTAGCCACATCTCCTGTGGCCTCTGACTGGGTCCTATTAATTTTTTCTACTTTCTTTATTTTATGGAATTTTAGTGGTTTGTGTTTGGTTTTTGTTTTGTTTTGAGACAGGGTCTCACTCTGTTGCCCAGGCTGGAGTGCAATGGCGCCATCTCAGCTCAATGCAGCCTCTGCCTCCTGAGCTTAAATGATCCTCCTGCCTCAGCCCCCTGAGTAGCTGGGACTACAGGAGCCTGCCACCATACTCAGCTAATTTTTGTATTTGTTTTTTGTGAAGATGGGGTTTCTCCATGTTGCCCAGGCTCGTCTTGAATGCCAGGGCTCAAGTGATCTATCTGCCTTGGCCTCCCAAAATGCGGGAATTATAGACGTGAGCCACTGTGCCCAGCCTGTCAGATTCTTTCAATTTTTGGTTTTTAACTTTTTATTATGGAAAACTTTAAACATAAAAAATTAGAAAGAATAGCAAAGTGTTTCCATCACTCAGTTGCAACAATCGTCCCTTCCTTAGAGAATCGTAGTAATCTGGACAGGAATGTGGATCAGCAAGGCCTTTTTAGGTGACTAAGGCAGTGAAAAATTATCAACATCAGTTGTGTGGGATGAGTTTTCAACAGCAACACCTATAGCAGAGAAGGGCAACAGCTTCCTTTCTTCTTTTCGGTTCTTAGGACTGAAGGAGACTGTGAGTATCCCCTTTGGCTGTAGGGTGCTTAGACATTTCACAGGAAGCCTCAAGAGGCATTAGAATGAATCACTGGAAAAATAAAGTTGTGAATACATTTGTATCTTGGAAGTTCACATTAGTTACAGTTATGGCACAACCTATCAATCTATTTTCTGTATACCCAGAGACTTTTTTTTTTTTTTGGTCACAAGAGATTTTCAAGGGGAATTAAAAAACATAAGAAACCACTTTTAGTCTGAGCAATAGTACACTGTGGTACATTGCCATAATCAGCTCCAAATAGAAGACAGTGCCAGGCCCTGCAGCTTGCTTCCTTGAATCGGGAGCACTAATTAGGGAACCAAGGCTGGGGAGCGTGGGGGAAGGCCCAGGCTGACCTTTCGTTCCTGACCTTCTTTCTCAGAGGTTGCTGGGAAATCTTACATGGGAGTTTCTGCTCTCCTTGTCTATTATTTCTCCCTTCTCCCTCCATGTGACTGAACCTTCCTCCTGCAAGGATGCTTTTCTGAGCACACAGTTGTGAAAATGTCATCAGGGTACAAGAGGAGTGAAACTGTCCAATCAGGTGGGCAAATTATACCTCTGGGGCCCTCAGCGGAGGTTCCCCTCATCTCAGTAGACCTCCTTAGTAGACCTCCTCAGGAATGATCCCATCATATTTCCTCACAGAGCTTGTCTCTGGAAGAAGGTATATGATTTTCAAGGATCTTGGCTTTCAGCGTCTTTCTTTGGAAAAATATTATTATTGAGACTTCAAGTATGACATAAGTAGGGAAAATAGTACAATGAACCATCACATATGTATCGACCATAAATTACCTTCAATAATCATCAACTCATAGCAAATCTTGCATCATTTATACCTTCAACTGGTTCCCACCCCCAATACATGCTGGATATTTTGAAGAACATTTCAGTCATACTTCATCAGTAAATATTTTTAAATGTGGCTCTAAGAGAACTTTATGAACTTCATAATTACAATAAATGACCATTTCTAAAAATGGATGTGTTTAAATCACAATCCAAAGGGATGCATTTATTAATTTTTGTCATTATGTCTGTTTAGTATCTTTAAATTCACTGTTTCACTCTTTTTTTAAGCCTTAACTTCTGCCACAGTTGACCACATCTTCCTGTTTCCTCCCCTTTGTGGTCACAAAAACATTTCTTAGTTGAGATACAGACATGTTCTCAACTCGAGTCTCTTTTCTCTGTAGAGAGAACATCAGTACACGCTCTAGATCTCAAAAAGAAATATTGATAATCTCATGTCAATAAGTTTGACAAGCAAATGAAATGAACCATTTCCTTTAGAGGGAAAACTTATGAAAACTGACCTGAGAAGAGATAGATAATGTGGTCAGCCATATATTGATTGTAGAAATTGAATTTGTAATCAAAATCCTTCTCATATAGGAAACTCCAGGAGGCTTCACTGATGAATTGTATCGAACATATAATTCAGAAATAACATCAATTTTACACATACCTTTTAGAAATTAAAGGAGGCAGCTTTTCTCAATTCAATCTATGAAGCCAGCTGTATTAGTCCAATTTCACGCTGCTGATAAAGACATACTCAAGACTAGGAAGAAAAAGAAGTTTAATTGGACTTAAAATTCCACATGGCTGGGGAGGCCTCAGAATCATGGCAGAAGGTGAAAGGCACTTTTTACATGGCAGTGGCAAGAGAAAATGAGTAAGATACAAAAGCAGAAACCCCTGATAAAATCATCAGATCTTGTGAGCCTGATTCAATACCACAAGAACCGTGTGGGGGAAACTGCCCCCATGATTCAAATTATCTCCCACTGGGTCCCTCCTACAACATGTAAGAATTATGGGAGTACAATTCAAGATGAGATTTGGGTGGGGACACAAAACCAAACCATATCATTCCGCCCCTGTTCCCTCCAAATCTCATATCCTCACATTTCAAAACCATCATGCCTTCCCAACAATCCCCCAAAGTCTTTCCTCATCTCAGTATTAACCCAAAAGTCCACAGTCCAAAATCTCATCTGAGACAAGCCAAGTCCCTTCCACCTATTAGCGTGTAAAATCAAACTCAGGCTAGTTACTTCTTGGATACAATGCAGGTACAGGTATTGGGTAAATACAGCCATTCCAAATGGGAGAAATTGGCCAAAACGAAGGAGTTACAGGGCCCATGCAAGTCCTAAATCCAGTGGGGCAGTCAAATTCTAAAGCTCCAAGATGATCTCTTTTGACTCTGTGTCTCACATCCAGGTCATGCTGATGCAAAAGGTAGGTCCCCGTATCTTGGGCAGCTCTGCCCCTGTGGCTTTGCAGGGTATATGCTCCCTCCTGGCTGCTTTCACAGTGTGGCCTGAGTGTCTGTGTCTTTTCCAGATGCACAGTGCAAGCTGTTGGTGGATCTACCATTTTGGGGTCTGGAACACGGTAGCCGTCTTCTCGCCGCTCCACTAGGCAGTGCCCTGGTAGGGACTCTGTGTGGGGGCTCCAGCCCCACATTTCCCTTCCACGCTGCCCTAGCAGAGGTTCTCCATGAGGGCCCTACCCCTGCAGCAAACTTTGCCTGGACATCCTAGCATTTCCATACATCTTCTGAAATCTAGGTGGAGGTCCCCAAACTTCCATTCTTGACTTCTGTGCACTTGCAGGCTCAAAATCATGTGGAAACTGCCAAGGTTTAAAGCTTGCATCCTCTGGAGCCATGGGCCAAGCTGTACCTTGGCCCCTTTTAGCAGCAGTGGGAGCATCTGGGACGCAGGGCACCAAGTCCCTAAGCTGAACACAGCATGAGGACCCTGGGCGGGACCCACAAAACCATTTTTTCCTCCTATGCTTCTGGATCTGTGATGGGAGGGGCTGCCATGAAGACTTATGGCATGCCCTGGAGATATTTTCCCCATTGTCTTGGGGATCAACACTTGGCTCATTGTTACTTATGCAAATTTCTGCAGCTAGTTTGAGTTTCTCCTCAAAAAATGGGTTTTTCTTTTCTACTGCATTGCAGGACTGTAAATTTTCTGAACTTTTATGCTGTTTCCCTTTTAAAATGGAATGCTTTTAAGAGCACCCAAGTCACTCTTTGAATGCTTTGCTGCTTAGAAATTTTATCTGCCAGATACCCTAAGTCATTTTAAGGAAAAGCTAGCATGGGGAAGAAGAGAGAAGAGAAGAAAAGAGCTCCCTGTTTCTAGTGAGCGAAGACTGCCGCCCGAGCTTCTCAGCCCTTCATATTTATTGGGTAACAAGAGCAAGGAGGAGGATGCAATGATTGGTCAGCTGCTTAATTGATCACAGGTTCATATCCTTACTGGCAGGCTTCAGTTGTGCCTAATCATACGAAACATTCGTGTGGCTCCAACATCTCCTCTTTTTTGTTTTTAAATTAATTGAGCAACGCAATTGCAGGCTGTGCAGCTTTTAATTGCTGGTTGGTGATCCAGCTTCATTTTTCTTAGCCCTTATTCAAAATGGAGTCGCTGGGGTTTGAATGCTTCTTACATATTTCCCCCTTCCCTTTTACAAGAGGCCCCTTAATCCTAAGGGTTGCAGAAGGATGAAGGTCTGTTTTCTGCAATTTCTTCATACTGAATAAGGGCGATGATATTCCTGCCTAACTATTAGGGTCTCTTGTATTCAGGGTAGAGAGGAGCTCAGTCAGAAAGCATCAGTCCATTAAGCATCGATGGTACTTCTGAGTTCCAGCAAAAGGTGAAACCCTGGCGCCCCAGCAGTTTCTCAGCTTCCTGTGTGGTTTTCTTGATCTGTCCCCATGTTATGGGGGTTGATGTCAATGTGACTCCGGTCAGTCCTCATTCCATCTTCACATTCAGATTCAACTGGCTCATGGCTCGTACTGGGGGAACCAGGTCCAGGGCTGGGATCCATGGGTCCCTCCAGTCTCCCGTTTCAAGACACACCTTGGAAAAAAAGACACAAACCACTAGCATCTGTGGCCCATGCTTTTTCCTGAGAGGGTTTTGAGGACTTCAATACTTACAGGGGAAAGAGCAGGCAGAAGAGGAAAAATCGGTCAACTGTGCATTCATCTTGTGCTCAGTAAATCTGCATTTTACATAAGCTAAAGTAAATACACAGTAGTCAAATACGCACTTGTCTCCGGGTGGGTGGAGGGATGGTTTCTAGTCTTGTGTTTGTCCTGTACCTGTGAAGATAAGCTGTCAATTTACATTGTTGGGGGAAATTCAACAAAACTCTGTTTTAGGGTAAAGATGTTGGGGCCCACAAGGAATTACCTTGTGAGCAATTTGTGAGGGAGGCCACCTGGGGAGATATGTGGTCTTCTATCTTTGCAGGTATTTGTTTAGGAACAAAAGAAAGGCAATTTTTCCACGACTCAGCTCCCAAACTTAACTTTTCCCTTTGGCATTGTGAGTTTGGGGTCCCAAGATTTTATTTTTCTTTCACACTCAGTATTGCAGTTTATTATTGTCATAGCTTAAATCAGCAGTAATCATAGCTTACCTCAACCTGTTTTGGCACCAAGGACTGGATTCACGGAACAAACTTTTTCCACTGACCAGGGCAGGTGGCGCATGTGGGCAGGGATTGGTTTTGGAATGAAACTGTTCCACCTCAGAATTCCACCTCAGGTATTAGAATCTTATAAAGGAGCGTGCAGCCTAGATCCCTCGCATGCACAGTTTACAGTAGGGTTCGTGCTCCCATGAGAACCTAATGCCACCACTGATCTGACTGGAGGCAGAGCTCAGGCTGTCATGCTTATGCTCTCTCCCCCACCCCTCACCTCCTGCTGTGTAGTCTGGATCCTAACAGGCCACAAACTTGTACCGGTCCACTGCAGGGGAGTTAGGGACCCCTGGTTTAAATTATGCCACTATAACAGAACACCTGAGACTGGACAACTTACAACGAACAAAAATTTAATTGGCTCATGGTTGTCGAGGATGGGAATTCCAGCATCAAGGGACTGTATCTGGCAGAAGGGAGAAGTGCAAGAGATGGTGAGCGCTAAAAGGAGTAAGAGGTCGAACTCACAGGCTCAGGTCCTTTATGATCAGTCTTAATGAGGGCAGCCTTAATCAGTTCATTAATGAAGGCAGAGCTCTGATGGTCCAATCACCTCTCAAAGGTCCCATCTCTTAACATTGTTGCATTGGGGATTAAGTTTCCAACAGATGCTTTTCTGGGGAAACATTCAAACAATAGCAGTTTTAAAGGATACAAATGAGCAGCCAGATGAAGTGCAGGGGGTGACATCTGGAAGCACCCTGAGCACAGAACCCTCTGTCCCCATGGAGATGGGGTGCACCATCACTGTCAAGAGACAGTATCATCTCTTGCTTATACCTCTTTTTTTTTAGGAGTTCATGTAACATTGGATTTTCCTTATTACACAACCAGTTTATTCATTCATTTACCCTCAGCTACTAATCCTCCTTCTCTTCATTTATATCAAACATTTCTAGTTTTAGAAGGAACATTAGGTTCTGCTACTGTGCTGGCCTAGACTGAAGGGAGCAATACTGTTCTAGCAAGTGTCTCCTGTCAGTCCATTCCAGTTTGTAGAGGTTAGGGTTATGCAGGTGGAGAACTGAGCGGCTATCTGACCCCAGGCAATACAGCTGCACCCAGTGTTATCCCCAACTTTGCCAGATGCAGTGAATGCACAACCTACTCCTCCAGGCCCTTAGGAATTCTTGCATAATGGTTTTAAAATATATTTACAGTTTCTTGCTTAGGAATAATTCCTGTTTCTGGAACTTTTATTTGCATCCCTAGTCGTAAGACCACTGCATCAGGTATGAGAAAGGAGAGTTGAGGTGAAGTATAGTCATCACTCCAGTGTCCTCTTGCCATGGGAAAAGTTGTATGTAGAGTCACACCAGCACCTTTCCCTGATCCAGCAGGAAAAAAGAGGACACTCTCTAGTGGGGACACTCCTTTGTCCACACTTGTGTCCAGTGTGAGCACACTCATGAAGGTGTGTAAGCCCGCCCTTCATGCTTATGTCTCCCCACTCCTGCTTTATAAAAGCAATGGGTCAACTGACCATTTTTATTCTCTATGAAACTATTCCTCTGAGCAAAATATTTTTCTGAACACTGTTGGACATTTTGGGCAAGTGTGTTTCCTGCTGTGAAGAAATGTGACTCAGTGATGCAAATGGTTGCAGTATCTTCCATCCAGGTTCTATAATAGTACTCGAAGCATTTGCATCTGAGATGAAGTAGGGATTTCTCTTAGAAGCCTGCCAGGCTTCCCTAACATGGAAATAAAGGAAAATGTTGAGTTCCTTCAAGAGAAATTCCAGGCATCTAGCCAGCCCTAAAAAGCAAGTGAGTGAACTTGTAAGCAAGCAGGTAAAAATAGCTTAAAACAATAGCCAAGGGAGCTAGAGTTACAAGATGTTTGATTCTTTATAGAAACTAAAGAGAACATCTTAACATCTTGAGTAGTTTTTCAAGAATCCAGCCTCTCACCAAACAGAGCCAGGGATGAGGAGACCTCAGATAAGGGGAAAATGAGGACTCAATGCTGACTGTGATTCTTTGTTCTAAATTTGTTCCTGAAGGGCCTGGAGACAGTCAGGTCCAGAGACCATACCTGAACATTCCTCCCTTCTGCCCTCAAGTGTGTAGACAAAGCTTTAGCTCCTTATCCAATCACAAATCAGAGAATCTTTCAATCCACCTATGACCTGTAAGATCCCTCATCAGGATACCCCACCTTTTTAGGTCAAACCAGTGTGTAATTTCTGTGCATTGATTTTTGATATTGCCTGTAACTCTGCTTTCCTGAACTTTACCCCTGTCTTAAAAACTCTTGCTTGTAAGCCATTGGGGAGATTAGGTCTTAAGTGTGAGCTGCCCGATTCTCCTTGCTTGGTGCCTTGCAAATAAATGCCTTCCTTTCTCCCACTACAAAATCTCAGTGTGGACGTTTACCTTTGTTGCACCAGGTGAGTGGGCCCCAGTTCAGTTTGATAACATATCTACCACCAGCTGAACAATGCTCACCCCAGGGTCTGTATCTATTCCTGCCAAGACCCATTTGCTGCCTCCTAGGGATACTGGTATCAGTCTAATTTGCCAGCTATCTATTTCCAAGCCCTTCCCATGAGAGAATCTGCCACATAGCCATATGCTGTCTCTGTCTCTTCTTAAACAGAACAGTCCTTAGGGGTATTTCGTGCCCGTGAGGTGAAGGATGTAAAAGGAATATGTCTTGATTCAGCCCATCTCTGCATTGCTGCAGCCCTCAGTGTCTACTTATTTCATGGAATCAGGTGATCGCCACAAGCAAACGTGGATTTTTTTGAGATGTGGTATTGATATTTTCCCTGGTTGGACTCAAAAGTTGCTGAGGCAAAACTAAAACTCCTGGGCTCAAGAGATCCTTCTGCCTCAGCTCTTCTTGTAGCCGGAATTACAGGTACACCCGGAAAGCACTTAGAAATAAATGCTTGTTGATTTCAATCACCTTCCAAACCTGGAGGGAAGTTATTCTGAGGGGCATTGAACAGCACTGAGGGGATGGTACTAAACCATTCGTGAGAAGCCATCCCCATGATCCAACCACCTCCCTCCAGGCCTCACCTCCAACACTGGGCATTATATCTCAACATGCGATTTGGGTGGGGACAACATCCAATTTATATCAGACATCAACATGTCTAACATTAATGCACCCCTCAAATTACCATAGTGATTTCCATAGGACTGTGTCCTATGTGGGTTTTCTTCTCATAAGCCAGTTTTTCATTGCTCTCTTAATTATATGGCCAGGCCATCAGTCACTGCCCATAAGTCAGAAAAACTAAAACATAGGCACTTCTGTCATTGTTCAATTGTGTCATCACTTCTCAGAAAACATCATGCAATTCAACGACAACAACAAAAACTGTCCTGTTTTTAACTTCTTTGATCAAAGGGGTGGACTTCCAAACAGGATGTTGTCGGCTCATCTTGCAAATGCTGTACACAAACCAACCAGCTCTTTGTGGGTCAGGTGACTGATATTGCAGTTCAAATCCCAGGATGTCTGCTGCAGAGTTCTATGTTGTTTGGGGAGGGTCACATTATAGAGGTCAATCTACTTTACTCAAAGCCTAGCAATTAATCAGGTTCAAGCGATTCTCCTGCCTTAGTCTTCTGAGTAGCTGGGATTACAGGCACCTGTCATCACACCCAGCTAATTTTTTTTGTATTTTTAGTAGAGATGAGATTTCACCATGTTGGCCAGGCTGGTCTCGAACTCCTGACCTCAGGTGATCTGCCCACCTCGGCCTCCCAAAGTACGGGGATTACAGGCATGAGCCACCGCGCCTGGCCACTCTTCATTATGTAAAATATAAGACGGTCTGTCCTCTATGTCTGTGTGTTCCACATCTGTGAATTCAGCTGCCTGAGGATTGGAAATGTTGTGTTGCTGCTGATGTGTACCATGTAGTTAGGACTACCTACAGTGGTTACATCTGTACTGAAGATGTTGTTATTTCCTAAACATTATAGTATAACTATTGTTTACAATCATGTACATTGCACTAGGTGTTGTAAGTAATCTAAGATGATTTACAGTATATAGAATGATGCACATAGGTAGTAGGCAAATACTAGGCCATTTTATACATGAGACCAGAGCACCCATAGATTTTGGTATCCACAGGGATCCTAGAACCCATCCCAAAAGGATACCAAGGGATGACTATATAAGACTGACATTCCTTTTTTAAGTTTTTGAAAGAATTGACGAGAAGAAATGTGGTCAAGAAGTTTTTCTGGTGGGAAGGAATTTAATTAGAATTCAATTTCTTAATGGATAGAGGACTATTTATATTTTCTATCTAGTTTTCTGTTGGCTTTATTCAGCTGTGTTATTCAAGAACTCATTTCATTGCACCTAAATTTTAAAAGGTATTGTCATGAAGTTGTGTCTAATATTCTCTTATTTTTGTTTTAATAAAATCTGTGGTTTTATAAGTTGTCCCTTCTCACAGTGTTCATTTGTGTTTTCTCTTTTTGTGATTGATCTTTCTGGGGATTGTGAAATAGTTTGCTCATCTTTTCCTCTATTATCCTTAACATATTACTAATAAATATTTTAAAGAATGTCCTTGCTCGCTGGCTTCAGTATCCAGATCATCTGAGTGTGCTTCTGTTGATTATTTTATCTCTACTTGTTGCATTTTTCTGCTGCTTGGTATGCCACATATTCTGGGTGATGTGTTATAGAGGTTCTGGATTTTGCTATCTTCCTCCTAAGACTGCTAACTGCTTGACAGTTCATTAATTATCATAAAAATCAGACCCACTTTGATTCTACTTAGGCTTGATTTTAGCCTTTGTTAACATGAGTCTAGTTCAGTGTGGTCCTTCCTCCAAGGCAAGGGTCCTCACTCATAGTGCTTCACCACCCTGTTGGCTCAACCCAGGTTTGGCTGGGCTAAAATTCCAACATCTCCTCATACTCCAAAGCCTTTGGCATTTCTACTTAGCATGCAATCTCCAAGCAACTGTTCTCTGGTGGGCTTCTTAGAGTATCACCTGAAGCATATGCAGCTTAGGAGCGCAGATTTTGGGGGTTTCTTCTCTGTAGTGACATTGTAGGTGACATTGTATGTCATAGTACAATGCATTAATCATATGTTTGTGGTAATGCTGGTGTAAACAAACCTACTGCACTATCAATCCTATAAAAGTTTAGCACATACAGTTACGTACAATACATAATCCTTGATAATAATAAATGACTGTTACTTGTTTATGTATTTACTATACTTTTTAATTGTTATTTTAGAGTGTTCTCCTTCTAATTATTAAAAAATGTTAACTTAAAACAGCCTCATGCAGGTCCTTTAGGAGGTATTCCAGAAGGCATTGTTATCACAGGAGATGGCAGCTCCATGTATGTTATTGCTGAAAATCTTCCAGTGGGATAAGATGTGAAGGCTGAAGATGGTGATATTGTTGATCCTGACCCTTTGTCAGCCTAGGCTAATGTATGTCTTTGTTTTTAACAGAAAAGATTTAAAAGTAAAAAAATTGAATAGAAATAAGTTTCTAGAATGAAAATATAAGGAACAATATTTTTGTACAATATTTTTGTACAGCTTTGTAACATGTTGGTCTTTTAAGCTAAGTGCTATTACAAAAGCTGAAAAGTTTAAAAAATTAAAGTTTATAAAGTTAAAAAAGTTACACTAAGTTAAGGTTAATTTATTATTAAAGAAAGAAAATGACTTTTAAAATCAATTTAGTGTAACCTAAGTGTACAGCATTTATAAAATCTACAGTAGTGCACAGTAATGGCCTAGACCCTCACATTCACTCACCACTCACTTGTTGACTCACCCAGAGCAACTTCCAGTCCTGTAAGCTCCATTCATGGTAAGTAACTTATACAGGTGTGCCATTTAAAAAATCTTTTTACCGCATTTTTACTGTATTTTTTCTGTTTACATATGTTTAGATCCACAAATACCTACCATTGTGTTACAGTTGCCTACAGTACTCACTACAGTAACATGCTATCCAAGTTTATATCCTAGGAGCAATAGGCTTTATCATGTAGCCTAGGTGTGCAGTAGGCTATACCATCTAGCTTTGTGTAAGGACACTCTATGATGTTCACATAAGACCAAATCACCTAAGGACACATTTCTCAGAACCTATCTCATCATTAAGAAAGAATGACTATATATGTAATGTAAGTCCTTTGAAGTTTAAGCATTTTCAATTTCATATATTTGTCTCATTTAAGAAACATTTGCCATTCCAGCAGGTGTAGCTAAAAAAAATGAAAGAAAAATTTTCTTACTGAAATGTTTTAAGGTTTTCCTTCTAATAACATTGGTAGTAGTTTTATTTTTTCATATTTTTCTTTACTGCTTAAATAATTTTTTGTTTATCTCAAGGTGTAGAGATATAATTTAATCATGGGATGTTTACTAGAATATCAATGTGGGGAAAGGGCTTAGGAGATAATGATGAATCAAAACACAGCATAGAGGCCAGGTACTGTGGCTCACTCCTGTAATCCCAGCACTTTGGGAGGCTGAGGAGAGTGAGCCACTTGAGCCCAGATGTTTTAGACCAGTCTGGGAAACATACTGAGACTTCGTCTCTACAAACA
Organism: Mandrillus leucophaeus; assembly: GCF_000951045.1. Lineage (NCBI taxonomy): Eukaryota > Metazoa > Chordata > Mammalia > Primates > Cercopithecidae > Mandrillus > Mandrillus leucophaeus. Next base: position 73,994 of record NW_012107142.1, read on the forward strand.
CATTGCAATCAATGCAACATAATAGAGAATCTGGAAATAAATCCACATATTTATAGCCAACTGATTCTTGACAAAGGTGCCAAGAACATACATTTGGGGAAAGGACACCTTCTTAAATAAATGGTGCTGGGGAAATTGGATATCCATATGTAGAAGAATGAAATTAGATCCCTGTCTCTCATCCTATATAAATATCAACTCAAGATGGATTAAACACTTAGATATAAGATCCAAAACTATAAAACAACTGGAAGAAAACTTATGAGAAACATTCTAGGACATTGGTCTGGGCAAAGATTTTTTGGCTAAGACTTCAAAAGCACAGACAACCCAAACAAAACAGACAAATGGGACTATAGTAAACTAAAATACTTCTGCACAGCAAAGAAAACCATCAAAAGAGTAGAGAGACAACATCTTGAATGGGAGAAAATATTTTCAAACAATTTATCTGACAAGGGACTGATATCCAGAATATATAAGGAATCAACTCAAGAGTTAAAAGAAAAAACCCAAAAAATTCTATTGAGAAGTAGACAAAGGACATGAACAGACATTTCTCAAAAGAAGACATACAAATGGCCAACAGGTACTTGAAAAATGCTCAACATCACTGATCTTCAGGGAAATGCAAATCAAAACCACAATGAAATATCATCTTACCCCAGATAGAATGGGTACAACTAAAAAGACAAAACAGAAACAAAAACAAAAGCAAAAACAGATGCTTGTGAGGATCTGGAGAAAAGGGCAGTCTTACACACAGTGTGTAAATTAGTACAGCAACTATAGAAAACAGTATAGAGACTATTCAAAACACTAAAAATAGAATCACTATATTATCTAGCAATTTGGGGGTGGGGCTGCAGGGTCCTGGAGTTCAGGTTGGCAGAGAGTAGGGCCTGGAGGTGCTTGGGTAGCTGGAGGGGAAGGAAAGAGGATGCCTGCATCCCAAGGTATCAAAGTGGGGAGGGTCTGGGGCAGGAGGTAAATAGGCAAATTCTTGAGATCCATTGGGAATAGGGAATGATAAGCCCTTGAGATCCAAATAAAGAGGTCAGAAGCTTGGGCCAGGCTCACCACTGAGCTCTTTGTAACCCATGACCACCTTCAGACTCCCAGCTAAGTAAGTCTTTGACGCACCCATGACCACATTCAGACTCCCAGCTAAGTAAGTCTTTGACGCACCCTCCAAGAACAACATCTCCTTGGCTGCCAGCAGAGGGACCTGCTCTCTGCCCATGACCCCAGGGCCCCTGGGCCTGGCATGGCAGCTCCTGCTGTCAAAGGCAAAGAAGAGGCAGCCGTCCAGCTAGCCCAGTGCTATGACTGCAGGCTTCCTGGGGGTGGACTCTGATAGGGCCTTAAGATCCTAGCTAAGAAAGTGGGACCCTGAAACTCCCAGGGCTGGGCCCTTAGCATCTGTATAGCAGCTCTCTTTTCCTCAGAACCCTAGAAACTCTCCTGGTCTACACACACACACACACACATACACACACACACACACACACACACACACACACACTCCTAATAGAATGTTTTCCATTTTTCTCTCCTCCCTGGCTCCTTTCATTCTCTTCCTTCCCCCCACCCCCTTCTCCCGTGATCCATTTTTTCTCCCTTCTGCTCTCTGGAGGCTCGCTTCTTCCTGGACGGAGGCACCAGGAGCTGCTGTCCCCGGACCCCAGGGTTGGAGGCTCACAGGCTGATCCCTGGGATGAGCAGCCTCCACCTGCAGGAACAGCAGCAGGAACAAAGGAGGGGACGGGAGGCCAAGGCCCCACCTGGTGGCTGAGAGACTGGGTCCTGTGGTAGCAAGGGTTTGGGGTGGGTCATCCCCAGATCTGATCCCACTGTTTTGCCCTGGAGGCCTCTCTCTGCCCTGAGGCAAAAGTCCATTCACTCAGTGGTGAGAGGAAATGTCATTGTCAACATGGATTTTGGGAAGCCGAATGGACTCAGAGCCTGACTTGAGACCCGGAGGCCCCTTGCGTGCAGAGCCCTGTCCAGGTGCTGGTAGGACAGGGAGAGCCTTGGAGGTCCCGGCTGGTGAGAAAGGGGAGCGGGATCCTCTGTCCTCGGCTCTGTGGCCACACGGGGGCGCCGCTGCGCTGCTCTCGGATTCTGATTGAGAGCACTCGAGCACTGGGTGAGGACTGAGCGGGGCAGAGGTTTGGAGCCTGAGGTCATCCACGCGGGAATGGAAGTTCCTCCTAAGCAGCCCTGGAATCCGCAGACTCAGGCTAGATTTGCTTGTCTTGCAACGTGAGGCAATTGTGGAGAAGCAAGATCTGGCTCTAGAATTCTCACCGCGAATACGATTCTCATAGAATCCAATCTGAATGAGAGTCCAGGGCCTGAGTTGACTGCCCTGGGCACACCTGGCTTTGATGGGGTTGCCAAAATGTAACTGGGGCTTACAGAAATTGCAATGATTGTCGAAAAGTCCATATAATTATACACAATTTCATTTCTGATGTCTCTGGCTGTGCCTTTGAAAGGGCAGAAACAGCCATGGAAAGAAGCTGAAAGGCCCCTCTGGGAATTATCAAATCCCTTTTCATGGCAGTAACTCGGACTAGCTCAGTGCTATGACTGCAGGCTTCCTGGGGCTGGACTCTGATAGGGCCTTGAGGTCCTAACTCAGAAAGTGGGACCCTGGAACTCCCAGGGCTGGGCCCTGAAGAACACAAGGAGAAGGATCTGGAGGCGCAGCCCTCCCTTCTGATCAGCACGGGCACGGCTGTCTGAGCGCTTTTCCCCTCTGTGTTCAGCAGGATTGACTCTGCAGTGAGGTGCAGCCCCTGTCTCCCTGGGGGCCTCAGGTCCACACATCCTCCCACTGCCCCATGTCCGAAGCATCTGTTTCCCTTATTTTGTTTTCCACAGACTTCTTTCCTTTTTCTGTCCTGTGACTACTAATACAACACAGGCAAGATCCTGTAAGACCAGGTAAAAGATGTTACTGAAATAATGAAGGCACGATTGTGAAGGGACAATGGCAGACACAGACAGAGCCAGAGACAAAACAGAAAGGCAGAACAGCGATAGAAACACACACAGAAAGTGAACATCTATCCATCCATCCATCCATCCATCCGTCCGTCCATCCATCCATCCTTCCATCCATACATGCATTCATCCATGCATGCATCTGTCTGCTCTCTACCTTTCTATCTCCTTACAAGGGAGGTACATCAACACTTTTACATTCATCCGCCAACAAAAATCACAAGATTTTCCTTGTCAGCTCACACCTGTCCTCCTTCATCCAGCCAACTGATGTATTTGCTGAGGTCTTGCCACGTGCCGCACAGGCTGCTGAGCTTTGGGGTCGGAACAGTAACAGACCTCTGTGATGCACTTCATGTTTGTTGGCTGTTTGTATATCTTCTTTTGAGAAATGTCAATTCATGTCTTTTGCCCACTTTTTGATGGGATTATTTGGTTTTTTTCTCGCTGATTTCTTTGCATTCCTTGTGGATTCTGGATATTAGTCCTTCGTTGGATGTATGGACTGTGAATATTTTCCCCTACTGTGTGGGTTGTCTGTTTACTCTGCTAATTATTTCTTTTGCTGTGCAGAAGCTTTATCATTCAACCAGGTCTCATTTATTTATTTTTATTTTTGTTGTGTTTGCTTTTGGGTTCTTAGTCATGAATTCTTTGCCTAAGCAAATGTCCAGAAGGGTTTTTAAATATTATCTTCTAGGATTTTTATGGTTTTAGGTCTTAGGTTTAAGTCTTTGATCCATTTTGAGTTGACATTTATACAAAGTGAGAGATGGAGATACAGTTTCATTCTACATGTGGCTTGCCAGTTTTCCCCGCACCATCTATTAAATAGGATGTGCTTTTCCCAATTTGTTTTTTTTTTTGTATGCTTTGTCAAAGATCAGTTAGCTGTTAGCATCTGGCTTTATTTCTGGATTGTCTCTTCCATTCCATTGGTCTAAGTGCCTATTTTGTTTTATTTTGAGATGGAGTTTTGCTCTCGTTGCCCAGACTGGAGTGCAATGGCACCATCTTGACTCACTGCAACCTCTGCCTCCCAGGTTCAAGTGATTGTCCTGCCTCAGCCTCCTGAATAGCTGGGATTACAGGCGTCCATCACCATGCCTAGCTAATTTTCTGTATTTTTAGTAGAGATGGTGTTTCATCATGTTGGCCAGGCTAGTCTTGAACTCTTGACCTCAAGTGATTTGTCTGCCTCTACCTCCCAAAGTGCTGGGATTACAGGCGTGAGCCACCGTGCCCAGCTGAAGTACCTATTTTATACCAGTACGAGGCTGCTTTGGTAACGATAGTCTTGTAGGATAACTTGAAGTCCGTTAATGTGACGCTTCCAGATTTGTTACTTTTTTGTAACAAAAGTATTGCTTTGGATATGTGGACTCTTTTTTGGTTCCATATGAATTTTGGGGTTTGTTCCAGTTCTGTGAAGAATGACAATGGTATTTTGATGAAAATTGCACTGAATGTATAGATTGCTTTGGGCAGTATGGTCATTTTCACAATATTGATTCTATTCATCTATGAGCATGGGATGTGTTTCCATGTATTTGTGTCATCTATGATTTTAATTTTCCTTGTAGGCATCTTTCACTTCCTTGGTTAAGTATATTCCTAGGTTTTGGGGGATGTTGTTTTTTCGGAGGTTTTTGTTGTTGCTTTTTGTTTTTGCATCTGTTGTAAAAGGGATTGAGGTCTTGATTTGATTCTCACTTGGTCGTCGTTGGTGTATAGCAATGCTCCTGATTTGTGTATATTGATTTTGTAACCTGAGACTTTACCAAATTTGTTTATCAGTTCTAGGGGCCTTTTGGATGAGTCTTAGTATTTTCTAGTTATACGATCATATCCTCAGTGAACAGGGACATTTTGACTTCCTCTTTTCTAATTTGGATGCCCATTATTTCTTTCTCTTGCCTGATGTTCTGGCTAGGACTTTTAGTACTATGTTGAATAGAAGTGGTGCACGTGGACATCCTTGTCTTGTTTCAGTCCTCGGAGGAATGCTTTCAACTTTTCCCCATTCACTATGATGTTGGCTGTGAGTTTGTCATATATGACTTTCATGACTTTGAGGTAAGTCCCTTCTATGCCTATTTTGTTGAAGGTTTTTTTATCATAAAGCAATGCTGGATTTTATCAAATGCTTTTTCTGCATCTGTTGAGATAATCATATGATATTTGTTTTTAATTCTGTTTATGTGGTGTATCACATTTATTGACTTGCATATGTTAAACCATCCCTGCATCCCTGGGATGAAACCTACTTCATCATGATGTATTATTTTTTTGATAGGCTACTGGATTTGGTTAGCTAGTATTTTGTTGAAGATTTTTGCATCTATGCTCATTGGGGATATTGGTCTGTATTTTTCTTTTTTTGTTATGTCATTTCCTACTTTTGGCATTAGGGTGATACTGGCTTCATTGAATGATTTATGGAGGATTCCCTTTTTTTCTATCTTTTGGAATAGTTTCAGTAGGATTGGTACCAATTTTTTGAATGTCTAATGGAATTTGTCTGTGAACCCATCTGGTCCTGAACTCTTTTTTTTGTTGTTGTTGACAATTTTTTTATTACTGTTTCAGTCTCACTGCTTGTTACTTATTGGTCTGTTCAAGATTTCTGTTTCTTCCTGATTTAGTCTAGGAGGGTTGTATGTTTCCAGGAATTTATCCATTTTCTCTAGATTTTCTAGCTGGTGTGTGTAAAGGTGTTCATAGTGGCCTTAAATTATCTTTTGTGTTTCTGTGGTATTAGTTGTAATATCTCCAGTTTATTTTCTAATTGAGCTTATTTGGATCTTCTTTGCTTTTCTTGGTTAACCTCACCAATGGTCTATCAATTTTGTTTACCTTTACAAACACCCAGTTTTTTGTTTCATTTATCTCTTATATTATTTTTGTTTCAGTTTCATTTTGTTCTGCTCTGATCTTTGCTATTTCTTTTTTTTTCTTTTTTTTTTTTTGAGACGGAGTCTCG
>NW_012107142.1:80448-87693 GCF_000951045.1 Mandrillus leucophaeus
AAAGGTGTGTGCCACCAAGCCTGGCTAATTTTTGTATTTTTAGTAGAGATGGGGTTTCACCATGTTGGTCAGGCTGGTCTCAAACTCCTGACCTTAAGTGGTCCACCAGCCTCAGCCTCCCAAAGTGCTGGGATTACAGGCGTGAGCCACTGCACCCAGCCTCTTTCAGACTTTTTGATGTCAGCACTTAATGCTATGAACTTTCCTATTTTCACTGCTTTGGCTATACCCCAGAGGTTTTGATTACATTGATAACTGAAAAATCATCCAAGAATAGATTATTTAATTTCCATGTACTCATATAGTTTTTTAAGTTTCCTTTTGGAGTTGATTTCCAGTTTTATTCCACTCTGGTCTGTGAAGATACTTGATAGGATTTCAATTTTCTTAAATTTATTGAGACTTGTATTGAGGCCTATTATATGGTCTATCTTGGAGAATGTTCCATGTGCTGTTGAGAAGAATGCATATTCTACAGTTGTTGGGAAGAAATGTTCTGTAAATATCTGTTAAGTCCATTTGTTATAGGATACGGTTTAAGATCGTTGTTTCTTTGTCGACTTTGTGTCTTGATGATCTGTCTAGAGCTGTCAGTGGAGTATTGATGTCCCCTGCTATTATTGTCTTGCTGTCTATCTCATTTCTTAAGTCTGGTAGTAATTGTTTTATAAAGTTGGGAGCTCCACTATTAAGTGCATATAAATTTACGATTGTGATATCTTATTGTTGAAATGATCATTCTATCATTATATAATGTCCTTTGTCTTTTTTTTTTTTTTTTTTTTTTACTGTTGTTGCTTTAAAGCCTGTTTTTGTTTTATATAAGAATAGCTACTCCTGCTCGCTTTTAAGAAAACGTAGTGCATATACATCATGGAATACTATGTGGCCATAAAAAAGAATGAGATCATGTCCTTTGCAGGAACATGGATGGAGTTGGAGGCCATTATTCTTAGCAAATTAATGCAGGAAGAGAAAACCAAATACCACTTGTTCTCACTTATAAGTGGGAGCTGAATGATGAGAACACATGGATGTGAGCATAGTTTGTATTCAGATTTTGAATCTGAATTCTTCAGCAGATCTCTTTCAAAATTGTCTTTTACATTTTTAGCTTATTTTGACTTTTAACTCTATAAACTGCCCTCTTGAGCCATTAGGGCTGCAGTTACCTGCTATGAGGTTGGAGTGAACTCATAGGTAAGGAGGAAAGGCCACCAATTTACGGCTTTTACCCAATAGAGTAGTCTCTCAAGATCAAAGCGCTATTACATTTCTGCTTGCCTTTTCTTGTTTTCCAGTGACTTCAAATAATTATTTTTAGTATTTTGTTCAGTTTTCATATTGCTATTTAGAGGAACACTTGCTGATCTATCTCTTCATGTTGCCATTACCAGAAGTTCTGTCCCAAAAGAGACTTTTGGGAGAAAATGTCACAGCTCACAATTCAGTTTTGTGAGACAAATAAGGATCCAGGCACTAGATATTCCTTGTTTGGGTTTTTCAAATTGAAGTGAGTTGAGGCCTTGTGTTTGTAACCCCAAATTTCTAAAGGAATCACTGACTTTATATGACCCCCAATGATAAAGAAGGACAGTCTATATAGATTGGCCTCGTTACTATTTAAGACAGCACATTCCATACCTGAGAAATTTCTGACTCTGTAAATCAAGTCACCAACGCTGCAGTTAAATTTGAATGGAGGCCAAGGAAGTAGTTCAGTTAAGTGTGAAACAAGCACTGCCCATGTCCCCTACCCTCTCTTAAAACCATGCAATCACGTGTCTTCATTCAATCCTAAGCTGATTGGAAGCTGTTGGAAATGAGACTTTCTCATTATTCAGGCCCTGGGCTTTTCAACTTAAGGAATTCCTCCAAGATTGGAGTACAAGCTCTTTGAAAAATAACCGCACCGGTGTTATTAAACGTTAATGAAGATAAATAATTTCAACAAAGAAAAATTGTGATTTCTTATCTTGTGAGGGGATTTCTCTGAACCAAAATCTGGTAAGTTAGTACAAGTGCAAAATGTTCCATAAGAAATGGAAATGTCATTCTGATCCAGGCAGGCATCAAACATATCTGCCATTTGGCCTAAATGCTTCCTTGGATGTGTGTGTGTGTGTGTGTGTGTGTGTGTGTGTGTGAGAGAAACAGGCATAGAAGCTCACTACTCAAGTTCACTACTACTTCAAAGCTTTGAAGAAAAGCTTTATTCTTTATTCTTCCACTAAATAACAGTTCTTGGCTTGCTATTGGGCCCTGGTAGATTCTGAATGCCATGATCATGATACAGCAAGTAACCAAGTGACTTGAGATGTCCATCATGACCTGGATTTTATTTATTCTCTTATGGTCGGTCACCAGCACTCAGTCATCAGGAGGCAGTGGATAAATATACTGTATATACATACAGTATCAGACTTGAGCTTGTCCTTAGCAAGGCCAGCTAAGTTGCCTCATAATGTGTACTATATTCCTAGTATTCTTATTACCACTGGTAAATCCATTCTCCCTTGTCTCATCCTTGAAGTCCTGAGGAGTTCCCTAAGGACTGTTGACTATAGAAGAAGAAATTTGAATATGCTTTGAATACCCAAAAGTGTACTTTGCAGCATTACAGCCCTTTTCAGGAATTGTCATAAAGAAGAGTGGAAAGGAAAGTACTTCCAGCAGGAAGATTTTCAATCAGACCATCTGGAAGTTCATTTTGCCTAAAGAAATGTCTTATTGTTAGATCCTTATCAATGCATGGATAGTGGCTAATAGTTTGCTCAGATATTCAATGATTTCAAAGGAACAAGATGGGAAGGTTTGTGATAAGGAGCTTTAAGAATAAGGTGTGAACCACTAATGTGGCGTATTAGGTATCCACACCTACTCTCATGCTAACAAAAAATGGGTTATCAAAAGATAAAATACATCATAAAAGCACTGAGAGGCTTTCACGTCAGTGAAAACTGTCTAATAAATATCAGGGAGCTCTGAATTTACTTTTGTCCTGAGCTCATTTGCTCAATGTAGACAAGTTAAGCTTTAGTTTCCATGGCCTCATAAGGCATTTGGAATAGGAGGCAAAGCTCAAATAGCACTCAAAGTGGGAAATCTCCTAGGATGAGCTCCTCCATTTTGCTGGGACCCCTGAGGTCATTTCCTCAGTGTAAGGGAAATGCCCCATGCTGAAAGGACTGCAGGGACAGCCGCCTTGGTGCTGAGTGGAACTGGGAGTAAACACAGTGGCCCTGCACATGTACTTGCAGCCCAAGTTCTCACTACCTGGATTGTCTGGCAATCATCAGGTTGTGAATTCAGTTTATAGTGGGCCAGGCTCCAAGGAACCTGTCAGAAAACAAATGCGAATAATACGCGAAACAAACACAAACCCTCTCTGGAGGAAGATACCATCATCCACACTTTCAAAATTCCCTAAAATTATTCCATAAGCAAAATGAGCACTTACTAGGAAAACAACAACAAAACTGTTCACAAGATACAAGTCACCATGAAAGACCAAGCAGAAACACCGTACAGCAGAATAATAAGAATAAGATATAAAATAGCTCTGCTTACTGATTTAAAAGACTTTCAGTTAATCAGAAACTACAAATAATGTTCAGGAAAATTTGAAAAGACAAATATACAACATTTAGAAATGAAAATATAATAATATAAAAATCAAGTCTCAATGGATTTTTTCCAAAGACAATTTGGCACAAACACGCCTTTACTGAAGGGAGTTCTAAAGAATATGTTTCAGGCAAAAGGGGAAATCTTGGTTGGAAGATACAAGATAAAAGAAAATATAAATACAAAACAAACAAAAAACAAAAATGAAAGTAAATGTGTGGTTAAATTAAGGTGAGGTTAAAAAGGATAGCATATGTGTTTTGAGGGAATATATAGTTAGTTAAAATCTATATCCATTCTCTCTTGTCCATAGAATAATGCTGGATTTCTTTTCTTTACATTCTGATCTAAAATTTCAAGATAAACTTGTAACTCATTGTGTCATCTAATTTGATTTTGTTTTGCATATTTTAGTATAGGGCATATAAAGGGAATATTCTGTGGGTCTTTCTGTGTCATCTTTCCAAAGATTGCTGAATCCTTGTAAGTGATGCATGTACAAAGTCATATGTAGAGTTTTCACTAGTGCAGTTTTCCACAGTAAGAATGCCATTTGTGAAGGTGGTGGAACCTGCTAGTTTGTCTTTCAGAACCATGGACAGTTCTACATGTCCTGGGATGTAGAGAGCCAGCTCTTCTTTCACCTGGATACCATGAAACATGAGGGAGAAAAGTTTAAGAGGAACCTTAATAGTCATGAAATTGTGATTTTAAATATGGTCAGTAACCATAGTCTCAAATACTGCATTCTTCTCGCCCCTCTTCCTGCCCCTAATACTTTATTAGCCATGTATTTCATGATCATTACCATAGAAGGGCCTGTTTAAGCAGAAGAGATGACTTTAGGCCAAGTCTTGGCATGACACTATAGTGGCTGAAGAGCAATAGATCTAGGACAAAACTGCCTGTAACTCAATTCTGGCCTCAGATATTCATAATTGTGTTACCATGGGCGAGTTACTTAACTTTTCTGAACCTAATTTTCTTGAGCAAGTTACCGGTACCATATAGAGTTCCTTCCTTCCCTCCCTCCTTCCTGCCTTCTCTTTCTTTCTTTCTCCCTTTCTCTTTCTCTCTTTCTTTTTCTTTCCTTTCTTTCTTTCTTTCTTCCTTTCTTCCTTTCTCCCTTTCTTCCTTTCTCTCTCTCTCTCTTTCTTTCTCTCTCTCTTTCTTTCTCTCTCTCTCTCTTTCTCTCTCTTTCTTTCTTTCTTTCTTTCTTTCTTTCTTTCTTTCTTTCTTTCTTTCTTTCTTTCTTTCTTTCTTTCTTTCTTTCTTCCTTTCTTCCTTTCTCCCTTTCTTCCTTTCTCTCTCTCTCTCTTTCTTTTCTCTCTCTTTCTTTCTTTCTTTCTTTCTTTCTTTCTTTCTTTCTTTCTTTCTTTCTTTCTTTCTTTCTTTCTTTCTTTCTTTCTTTCTTTCTTTTTCTTTCTTGTTTCTTTCAGAGTTTTGCTCTTTTTGCCTAGCCTGGAGTGCAATGGTTCAATCTCAGCTCACTGCAACCTCCGCCTCCCAAGTTCCAGTGATTCTCCTGCCTCAGCCTCCTGAGTAGCTGGAATTACAGGTGCGTGCTACCACGCCTGGCTAATTTTGTATTTTTAGTAGAGACGGGGTTTCATCATGTTGGCCAGGCTTGTCTCGAACTCCTGACCTCAGGTGATCTGCCCTTCTCAACCTCCCAAAGTGGAATTACATGTGTGAGCCACCACACCTAGCCTAAACTTCATTTCTTTATTGTGGGCAAGAACATTCTTTTCATATGGTTGTGATAAATACTGAATGAAATAACCTATGTAGGTACTTAAGCCAATGCCTAGAATACAGCCAGTGCCCTTTAAATGCAGCCACTATTATTATTATAGTTGTTGCTATTGTTATTTTCCATGTAATACATTGAGGAATTTCTTTTTCACAGTTCCCATGAAGGCTCTCCAAGGGCTTGTTGAATGAGCAAGATTTGTTAAGATTGTGAAAATTCTTCAGTCATAGCCCTACTAACATTTTTCAGAAGTTCCCAATATCTTATCCACAGATTTCCTTTGATGTCAGAATATTAGTCTTGGCTAGGGGCATCTTCTGGAGTTTTAGTGTAGTCCTGGTTCTTTGGGAAAAGAATTATTTCAATAATAATATGGCTTAATAATGTTAAAACTGAGAGTTTCAAAATGTTTAATCTCTGAAGCAAGGGTAGAGCAGATACTTCCTCAATGGAAACGGGAGAATGTACCAATTGCAAGGCAGCTAAAGAAATATGTGTTTGCTTATTGTCAGTGTTAATAACAGTGTTTTCTTTAGTCAAATGTCCCATGTAGTACATTCTTCCCAATAAATATCTTTAAAGGCCTCTGCAAGAAAGGGCCTCTGGCCAGCACCATCCTCCAAGTCAAAAGGGAAGAAAATCAATTAAGCAGAGGATACACCAATCAGTTCATGAAAAGTTCAAGCCTCAAGTTTTACAGAATTAAGTCCAATAATGAGAAGAGAATTGGACATAGAATTCAACATATATCTTGAACATAGAAGGTGACATTTTAGCTTTATAGGTCCCTGAGAATGTTTTACACTTTGCTTCAATGAGATGTGGTGAGCACATGTTTGATGTGTTAGGTAGTTTTGCAAAAGTATCTCATAGATGTCTTTTCGTAGGTACTCTGAGATTGCCTTCAAGAAATATAAGTTATAGACTCATTTCTAGAAGTCTAAGTTCAAAATTTAGTGCCATAAGCAAGTAAACATTTCAAAGAAATACATGGTTACCTTTTGTCATCCAGTGGAAAAACTGGACAACCGCACTGGGGTAACCTCAATTTTTTGCCCTGAAAGGAATCCTTAGAACTCATCATACTCAGATATGCTCATTTTAAAATGAAATGAAAAACAAATAACTCAAACTTTGTGACATCTTGCACTAATATTTTTCAATATATGTTTTTACCATTTGTTATTTCAAAATGTGTTTTCTAATTTTACATATAGTCTATTGTAATTACATTTGATATATAATATTCATGGTGCTTTATACACATGAACACACTTGACCCTTACAATCTTATACAGTTGTCAGAGGATAACTAATTATTCTGTTTTTGCTAATAAATAAAGCAAGCCTAAAAATATTAAATAAAATCCCAAAGGTGAGAGCTGTGAACTCCTGCACATACCAATCCCTTGACTTTCCAAACTGTTCTCTCTCCTCTCCTTTAAAAATATGGGGGAAAAATCAGATTGATGGTATCTTCTTATCCTAATAATTAGCTGACTGAACAGAAAGATAGACTGAGACAATGTGGTGGATAACTTAATATCAGAATTTTAAAACTTTGTTCTGTCTCCCCGATGTAGTGGGTTTTTAAAATACATATGGGAACCTGAAAGACAATGTTTGGGGAAATTGAATAGTAGCACCTAATGCAATTCCTGCAATTAGTAAGCTGTAAATACTTTTTAAATAAATGTATATGTGAAGGTTAAAATTTGGAAGGGATGGGCCGGGCGCGGTGGCTCAAGCCTGTAATCCCAGCACTTTAGGAGGCCGAGACGGGTGGATCACGAGGTCAGGAGATCGAGACCATCCTGGCTAACACGGTGAAACCCCGTCTCTACTAAAAAAAAAACCACAAAAAA
>NW_012107142.1:87743-92726 GCF_000951045.1 Mandrillus leucophaeus
AAAAACTAGCCGGGCGAGGGGGCGGGCGCCTGTAGTCCCAGCTACTCGGGAGGCTGAGGCAGGAGAATGGCGTGAACCCGGGAGGCGGAGCTTGCAATGAGCTGAGATCCGGCCACTGCACTCCAGCCTGGGCGACAGAGTGAGACTCCGTCTCAAAAAAAAAAATAAAGTAAAATTTGGAAGGGATGGAAGGAATCATAAGCAAGAACATATACAAAGCTTCTTTATCCTTGGATGAAATGATAAAAGGTCCATAAGTGAGGGGAGACCAGTGGGGCTAAGAATGTAGAGGAACGTTTGGGAAAACTGCCAGAACGTGGTGCCTGACCTCTCGCGGAAGAGAGGGTAAGAAGCAAGATAGCTCGCAGATTAACTGATTGAGGAAAGCAGAAACTAGGCAGACTGGAGTGTGGTATTGTGGACACCAACCCGAGATCCATTGACTAGTTGATCACAATCCCCCAAGAATTTTTAAAAGAGTGAGGTTTTCTGCTTCTGGAGATTGATTCTGTAGGCCTAGGAGGGGGCCAAAAATAGTTACTTATAAATAAGGTTCTCCATGGGATTTGGCATGACTCTGCATTCTAGACTTTAGAGTGTAATATCCAGGCCAACTTAGGGACCACAAAAAGGAAGATTCTACCTATAGAATGCCCTAGAGAGGGTGAGGGCAATATTAAGGAAATTCCACTCTGTTGCAACTAGAGGTGGCTGCTGATGCTTGAGAATTGACGAGGTCAGAATGAGCAAATGTGCAGAAGCAAAGACAGTGATGGATAATCGTGGGCAGTGAGGAGATTGGCCTGGCAGGAGCATGTTCTCAAAATGAAAGGGACGTTGGAGCTGTAGGGTCAGAGGTGGCTAAGTGAGAGACTTAGCATTTATAAGTAAGCTTGTTAAATTAAATATATGAATAGGACTGAGGTATGAAAAGAGCTATGATGTGCTCAGTGGCTAAATGACTAAAGTCAAGATGTTTTCAACTCAACCTCACTGAGCTACATAGAAAATGTGATAACTAGATATGAAGGGAATGGAGATAAATCCCTTACTTACCTTCTCTAGATATTTACTTTTTTTTTTTTTTTCTGACGGAGTTTCACTCTTATTGCCGAGGCTGGACTGCAATGGCACCGTCTTGGCTCACTGCAATCTCTGCTTCTTGGGTTCAAGCGATTCTCCTGCCTCAGCCTCCTGAGTAGCTGGGATTACAGGCACCCGCCACCACATCTGGCTAATTTATTTATTTATTTATTTTCAGTAGAGATGGGGTTTCATCATGTTGATCAGGCTGATCTCGAACTGCTGACTTGTGATCCACCTGCCTCGGCCTCCCAAAGTGCTGGGATTACAGGCGTGAGCCACTGCATCCAGCCTCAGATGATACTTTCTACCAGTTTGCAAGTGGTAGAGCCAGGACTATCAGGCTAGAATAGCTCTTGGACTGCAGTACAAGGGTGGTTTCAGGGACAGATAAATTTAGAGGCAGAGAGGGAACCTCTCAGATTGGGAAAGACTAAGTACGGCTGGGCCTGGAGAAGCTGAGTTCCAAATGTAGTTACTGACTTTATACACAGCAGCAATGGGGTTGTCAGTCAGTCAGTCAGTCAGTCTGCTTGGTTAGTCAGTCAGATCATCAGATTAACCACTATCATCTAGTGCTATGGGAAATCAGAAAACTTTGGGATGGCTGTAAGGATATGTGTGTAAAGATGTCTGTGCAGTGGACATTCAGTGTAGTGACAAATAAAGGAAACCACCTAAATACTTACACCAGAGAAGCAGTTGCACACAAAATACTATGGAATAGGATTTACAATGATGAGTTCAAGGTTTTTCCATGAAATTGATGAGATGTTCAAAATATAAATAAAAACATCAAGTAACAGGGTATTATAAATAGATTAATTGAATTTTTTGCTACAATGAACAAGAAAAGTAAAATTCATCTGAATTGAAAAGAAAGAAATAAAACTACCTTCATTGCAGATGATATGATCTTATACATAGAAATCCCAAAGAATTTACTTTAATAAAAGTATTACAACTAAAGAATTTTATCACATTGGCAGGATACAAGATCAAAATATAAAAATTGTGTTTCTATAGAATATCAATGAAAGAAAAATGTTACTTAAAAAGTCAAATTTATAATATCATCAAAAAGAATAAAACTGAGAGTCTAGTAATACCCTTCACATTTATGGTCAATTAGTTTCTGAAAAGGTTGCTAACCCAATTCAAAGGGCGGAAAAGAATAATGGTGCTGGGACAACTGGATATCCACATACAAAAAAAAAAAAAAAATGAAGTTGGACCCCTACTTCACACTATATATAAAAAGTAGCTCAAAATGTATCAAAGACATAAGTGTAAGAGTTAACATTAGAAAATTCTTAGAAGAAAACAGGCCAGGCACAATGGCTCATGCCTGTAATCCCAGCATTTTGGGAGGCTTAGGTGGGTGGATCGCTTGGGCCCAGGAGTTCATAGACCAACCTGGGCAGCATGGCAAAACCCTGTCTCTACAAAAAATACAAAAATTAGCCGGGCATGGTGGCATGTACCTGTAGTTTCACCTACTCAGGAGGCTGAGGTGGGAGGATCACTTGAGCCTGAGAAAGTTGAGGCTGCAATGAGCCGTGATTGCACCATTGCACTCCAGCCTAGGTGACAAAGTGAGACCCTGTCTCAAGAAAAAAAGGAAAGGAAAGGAAAGAAAAGGAAAGGAAAGGAAAGAAGGAAAGGAAAGGAAGGGAAGGGAAGGGAAAGGAAAGGAAAGAAGGAAGGAAGGAAGGAAGGAAAGAAAGAAAGAGAAAGAAAGAAAGAGGGAGGGAGGGAGGGAGAAAGAAAGAAAAAGAGAAAGAGAGAGAAAGAGAAAGAGAGAAAGAAAAAAGAAAGAAAGAAGGAAAGAAGGAAGGAAAGAAAGAAAGAAAATAAAACATAGGCATAAATCTTCATGGCTTTGGATTAAGTAAAGACACCTAATCTTAAATGTGACACCAAAAGCATAAGCAAAAAAAAGAAGAAAAAGATAAACTGGATATCATCACATTTAAAAACTTTTGTGTGTTTACAGATGCCATCAAGAAAGTGAAAAAAAATAAACCCACAAAATGGGAGAACATTTTTTGCAAATCATACATATGGTAAAAGAGAAACTTCTGTCTATAATACATAAAACTGGTTATAACTCAATAATAAAAAGGCAAATAATCAAATTTTGAAATAAAGGATTTTGATTTACAGCTCTCCAATGAAGATATACAAAAGGCCAATAAGCACAAGGAAACATGTTCAACATCATTAACCATCAGGGAAATGCAAATCAACCCTACAATGAGATAGTATTTCACACTGTGAGACAAAGTAGTAAATGTCAGAAGCTGATTTTTACTTGCCAGCATAATTTCACAAAGTCCCTGACTGTGAGGATGTGCACCTCTCTGGAAAGATGCTTTGAGGACAAAACAGGATAGAACACACAGCTCCCAATGCCTCTTGCCTAAGCCACTACATTCCTTTAAAGATGAATGCCCTTGCCTTTCCCTGCACATAACATAATGTCTGATGGGCATAGTGATCATGCTTCTGTTATCTACACTGGATGAATTCCTGCTTCCAAACTTTGGTGTGATTCTGCTTCAATGTAACTTCTCACCAAGAGTGATGTGATGTTGCAATACAGAACACCTATAATATAAGCAGGGGGCTAAAATACTGAGCTGGTACAGTCTGATAGAGCCTCTCTAAAGGGCTGCTGTTGGGTTGTAGGCTTCAGTCTATAGTCCTCAGTAAGATTTCCAAATAAAACTAAGTTAATTCTTTAAAGTTTGATTTTTTTTCCTTAGTTGTAACCACGCACTAGAATGGCTACCATAAAAAGATAATAGTGAACACGGGTGAGGATGCAGAGAAACTGGAACCTTCACACACTGCTGGTGGGAATATAAAGAGGTGTAGCTTCTTTAGAAAACAGGCCAGCAGTTCCTCAAAATGTCAAATGCTAAGTTAGCATATGACCCAGCAGTCCCCTCCTAGGTATACAGCATACCCAAGAGAAACAAAAACATCTGTCCACACAAACACCTATACACAAACGCTTATAGCTGCATTATTAATAATAGTACAAAACAGAAAGAACCCAAATGTCCATCAACTAGTAAATGAATAGGCAAATTGTGATATATCCATACAATGAAATATTATTCAGTAATAAAAAAGACGTGAAGTCTTGCCACATGCTACAACCCAGATGAATCTTGAAAATGTTGTGGTAAGTGAAAGAAGCCAGACACAAAAGGCCACATACTGTATAATTTCACTTACGTGAAATTTCCAGAATAGGCAAATCTGTAGATGTGGAACACAGGTTAGTGGCTGCCTAGGGCTGGGGAAGTTGAGAGGAAATGAGGAGTGACTGCCAATGGGTACCGGGTTTTTTGTGGGGTGATGAAAATGTTCTGGGATTGATTATGGTAATGTTGGCACAACTCTGTGAATATACTAAAAACCACTGACTTGTATGTAATGAATGTGTGAATTTTATGGTATGTAAATTATATTTCAAGTTGTTGTAAAATGATTAAACTACAAATAAAATTTGAGGACTTTTGCTAAAAAAAAAAAGCTACAAGGTAAAAACACTCAACATTCAATATAGGTGCCTATGTTTGTATGAAAATGGAGAAAGTAGGCACATAGAGGGTAGATTGATAACATAAATTACCTTAGTAAAGTGGGCATAGATTTAGAGATAGAAGATATTTTAAAATGTATTTATACATATTGTGATGATTTCATTTCTAACTCTAAGCATGTATTATTTTTACACTAAAATTTTAAAAATAGAAAGTTAAGAATCTTGAAAGCTCTGCAGTCAAATAAAAAATAGTAACAAACAAACAAGCAATAAAGAGCCATCTGGAAATTCTTCTTGGAGAATTGGCTTAAGCATACACAGGGTGAAAAGAGGACAATGGC
>NW_012107142.1:93289-96189 GCF_000951045.1 Mandrillus leucophaeus
CCCCTCACTTGCCTACCGCCTCATGGTCTCCCTGAGTCACTGACAACTATGCCCTGTAGATGCCACTCTGTGGAGCCCAAAATCAAAAGACATTGCAAAGACTACAAAAGAGAAAAGGCCAGCACTTTGGGAGGGCGAGGAAGGCAGATCACGAGGCCAGGAGATTGAGACCATCCTGGCCAGCACGGTGAAACCCCATCTCTACTAAAAATACAAAATTATCTGGGCTACTCAGAAGGCTGAGGCAGGAGAATCGCTTGAACCTGGGAGGCGGAGGTTGCAGTGAGCCAATAACCCAAGATTGCACCACTGCACTCCAGCCTGGCGACAGAGCGAGACTGTCTAAAAAAAAAGGAAAAAAAAAAAAAAAAGGGAGAGAGAGAGAGAGAGAAAAGGAAGTTCATGTTGCCTGGTCTAGTTCCAACCAGCAGTGCAAGGGAAAGATACCATCTTGACCAAATTGTGCTGCTGATTTTCTGGATCTTGAGTGAGCATGGATCCACAATGGAGTCACAGTGGATTCTTCCTATCACCCAAACCCAAAGAGAAAATGATTTCATGATCAGTGACTTCAGCAAACGCAGACCCTGGGAAGTCATGGTTTCTCATACACCATCATTTCTTTGTAGCAACTTCACATCTGGTTCTATCAAGAGGAATCCTTGCGGGTTAGGTGCCTTTGGAAAGATCTTTGTGTACTTCAAAGGATGGGAAATCTATTTTAAAGAACACTTCAAAGTTCTGACTTTATAAGGTTCTTAAGTATTGCCGGTTCCCAAACACTGCCAGTTGATACGTAGAAATCTAGATATTAGATTCAGCTTTATACTCTGGATATAATATGACAATTGTTAAAACTTTTCTCGCATCTAACAATGATGTGTAAAATGATGACATACCAAAGTAAAGCCTTGAGCAATTTTGAGAGAATCCTGGGGGCATATTTTGCTCTGTTGAACATGTACTCTAACATTGAGGGACCAATGTTGAGTGCCGTTCAAGAAAAGTTTGGTGGGGATCCATCCGTTTCCTTAATGAACAATGTTTCCTCAGTTGAAGGTGGTCAGTTTTCCTATGTAGAAACTAGAGAACATTACCTAATCCCTGGTTTCCATAACAACCGTTGAGCACCACCAGCACTGGGGGTGACACTCACAGGTCCTCACAGGACAAGTACTGTTGCCCCCAAGTAAGGGCCTGCAGTGGAAGGGATGCAGAGCTTTAGCAGCAGGAACCTGAAACCTCACCACCAGGCACAGCATATATAATCTGCCACTTAATGAGAAGTTTAACTTAATCATTGATCCACAATTGTGATACACTTTGAACCATGTCAAAGCCTAAACGGAAACAGAGGTCTCATTACAGGTTAAACATAGTTTACAAGCATCAGCCACAAAGACCCAGACTTAGGGATTGCTTTTGGCCTGGAGGGATTGGAGATGGGGACACATTGGAGCTCCGCAGAGAACAATGTGACCATCTGTCACCCTGGAGGAAACAGAAGTTCCAGACCAGGCATCACAGAATGTGATTTTGTCAACACATACTACAGGTTCCTGAAGGAGAAAGTTCTCACCTGTACAAACTCTAAAAGTTAGTTTTCAGGAACAATAGATCTGTTTACTACAGTGAAATTTTTGAATCAAAAAGCAAATTTATAATGTCTAATAACAACATAAGTGGGTCAGTAGGATCTGTGGAAGTTTTGGAATACTGCACCATAGCAATGTTTCTGTTTTTTAAAAACAAAGTTATTTAATTTGTATAATGTTTCACAAATACTTAAAATAATACAGTGTTACATTTTGAGCTTTGCATTGTCTTGTTAACATATGGTGATGCAGATAGAATGCAATTTATACTTTTAGATGCAAATAATTGATTTTGCATTCAAGGAACTTGTTTGAATCAAGTACTTCTTTGGCATTTAATGAGATTCTTGCAAACAGGTATCAACTTTTAAATTTGAGATACATAATTTTGCCTTGCAACCATCCAAATAATTGCTTTTTAAACATTAGATTGTGATAGTTGTATTAGTTTCCTGTGGTTGCTGCAACAAATTGCCACAAATTTGATGGTTTAAACAACAGAAAATCTATCTTCTCACAACCTTGGGGGCCAGGAGCCCCAAATCAAGGTCTCAGTAGGGCTGTGCTCCTTCCAGAAGATCTAGGGGAGAATCAGTTCCTTGTGACTTTCAGATTCTGGTGGCTGCAGGCATTCCTTGGCTTGTGGCTGCATCACTCCAATCTCTGCCTCTATCTTCACATCACCTTCTCCTCTGTGTGTCTGTGAACCTCAAACTCTGTATGGGTACTGGCTTTAATACCTGGGTGATGAAATAATCTGTACAACAAACCCCCATGACACAGGTTCACCTATGTAACAAAACTTCAACGTGTACCCTCAAACCTAAAATAAAACTTTTTAAAAATTCCCTCTCCTTTTCTTTTATAAAAATACATGTGATTGCATTTGGGGCTCACCCAGATACTCCAGGCTAGCTCATCCTCTCAACATCCTTAAATTCATCATATCTTTTGCCATACAAAGTAATATTCACTCTTTTGTCATATAAAGTAATAGTTACATGTTCCACGGATTTCACATGGATATCCTTGGAAGGGTCATCTTCCAGACTACCAAAGTAGTATATTAGTTTCCTTTGTCTGTTATGACAAATTACCACAAATTTGGTGACTTAATATAAAACATATTTATTCACTTACCGCTCTTGAAATCAGCAAATTAAAATAATTTTGAGTGGACTTTAGTGCACTCAAAATTACTTTCAGTGGACTAAAATCAAGATGTCAGATGGGCTGGTTCCTTCTGTGGGCTGTAGGGGAGAACCCATTCCCTAACCCTGTCCAGCTTCTAAGACTGTTTATGTT
>NW_012107142.1:102379-103685 GCF_000951045.1 Mandrillus leucophaeus
TTAGCCAGGATGGTCTCGATCTCCTTACCTTGTGATCCGCCCACCTCGGCCTCCCAAAGTGCTGGGATTACAGGCGTGAGCCACCGCGCCCGGCCTCCAGTTTGTTTTTAAATATAATATTTTAAGTATGTAATTTATCAGAGTAAAATTTATTAGAATAATTAATTAGAAGCCAGTTGTTTAGCTCCATATTTGTTCAGCAATGTTGCATATTGAGATATTGGAATACTTTTTGTGTAAGCAAAATCCTTTATATTTGTACCTGTATCAACAGCTTCCACTTTATTTGTGTACTGCATAGCTTGTGGTTTTGTGACTCTGCTTTGTAGGAAAACACATGTCAACAGAATATCTCCCGCTGATTTTATAGTTTCTTACAGCATTTTAAAAAAATATCACTCTGCAAACGTCCTGCCTCGGTGCTGTCCTTGAAAACATAGTAGAAAATCTTAATTTGGTTATTTTTTTTCAATTATACTGAAAACTCGCATTGTACTATGTCTCAGCACTCCCAGATTGACTCGGTGTTTGCTGAAGTAGGTTTGCATCCTGCTGGGAAGACGCATTTGGCAAGGCGTTTCCTCTTCTTCAGATCAGCTAAGATACAGTTTGACTTCCAATTCGGTGCTAGTGCTTTCACCGAAAGTGTCACGCAAGCTTCATTTCCTGTTATGGCCTATTTATACGCAGAACTGCGCTGAGTGTATCAGTTATTTTCCCTACATGGATAATAAATAAATTTTAAATTGTAAAAGATAAAGGTTGAGACTGGAATGGCGCTTGATAAGCTTTGGCACACCCTGTGGGGGCGGTCAACTTTGGGGATCCCAGGACACGTAGCACTGAGGACCGCTCCAAGCGACAGAGGGGCGTCCAGCCGTCGGGGGCGGGCGGAAAGGAAGGCACAGCGGAGTGGAACCGCACAGCGCACGCCACAAGCACCAGGATTTCATTTCACTGGGGCAGCGCGTGGGGTCCCAAGGGAGGGATGCGAGGTCAGCGCTTCTGCCTAGATATGCGACGCGGGGACCTTGGGGAGACAGGTCTGTGATAACTCGACCCTGGACCACACCCTATAGCGGATTTGGTAGGTAGCCTCGGTGAAGGGCGGAGTCTTCCAAAGAAGGAAGGGAAGAGCGGCAGGAACAGAGAGGAAGGCGGAGGGGCGAGGAGGTTTCTTTCTGCGGCTGTATTTAGCAGGTTGATTGCTTTTCTCTGGGCTACAGCCCCCTCTAGCGTTTGTGTCTTTCTTTCGCTTTCTCTCTCTCTTTTTCTTTCTTCTTTTTCTTTTTTTCTTTCTTTTTCT
>NW_012107142.1:105810-108291 GCF_000951045.1 Mandrillus leucophaeus
ATTTTTTCAGCTGTTTCCTTCTTTCTCTTTCTAAGTCGGTGCTCTAACCTGGACTGGGTCAACTTGCCTCTTTAGGACTAGAAGAAACACCATGTTGCAAGGCATGGTATACAAATACAACTGACTGCTACATGTTGATTTTATATCCTGCAACTTTACTGAATTGGTTTATTAGTGCTCTCACTCTGTCTCTGTCTCTCTCTGAGTGTGTGTGTGTGTGTGTGTGTGTGTGTAATCCTTAGGGTTTTCTGCATATATGATCATGCTATCTGCTAACAAAGATAATTTTACTTCTTCCTTTCCATTTTGGATGTTTTACTTTGTTTTCCTTGCCTAGTTCTCTGGCTAGAACTTCCAATACTAAGTTGAACACATGTGGTGAGTAGGTATCTTTGTCTTGTTTCTGATGGAAGAAAAAAAAGCCTTCCTTATTCTTTCACCTTGAGTGTGATGTTAGCGATGGGCTTCCCATATATGGCCTTGATTGTGTTGAGGTAGTTTCCTTCTATTCCTAGGTTGTTGAATGTTTTTAGCAGAAAGCGTGTTGAATTCTGTTAAATGCTTCTCTGTGTCAATCGAGATGATTATGTGGACCATGAAAGTTTTGAAGTAGGGGAGAGACAGATGACATTTTCCTTTACAAAGATCTCTCTGGTTGCAGGCAGTCTTTGGAGGAGAGCAAGACTAAGGCAAAGAAATGTGTTGGGAAATGTTGGCAGCAATCCCAGGGACAGGCAACGATGATCTGAGCTAGGGAAGTGGCCGCACTCTGTGATTCGCACCCTAGACAAGAGCAGAAGCCTGACATGGAGTAGCTCCACAGGCCTAGGTGGGAGAGAAGGCTGAACCAGAGACCAGGAGGGCGCTGAGCTGAGTACCAAGCCCACTGCTGCAGGTCAGTTAGAGGTCCAGAGGGAAAGGAGAGGCCGGTCTCCCGGCTTGGGGCACTGTCAACGCAAACTAGGTTTGCAGGGATTAAGCTCTAAGTATTCGTGCACTTGGAAGGAGCGACAGCAGATGGGGAGCACTGAGCGAGGACAGGGATGTGCAGTCTGCAGAGAGAATAGGAGCTGCCCTCAGTCGGCTAGCAGGCTGCACTGCAGTGCCAAAGGAGGGACTCTGGGAAAGCAAAGCTGAGATCTGCGGTGAAAGTGACAGCAGAAAAACTTGAGGGAAAATACATTCCTCTGCTTTTTTGACTGTATTTGGTCTCTCTTTTCTAGCACTGGAGCCCATCTTCCTCTTTTCTTCCTTCTGGCCCTTTCTTCAATTGGATCGTGTTTTCCTCCTATTGAGAAACCCTCCTATTGTGATACTGCAAACCTCCAATAAATCACCAACACTGTCTCTTGAGTCCATCCCACTCTTTCCAGACACGCTGGTGATTATTCATCTGCTTCATCTGCCTCCTTCCTGAGCTATGGCTCCAGGTGGAAGTGGTCAGCCTTCCTACATAGAACCTAGACACACATTACCTAATCCATGGCCCACAGCAAACTTCCAGAGCTCAGCTGTAGCAGCAGCAGCAGCTGGGTAGGAGGCGCCCTCAACACCAGCAGCCCCCACTAGAGTCTTACTGCATCATATAAAGGACATGGAGTGAGCAGAGTAAACAACGTCTTGCAATAGGTAACTGAAACCCCACAGATTACCCACAATATGTAGCCCCTGCTCCACAAGAGCCACGATGCACTGAGAATAGAGAATCCTGAATTCGGGGCACAGTTGCAGAATTCTGATATTCTCTCAGCCCTGACACACTTTGGTGGATTTCACTGCCCTTAGCCACAGGAGCCTCTAAGCTCATCTTGGGGTTTACTCCTGGTCAGGGATTAGGTGGGAGTGAGGGGTGGATTGGGAAGCAGTGAAGTCTCTACAGGGTGATGTATCTAGGTACACAATTGTCAAAAGTGTAAGTCTCTCATCAGGCACCACAGAAACAGTTTTTTCAGCCAGTGCTGCAGACTGCTGCTGGACAGGGTGAATCCACCTCACCTACAAAATTCACGAGTCAGTTTTGCACACTGGGCTGTTGAACTCTGAAGCAAACTGGGAAGTTCTAAAAGTAATAGGAATTGAGGTTACTTAGTAATAAAGATATAGCAACTTATTCCTGGAAAAAAATATTTTCTATAATAGTTCTTAAATCATTAAAACGTCTGCTAAATTTTGAGTTTTGATGCATTTCCTGCTTAAAGCGAACACAATAAATTCTAAACTGAAGTGCAGCAAGTGGGGTTTTTGTTTTGTTGTATGGTGAGAAGAAATGCTGTTTTACTCGGGGTGGTTGTTCCAATCACGCACTTCTCTCCTGCATTTATTAAAAAAAAAAAATTACAAACAAATCTTACAAACAAATCAAATCTTTTTTACAAACAAATCAATTTTTTTTTTTTTTTGAGACGGAGTCTCGCTCTGTCGCCCAGGCTGGATTGCAGTGGCGCAATCTTGGCTCATTGCAAGCTCCGCCTCCCGGGTTCA
>NW_012107142.1:110521-112205 GCF_000951045.1 Mandrillus leucophaeus
ATCCTTCTTTACAATTTGGATTTCAGTTCCCCTAATAACGTTTTAATAATATCTTAAGAGGCAAGAAGGAAAGCTTTTGTGTCCAGTTGGCCACCTGGAGGCCAGAGGCGTCTGTCATAGCCTTTCTTTTTCTTCTTTTTTTTTTTTTTTGAGAAAGGGTCTCGCTCTGTCGCCCAGGCTGGAGTGCAGTGGTGCCCTCTGGGCTCACTGCAACCTCCGCCTCCCGGGTTCAAGCGATTCTCCCACCTCAGCCTTCCAGGTAACTGGGACTACAGGTACACGCCACAATGCCCGGCTAATTTTTGTGTTTTTAGTAGAGACGGGGTTTCATCATGTTGGCCAGGCTAGTCTCGAACTCCTGACCTCAAGTGATCCGCCCTCCTCAGCCTCCCAAACTGCTGGGATTACAGGTGCAAACCACCGCACGCGGCCACTCATAGTCTTTTAGTAGCAGTATATTTAAGGGGCAATCTTTGCAATAGTAATAGGAGAATTGAATTTTTAAAGTCAGATAAGTTGTGTGAGAGTCTCAACTAGTCCGCTGTCCAGTCATGAGATCTTGGACACGTCATGTAAATTATCTAAGCATTAATTAACTTATGTATAAAATGGATGTAATCATGTTACCATCCACACTGGGGTTTTAGGAAGGACCGATGTAATAAAGGGAGGGCTTTATTAATAACCTCTTTATCTTACTAATCATTAATTTCTGCTGTTTCCTAGGTATCTCAAAACTAAACTCATGCCTCTAGCAGTCATTTATGGAGCAAATATTATGTGCCAGGCAATGTTCAAGTGCTGAGAAAAATATAAGGCATAAAACACATAGTTACAAAACATAGCTATCAGAAACAGCCCCCGCTTTCCAGGAACCCACAGTTGTAAAGAGGAGAAAATAAATGCAATGATATTGCAGTGTGACAGGAGCTAACACAACAATTTATGCAGGTGTTGTGGGTATTACAGGGAAGGAAACCTGCCTGGAGCATCAGGCTCTGAGGATCTGGGTAGAGCAGGGATTCTCAACCTCAGCATTATAGTGAGTACTTGATGTTTCAGGCCAGATAACTCTTTATTGTGGAGGTTGTCCTGTAAATTGTAGGATGTTTAGCAACATTCCTAGCTTCTACCCACTAGATGCCTGTAACAACAACATCTTCCTGATTGTGACAACCCCAAAATATATCCAGACATTGCTACATGTCCTGAGGGAAGGGGGTTCACTTGAGAACTAATGTGTAGAAGATAGCTGAGACATCGCTCACAGTTGGATTTCCCAGAGGCATCTTTATTTGGCAGAATGACAGATTAGTTTTTCTTATTTTTAAAGACAGGATTTCACTCTGTTGCCCAGGCTGGAGTGCAGTGGCAAGATCATAGCTCACTGTAACCTGGAACTCCTGGGCTCAAGCAATCCTCCTGCCTCAGCCTCCCAAGTAGCTGGGACTATGCACCCAACAGGCCCAGCTGATTTTTTTTTTTTTAATTTTTGTAGAGATAGAGCCTCAATATGTTGCCCAGATTGGTCCTAAACTCCTGGCCTCAAGTGATTCTTTTGCCTCAGCCCCTCAAAGTGCTAGGATTATAGACACACATGGCCCAAGTTAGTTTTTAATTTAGTTTTTTGTTTATATTAATACATAATTGGTTCCTTATTTTAATGTGTTAGAAAAATACTAGT
>NW_012107142.1:115360-116047 GCF_000951045.1 Mandrillus leucophaeus
GTGAGCCACTGCACCCAGTCACTGAATAGTATGTTTTGAAGACTCACCCATGCTGGATGTATAGCCATACCTAAGCTTTACATATTGTTTATGGGCAGAACACTTGAAAGAATGTAAATACTCAACGGGGAGCAGACTAAATAAATTATGGTATATCCACATAATAGAATATTATGCAGTGATGAAAAATAATGAAGCTGATGTTAGATACTAAAATGGTAAGAGCACTAAGCTTTTTTGCTAAATAAAAAGCAGTATATGACCCATATAATAGTATTCTACCATTTGTATGGAAGAAAAATTTAAATCAAGACCAACTTGTTTATATGTATTTATAAAAATATCCAGAATGTTTTTACAGTATTCTCCTCTGGGAGATAAAATGGGTAGCTGGAAAATTAATTCCCCTATCTATTTGCATACTTTCTGAATTTCCTACTACTTGCATGTATTACCTATTGAAAATGAGGCTAGAGAGTGAAACAAAATATTGCCCAGTCGCACAGCTAGCCAATGTCAGAGCCTGGACTCAGCCCGTCCCAGTTATAGGGATTTTAGGCCAGATCTCTTTCTACAACTGTAAAGCCAAGAAAGAATGAATCAACAATTAGCTTTATACTCCATAATCTGGGAAAGCCTAAAAGCATACTCCAACTGAGACTGAATGTTGGTTTGTTCATTTTCCCC
>NW_012107142.1:121162-136606 GCF_000951045.1 Mandrillus leucophaeus
GTCTCGGCCTCCCAAAGTGCTGGGATTACAGGCTTGAGCCACCGCGCCCGGCCGAGATACAATTCTTTAAATATATTTGGGCAAAAGTGATAACTGCAGAAAACAGTGAATGAAAGAAAATAAAAACAATAGCATCCCACCACATACAAGTCCTGACAATTTTGTAACTATCATGCTGTTTCACTCGCCACTGCAAACTCAGCCTCCTGTTTACTTGTTTGGATTAGGACCTGGAGAATGCAGAGTTTGGGGCAGGGCGCAGGCAGAGCAGTTCAAGGCAAACCTACCCTTCAGCGCAGGGCCCCCTACTCCTGCTTAGAAATACCCAGCATTCCAAAGAGAATGTTCCCCTTCTTCTCCCTAGGCCTTGACTTCTCCTTGGGTCTCAGGCAAAGGACTTCAAGACTGAGGAATTCTTACAAGTTTTCCTTAGGCTGCACTGCCCTTGAGCTAAGAAGCAAAATTACGTTTGATGCCCAAGAACACAGGAGGTGAGAGTGAAGGGAAGAGATGGGTGCAGCTGCTTTTACCAGAGTCAGCGGTGCTAAGAGCCTGAGCTGGGGAGCTCGCTGCCATCTCTGCCTAGAAGTCCTCTGTCTCAGGAACTTTAATCTTCCTAAAACATGATTTGCTCACTCACTGCACACATTTTCAGTCCATCTATCCCTGAACCACATCAATCTCCTAAAACATGATTTGCTCACTCACTGCACACATTTTCAGTCCATCTATCCCTGACCCACATCCTCGCCTAGGGTCCCCTTGAAGCACAGCAAGGACAATTTGGGTCAGAGAAGTTAAGCCTCGTTTATTTTAGGAAATAAAAAAATAGACAAATCAGGATGGGTCAATCCATTTGTTAAGTAGAGATGGGACAGTTTGGGATACAATACCCATAAATCACATTTGTGTAGTTCTTGATTTTTTTTTTTTTTACATTAAGCTGGAATAAGACTACCAAATTTCTTGATTTTTTTATAAAGGTGTTTCCCACCCATTTGAGCCTGACCACTTGAAAGAGTTACTTCTGTACACATTTACACAAATCATGATTAGGGCCCTATAACAGAAACACACACACACACATAGAAACTGTTATTTATCAGGTGGTCAAAACCCAGAGATTTGATGATGCCTTATTGTGTTGGTGAAGGTAACGTAATCAGACAATATTTTGTGTGTTGTTTTGTATGGGGAGTAAATTGATGTAATTTCTGTGAAAGGCAACTGGTATTTTCAATCAAAATGTAACTGCAAAAGTATTTGATCTGGCAATTTAACCTTTAGGAATTTATCATGTGGATACAGACCCAGGTGTAAAATAAAATGTGAGCAAAAATATTAAGCATAGTACTCTTTTCACTTCACTTTAAAGTTTTTATCGTGAACAATAACATAAA
This sequence comes from Mandrillus leucophaeus, assembly GCF_000951045.1. NCBI lineage: Eukaryota > Metazoa > Chordata > Mammalia > Primates > Cercopithecidae > Mandrillus > Mandrillus leucophaeus. The sequence goes on from NW_012107142.1 coordinate 122,563, forward strand.
TGCAAAAAAGTACAGCTAAATGAAGCATACATGCAATGTACCTACTATCTTATTTGAGAAATTAAATGCTGCTGGCAGCACAGATGCCTCTATTCCAGCAATCACATACCCTTCCAATTGGCTACTACCCTGAATTTTCAGGTGATGTTTTCTTGTTTTATTTTCAAAGTTTTCTCACCTAAGTAGAGATTCCTAAACAGTAAATTATATGTCTGTATGTATATTAATATTTTATTGTTTTTGAACAGTACATAAATGGAATCATACAATATGTGTTCTTTTGTATGTGGAGTATTTTTTTTGGTTTGTTTTTTCTTTTTTTTTTTTTTTTTTTTTTTTTGAGACAAGAGTTTCACTCTTGTTGCCCAGGCTGGAAAGCAACGGCATGATCACGGCTCACCGCAACCTCTGCCTCCCAGGTTCAAGCAATTCTCCTGCCTCAGCCTCTTGAGTAGCTGGGATTACAGGCATGTGCCACCACACCCGGCTAATTTTTATTTTTAGTAGAGACGTTGTTTCTCCATGTTGGTCAGGTGGGTCTCGAACTCCTGACCTCAGGTGATCCACCAGCCTCAGCTTCCCAAAGTGTTGGGATTACAGGCGTGAGCCACTGCACCCAGTCACTGAATAGTATGTTTTGAAGACTCACCCATGCTGGATGTATAGCCATACCTAAGCTTTACATATTGTTTATGGGCAGAACACTTGAAAGAATGTAAATACTCAACGGGGAGCAGACTAAATAAATTATGGTATATCCACATAATAGAATATTATGCAGTGATGAAAAATAATGAAGCTGATGTTAGATACTAAAATGGTAAGAGCACTAAGCTTTTTTGCTAAATAAAAAGCAGTATATGACCCATATAATAGTATTCTACCATTTGTATGGAAGAAAAATTTAAATCAAGACCAACTTGTTTATATGTATTTATAAAAATATCCAGAATGTTTTTACAGTATTCTCCTCTGGGAGATAAAATGGGTAGCTGGAAAATTAATTCCCCTATCTATTTGCATACTTTCTGAATTTCCTACTACTTGCATGTATTACCTATTGAAAATGAGGCTAGAGAGTGAAACAAAATATTGCCCAGTCGCACAGCTAGCCAATGTCAGAGCCTGGACTCAGCCCGTCCCAGTTATAGGGATTTTAGGCCAGATCTCTTTCTACAACTGTAAAGCCAAGAAAGAATGAATCAACAATTAGCTTTATACTCCATAATCTGGGAAAGCCTAAAAGCATACTCCAACTGAGACTGAATGTTGGTTTGTTCATTTTCCCCGCAGTTCCTCTTCAAGAGACAGTTTCAATCCCACAGTTTTGGTGAAATTCCACTGGGCCGAAACAGGTAATTTCAGAATGACCCACCACAAAGCAGGACAGGATCCCTAAATGACAGGCTTTGGTCAGGATGGCACAATACGTTCACGCTTGGGCAAAGACTCTCTGCCCCAAGTTACATGGCAATAAGAAAAACATAAAAAGAGAAAAGTTATAGTTTAGTTAAGGACAAGAGAAACACCACTCTCCATGAAGAATGGGTCATCAACAGAAAGCAAAGGCAGTGGGAAGGGGTGACACTTCCAGCATGCTGTTTGTCAGGACTGACTGAAGGCAGGCTCTCTCCTGAAAGAAATTGCCATTGACCACTGCTTGGAGATGAGGCTTCATAAGAAGCTCCAGGCCCAGGCAATTGGGAGTACTCAAGTACAGCTTGGGAGAGAAGGCATTCACTCAAGCCTTAGTGAACCAACAAATTACTTCATACAATCTGTAGAAATCAACTCAAAATGTATTAAAGGCACAAATGTGCCAGGTAAAACTCTAAAATAATTCTTTTCCATTATAAGAAAAAACAAAAACCAAAAACCTTAGGTCTTACTCAGCTCCAGCTGCTATAACAAATACCACAGACTGGGTGGCTTATACAAGACATTTATCTCTCACAGTTTTGGAGGTGACAGCAGATACAGTTCCAGTGAGGACCCTCCTCCTGGTGTACAGATGACTGCCTTCTTTCAGTGTCCTCACAAGGTAGGGAAAGAGAGCTCCAATCTCACTCTTCTTAAAAGAGCACTAATCCCATCACGGAGGCCCTACACTCCTGACCTCATCTAAACCTAATTACCTCCCCAGGGTACCCCTCCAAATACCACCACACTGGGGGTTAGGGCTTCAACATATGAATTTTGGGGGAACACAAACATTTAGCCCATAACACCCTTCGAATCAAAAAGAAAAGAACACCATGAAATCCAGTAGAAAAATAGGGGAAAACATTTGAATAGGCAGTTCAAAGAAAGAGGAAAATGACTTATTTGAAGACTTATTTGAAGCTACGCAGTATCACTGGCAATAAGAGAAACTCAGGTTACAAGAAAGGGAAACAATGGATACTGATTAGATTGTGACAAAGATGAGGAAGTCGGTTAAAATCAACTGAGCATGTAAAGAAAGATGAACTTGGTATATTGCTGGGGAGTGTAGACTGTGGAAGCTGAACGAAAGTTTGTCTTTCCTCAGGTAATTTCCATATACAAAAACCCAGAATCCAATTTGTAATTGTGTATAAGTACTCCAGAGGCCCACTCTCATAGGTCCACGGTCTAGAATTCTACTACAGAGATATATATGGTAACATATATTGGAAGCAAACTAGTTGACTATCCAGAAGAGATAAACAAAATGTTTTAAAAGCATAATCTATGACAGTCTGAAACACTGAATTAGATTTATATATAGTACACAGAGCTTAAAAAACATTGTCAAAAAGATAAAATGGTCTCTGCAAGCTCCATGTCCTTCCTATCCTGCTGCCAGATCAGTGTGATCTCTGCAGGGTGGAAGCCCAGGGCCCAGCACCTCAGGATGATATTACAGTCAGAGATGGGGTCATAGTGGGTGCTGATGGGGAGTACCTTTGGGGATCTGAAGAAAAGGGTCAGAGGAAATTTAGAACATTCATTTTCCTTCCATAGGCCATTCAACAGGGCTCACTGATCGCCCTAAGAAGGAAAGGATTTTAGGAAGAGAAACCCAGACACCAACATCTACTCTAAGAGTCCAGGGGGAACATTTTCCTTTTTTAAAGCAGAGTGAGGCAGGATATAGTTGTGGGCACCAGGTCTGAAAGGAGGTGAGGGGGTCCTTATTAAGTAGTGTCAAGGTCACACTGAGCAGGGCCAGGGTTAGAACAAGCTCCAGAAAGAATCAGGATGGAGGCAAAAGATAAGGTCTGAGAGAGACAGTTCGGTTCTTCAGGAAGTAGCTGCGAGATCATGAAAATTAAAAACTTTTATGCATCAAAATATACTATCAAGAGAGTAAAAAGACAATCCATGGAATGAAAGAAAATGTTTGCAAATCATGTATCTGATAAGGGTCAGCGGCGCAATCTTGGCTCACAGCAACTCTGCCTCCTGGGTTCAAGTGATTCTCCTGCCTCAGCCTCCCGAGTAGCTGGAATTACATGCACCTGCTAATTTTTTGGTATTTTTAGTAGAGACAGGGTTCCACCATGTTGGCCAGGCTGGTCTCAAACTCCTGAACTCAAGTGATCCACCTGCCTTGGCCTCACAAAGTGCTGGGATCACAGGCGTGAGTCACTGCGCCCAAACACTTACATATTGGGATGCTTTGGCAGAAGCCAGAGGGGATGTAAGAAATACAACTACTCCGAGACAGCCATGCTGTGAGAACATCAAAGCTAGCTAGGGAGCAAGGATACCTGGAGAAGCAATGAGGTGCTAAACATGCGAGTGAAATTTCTTGGGTCTTCCAGACCACCTACCAGACACCAGCTAAATGCAGGTATGTAAGCTGATTTCATATGGAACAGAAGAACCACCCAGTCAAAGTCTTTCAGAATTCCTAGTTCACAGAACCAGAGGAAATAAATCATTATGTTTTAAGCTCCAACATGAAGTGATTTTTTTATACAGCAATTGATAAGCAAACACAGGGTTTGTAAGAGAAATAAAACTGCATTCTGGGAATAGTAAATTTGGTTTGTATGCTTTTGGCATAACCTGATTAGCTGGCAATTAGCAAAAAGGTCAGTCTAGGAATTCTGTACTTCAGTAGGCTTTCTAGGGATATGAAAGAAAACATTTTAGTTGCTTATTAAGAAAACTCTGAGAGTTTACCTATGGGACACAATTGCGAAATGTCTGTTGGTGTCCTTTGTTAGCACCTTTGACTTTGTTAGTTCAGGTGTGGGCCATTTCCTTTATTAGAATTTTATTAAAGATAACTTTGAGATTGGGAAAAGACTTGAGTCTTTTCTGACTCTGAATGGGCCTAGAGGATATGAACATTCTCTGCTGCCCCATATTTTTCCTCTTGTTTAAAAACAGCAGCAGTGGCATCATTCTCTCCAGCTCTTCAGTCAGCAGTTATGGCTGCCCAAACGTGGAATGCCCTAAGGTGGCTCAGGACATGGACAGGTAACTGGGGGCATGGCCTTGGAAATGTGAGCTGCTAAGTGAGGCCAAGTGGTCTATGGAAATCATGATCTCCCCGCATGGTGGGATTACAAAGGTGACCAAGAAGCACAGACAGAAACAGAAGAAAAGGGAATTAAGAGTTGAAGTACCCACAGAACAGAATCATAGAATGTAAAACAAGTAAACTTTATTTGGGAGACTAGGTGAATCCATCACTGGTCACTGGAACCCTGAATCTGCATTTTCTCCTCAGGAAGGTGGTCTGAAATGGAGTGTGCTGTGTTTGGCAAGGGCTGTAGTGGTTTGGAATCTGGGTAAATGAGCAGAATCAGAGGAGCAGAATTAGTTTGCTGACTGTGGTACCTCTCACACCAACCCAGAACCTGTCCATGGGTCCTCTTCACTCTATCTTCTCCGTTGTCCCGATCCTCTGAGGTGTCCTCCATTTTCTCCCTCATCTCTCACCTGCTTGGTTCCCGAGCTGGGCCTCAGGCCGGTCTCCCCAGAGTAAATGCCCGGGATCATTGAGGAAGCGCTGGCTGCGCTGGCATGTTAGGCAGGTCTGTACTGTCCAGCGCTGTCCCCTGCAGCCTAGGGTGAACATGGAAAAAAGCGTGTCCAGGTTCAGAAGTAACGGTCTCTTGCTGCCAGTTTTGCCTCCAGTGTTTTTCAGTAGGTATCCCCGCTCCCCCACCACACCCCCAATTTGAATGCACATTTGATGGTGTCAGGCCCTGGCACAAGCTCCATCAATTTCCTGGAACTCGTTAAGATAAAGTTCAAACTCCTTAACTAGACTTCAAGAACCGGCCTGTTCCCCTCTCCAGTCTCATGTCTTGCCCTCCTATCTCAAACTCCAGCCTCCTGAACTCTCATTTCCTTGACAGCACCACAAGCTCTCTTGTCTCAGAGTCTTCACACATGCCTAGAATTTCCATCTCTCACTCCCTTTGCTTATCATGAACTTCACCACTGGTATGAGTAAGTGAGCATTCTACTCCCCCAGTTAATTTTTTTCTACACCATTTTGTTTCTTAGTCTGTCCCATCAATCCATAATTTCAATGAGAATAATGAATCTAGCACAGTACCTGACACATTTTAGAAAGTAAGTATTTGCTTAATGGTGATGAATGGTGATGGGAATCATGTCCTCCACAAAGCCAAATAACATCTGTTATTGTGCATGGGTGGGGATGCCTCTTAAAGTAACAGCTATTCTCTACTGCCCACATTGGAAAGAAAAAAAGCCAAGCCCAAATCCTACTTTGTGCAAGTGGAGTTAGCAACTTAATTCAAACCCGAAGAAGGAAGACTCCTGCGAATCCCACACCCAACATCCATCAAGAGCGAGAAAGGCGCTGTTGGCCTCCAGTGGGCCCTCTCCCCCCGCCCCGCCCCCAATGCTCCGCAATCGTCCACCTCGGCTGGAGCACTCACGTCTCTGGCGCTGGGTGCAGGTGAGGCCCGGGACAAGGAGGGAAGAGCAGCCTCGACAGAGAGTCCTCTTCACCGAGGGGTCCCTGGGGGCGGAGGAGGACAGTGGTCCGGCGTCCCCGCTCCCTCTCGCGTTCCTCCCGCGTCCCGCCCGCCGCCGACCCCGTGAATGTCTCACCGCCGCAAGACGAGCCGCTTCGCGATGGTCCTCTCAGTGTGGCAGTAAAACCTCGCTAGCGCCTGGTTCTCGGGGTCCTGGGCAAGGACACAATGGGCGGCCTGCGGGAGGGGAGCGGTCACTCTGGGGCGCCAAGCACCGTCCCCTTTGGGGCGCTTGTCGCAGACTCACCTGGTACAGGAAATTGAGCCTCTGGAAGGCCTCGCGGTCCTTCACCGACCCCGCCATCAGCGCCGCGCTCCAGGGCCGCCCGCAGACCCGCCCCTCGCACAGCCCCGCCCGGGCGTCCGCGCGAGGCCTCCTGGGAAGCGTAGTCCCCGCGCCCTCGGGCGCCTCCCCCAGGCCTCACAGACTCATCTGTTCCGAAATCCATCCCCAGCAATCCATGCCCAGGGTCCCTTTATGAGTTTTCAGTGCTTTTGTCTTCCTCAAGCTCATGACCAATTACATCACGTAGAGACCTAGTGCAGCAGGTGAGGATCTTACATCGGCTAGACATTTTCAGGACAGAAGGCTGGTCTCTTTATGTAGCTAGGTAAGGGAGATGGTTATGTGCAATTTATACCCAGCTAGAGCTTCTGCTCTATTCTCCTGAAGTCAGAGGCAGATGCCTGTAAGATCTACAGAGGGACAGCACAGAGGTAATACATTTAAAAAAAAAGCACTGGTGCCAGTGGAGGTGAAAGTGGGAAGGATCATAAGGGTGCTGGAGGGAGGGAAAAGGACTCCTGGTCCTCAGAAAGCAGTTTACTCCTACTATTCCACCTACCAAAGAAACACACTTCCTGTTATGCAGTGCTGGACACACAGTCGGTGATCTTCACTTTCTGAGTGAATGGTTTCTAGGCTTAGGTACAGCACAGAAATCTGTCAACAGCATCCCCTGTCCCTGAAACTTCACCTCACACCCCTCCCTCTGACCTCTTCTATCTTTCATTTCTTCTGTCTGGTGTCCTGTGACTCACAGTGACTATCAGTTACTGAAGTGAGAAGCAGAGGGACGTGAATTGGAGAAGATGAATGAACCCTGAGATGGGGAGGGCAGCATAAGTCAGGAGAGGATAAGACTTCTCTCCACTCTCAGACCCGGTGCCAGGCGGGGGCAGACAAGCAGGGCTCCAGCTGGGAGGAAGGACAGGCTGAAACCTCCTCTGGAACTAGTTTCACAAGGGTCCTCAGACTCAAATGAGAGAGGTGTGTTTAAAATGTAGATGTAGGCTGGGTGCGGTGGCTCACACCTGTAATCCCAGCACTTTGGGTAGTGGAGACAGGCAGATTACTTGAGTTCAGGGGTTCGAGACCAGTCTGGCCAACATAGCAAAACCCTGTCTCTACTAAAATTAGCCGGGTGTGGTACAGCATGCCTATAGTCCCAGCTACTCTGGAGGCTGAGACAGGAGAATCGCTTGAACCTGGGAGGCGGAGGTTGCAGTAAGCTGAGATCACACCACTGCACTCCAGCCTGGGTGACAGAGTGAGACTCTGTCTCATAAATAAATAAACTGTAGATGCCCAGGCCCACCCCAGACCTTGACTAACCACTAAGGGTGAGACCCAGGAACATGCATGTGAACACCCAGTGATTCTTACACATCAGTACAAGGCTGTCACCAAATTACCACACAACACAGAGATCACTTCAGTGGATCCTTTGTTCCATATTATTTTAACCAACCAAAGTATCTTGCCACAAAGAACCACAGTCAAGGCACAAAGGTAAGAGGAGGAGAGTCTGGACAAAGTCCTGTTGAGGTGGTAGGAGGAACTGAAATGCCCTCAATAAACTGCAGATTCTTCTCTCAGTCATTTCTGTGAAGATTACCCGAACAGCAGATAATCCAAATTGGTTTAGTTTGGTTTGGCATGCATCACTTTTTACCTTTTATGACAACATATGTACCCTATAAGTTGTTTATTTTGGCCTAACATGAAAATCATTTACATTCTCTGAAAAGGGAAATGGCAAAGGGTGAGGGATGGCAACAAACAAGCAAAAACCTGGCTTTTGTTAACACCAGTTCCAGGCCAGATGCACACAGGCCAAAGGAAGTTGCCTATCTGGCCCTTCCCTATGTACCACCCTCTCCCACTGTCTTAGGGTGAGAAAGACTCCACTACCTTTCTTCCTTTCTGGCTTGGACACCTTGGCCAGGTAACAAGGCTGACAATTTGGGGGTAGCTACTTAGTAACATTCTTTAAGGCCAGGGCTTTGGATACAAATACCCTTCTCTTTCCTCTAATACCTGACTCTCCTTTCCAAGTTCCCTTGGGAACACCGTGAGAGGATAGATGTGTCTTGCAGGATCTCTTCCACCTTGCCCCTGGAGAGGAGCAAAGTGACTGACTTATTGGCATAAAGAGGCAGGCAATAAGCCAACTCTGTGGAAGGCTGAGGCAGGGACCTGGGTTCTCTGCTTTCCTTTCAACCTCTCCTTCTCACCACATTCCCACCTCTGGTCAATCCTACCCATAATGGCAATCTTACCTTTAAAATAGAACACCAAAGAAACCTCCCTCCCTTTCATTAATCTCTAGGAATCTATTCCTTTAGCCCACTTCCCTGACCTTCCTTCTAGCCTTGTTGATGTCCAATCTCTGCCCTCAGAAAAACTCCTCAACATCTAGACCCATGAGAGCATCTGTCATTCATCTTTCTTGAATTTAGAGGTACACAGACCCCTGTAATCTACCTCAAGAAGCAAGACTATCCTGGGTCAAAGAACTCCCTAAAAAGATGTGCAGGGGTTTCTTTTTCCTCCTCTGGTTTGAGCAAGTCAGACCCTCACAGATTTTGTTTCTGGAAAAGTCTCTCCTTCCTTTCCAACCCGTCCTTGTGCAACAGAAAACCTGATGGACTTCAGGGTAGACAATCGTCTGGGAACCAGCTCCCCACCCTGACAGTTAGGAGGGAGTCACAGCTGTGCTGTCTCATCCAGCCCAGTCCTACCTCCCCCTCCACACAAAACCATCCTAGAAACCGAGGTGTTTCTCCATGATGATTCAGGACTGGAACCAGGTGGACACGAAGACGTTCCAGCAGGACACAGGAAGGAGGCCCGTAGCACTTGACCCTGCCTCACCCCAATTATTCCCACATCCCAACCTGTCACTCCCAATCTGTTGGGGGCCTGATGGTAAGTGGTGCAGCATTCTTCCGTCCAGCCCGGATGCCTGGGTAGAAGAGGGGCCAAAGTTTCTCAGTAAAAGTATCAGTGAAGGTGTAGATATGAGAGCGGTCTGTGACATTGTAGAAAGACAGTGTGCCGGCCTCATAGTCTAGGAATATGCCTACCCGCTTGGGTTTCACTTTGATGTGCAAAGGGGTAAAAGGTGTGGTGGTGGCCGCATATTTGTCCCCATTCCATAGCCGCACCCGCCAGTAGCCAGTCTCAGGGAGTGGAGTCAACTCGCCCTTTCGGCTCACGGAGTCCCGGCATACACCCACTGCCCAGTGGGTCTTGTCGCCCACCTCCACCTCCCAGTAGTGTCGACCTGAGGTGAAACCCTCAGTAGCCAGGACGCAAGGGTAGAAGGTGAAACGCCTTGGTGTGTCAGGGAGATCCCGAAGTCTTGTCTCCACGAACTTGACGCTCTTACGATCCTCCGACAGGACTAGGTTAGGATGAGCTGTCTCAGGGTCCAGGGTCACATCCGCTGGCGGGAGAAGCCAGAGTGGGGAGCTAGATGAGGATGGGAATAGCTAAATGCCCCTGCCTCACTCTTCCAGCCTGCCTTTACAGAGCCTGGTCCCTTAAAGGTCCCCAGAACAACACGGTTTGGTTAACTTTCTCAATCCATGGTGTCACCTAAGGGAGGGGAGAAAGCAATGGCTCACTTCTCAAACTGACCCTAAAGTAAACAATAATCTCTTGAGTCTGCAGTGGCTGGTAATGTAGGTTCCCGCCTGGTCCTCTCTTCATCTCCCTCTGATATTATCATTTATCTAACTACATAGAGAAGTACAAGGTGTAGTCTGAGAGGCAGAAAAAACAGAAAATGTTAAGGATGCAGAGCAAGACAGCATATGGTCTAGGAATAGCGTGACCATGTGTCACTGGCCTGGTTTATGACTGTTTATCCCTGCATATTCACCTTAATATAATGACACTCCCTTTCAGTTTCTTTCTTTCTTTTCTTTTTTTTTTTTGAGATGAAGTCTCACTCTATCCCCTAGTCTGGAGTGCAGTGGTGCGATCTCAGCTCACTGCAACCTCTGCTTCCGAGGTTCAAGCAGTTCTCCTGCCTTAGCCTCCAGAGGAGCTGGGATTACAGGCGCCCACTACCACATCTGGCTAATTTTTATATTTTTAGTAGAGATGGGGTTTCACCATGTTGGCCAGGCTGATCTCAAACTCCTGACCTCAAGTGACCCACCAGTGTTGGCCTCCCAAAGTGCTGGGATTACAGATGTGAGCCACCGTGCCCGGCCATTCAAGGTTATGCAAGTTTACATGGTAAATTATATAATCACTCTACCCGATCTTTGGCAAATTATTTAACCTTTCTGGGCCTTGAAAAAGTATGCACCTAAGAGTAGGTAACACTTAAGGCTTCCTCTCACTCCAAGTTCTGTGACTCAGGGTGAGACTAAAAGCCAGATAAAGGGGTAGGTGTTGGTGGGAGTAAGAAAAGTGAGAGATGGGATAACTGAAACCCATATAAGGCAGGACCTAAAAGCTTTCTTCTCTCTAGTGGTTCCTTCTAGTTTCCTTTTGGGAACAACTCACCAATTAGCTGTTTAAGGATTTTCCTTAGGGCAAAGTACTGTCGGGGGAAATTGCTGAAGTTCTTTTCCAGCTCTATGGATACTGAAGTCACCTCCATGGTCTTCACCTTCTCACATCTAGGAGGGATAGGGAGATAGGGGAAGAAAGGGCAGGGTTAGGGAGAAGCTCCAGCCAAGTGACTATTCAGATGTTAACATCTTTAGGGAGAAATGAAAATTCTCCATCTTTCCACTTTCTTCCTCCTCCCTGAAGAGCTCACCTGTTGCTTTCTTTTACTAATCCAAGGAGAGCTTTATGATCCCGTGGACAGATCCTCATTTTGAGAATGAGCCTCTAAACTTTCTAGGAATATTCCTATATTTCATGCAAATGGATGATTGCCCTCCCTGTTCTCCCAACCCCTTCCTCCTTCCATCTTGTTTGGACATAATTCCACCCACTGGCACAAGCAGAATCTGGTTCTGCCTTATCATTCTCCTTCTCAAGAAGTCCTGATGTTCAAAGGGGAAAAGGGATTATTCTTCCCAATAATTTGTTCTCTACCTGGCATCATGGGCACAATGAACATTCTCCCATACCCTGCTCAGACACTACATGACTTTCCCAACCTTACCCCCAACCCAAACTCTTGACTGTACTCCTCTCTAAGCCAGGACCTAACTCACTCAAAGAGATACAACAATCACTTACTTTTCCAGGGTACTTTTGACATCCTAGAAGGAAGGAGAAAAGAAAGCAGTATTGGTCCTGGTATTCAGTGGTCCTGAAGGCAAAAGGTTCCCCCTCCTCCCAAAAGTTCCACAGCTATAAAATAGGCATAGGATAAACTGAGGGTCACACAGTGCAAGAAGAGCTCCAGGGGGACCTAAGTGCACTTCTCCCAACCTAATCCCTACTTTCGACTTTTGGTCATCATGAAGCCTGGTCATTTATATCACTTCCAAATGATTTCTTTTATGCTTGTCTTTGCTCCTCAAGGATGCTGGGAGCTCCCTACCGGGGACAGGGATTGTGACAGTTCTTTACTCTGGTCCCCCAAGTACCAACCACATATCTTAGTCTCCTTGAGGATCAGTATAGAGTTCCAGACTGGTGGCATAGGAACAAATCACACATTCCTGTTACGGTTTGGTATTCTCTGTCTTGCATTAGTTAATAAACATTAATAACTCGCCAGGCACAGTAGCTCACGCCTGCAATCCGAGCACTTTGGGAGGCCAAGGCGGGTGGATCACTTGAGGTCAGGAGTTTAAGACCAGCCTGGCCAACATGGTGAAACCCTGTCTCTACTAAAAATACAAAATTGGCCGGGTGTGGGGGTGTGTGCCTGTAATCCCAGTTACTCAGGACACTGAGGCAGAAGAATTGCTTGAACCCGGGAGGCAAAGGTTGCAGTGAGCCAAGATCGCACCACTGCACTCCAGCCTGAGCAACAGAGCAAGACTCCATCTCAAAAAAAAAAAAAAAAAAAAAGGAAGAATAAACACATTAATAACTGTGTGCTAATACTGATTTGTGAATATTTGGGATCCAGAAGACAAAGACGACAAATCTCTGTCCCACAAGGATTTCCCAGTTTAATGTGGAAGGCAGAACACACATACATGAAAGGACACAGGAACAAACACCAAGCAATACGTAACACAAAAATAAGTGTACAATGAAGCCTCACTGATTCAAATGCTGGTAATCTAATCTCTAAGATAAAAAATATGTTCCCTACAGTTTTGCTAACACCATTCATTTACTGAAGAGAACAAAGTATTTCAAATATTTTAGAGGTATTATTGATATATACATAACAAAAGCAATATATTATTTAAACATAATTTCAGGCATACCTCATTTTATTGCACTTCATTTTATTGTGTTTTGTTAACACTGAGTGTTTTTCAGCTAGATGGTTTGTGGCAACCTGTGTTGAGCAAGTCTACTGGCACCATGTTTTCCAACAGCATGTGCTCACTTCGTGTCTCTGTGTCACATTTTGGTAATTCCCACAATATTTCACACTTTTTCATTATTATATCTAGTATGATCTGTGATCAGTGATCTTTGATGTTACTATTGTAATCGTTTTGGGGCACTGTGAACTGCATCCATATAAGACAAACAACTTAATTGATAAATATGATATTTTATGTGTTCTAACTGATCCACTACCAGCCATTCCCTCATCTTTCTCCACCTCCTCTGGCCTCCCTATTCCCTGAGACACATACAACAATATTAAAATTATATCAATTAATAATCCTGCAATGGCCTCTAAGTGTTCAAGTGAAAGAAGAGTCACATGTCTCTCACTTTAAATCAAACCTAGAAATGTTTAAGCTTAGTGAGAAAGGCACATTGAAAGCCAAGATGGGCTAAAAGCTAGGCCTATTGTGCCAAACAGCAAGCCAGGCTGTGAATGCTAAGGAAAAGTTACTGAAGAAACTTAAAAGTGCTACTCCAGTGAACACATGAATGGTGAGAAAGTGAAACAGCTTTATTGCTGAGATGGAGAAAATTTTAGTGATCTGGATATAAGATCACATGATTCTCTTAAGCCAAAGCCCAATCCACAGCAAGGCTCTAACTCTCTTCAGTTCTATGAAAGCTGAGCGAGGTAAGGAAGCTGCAGAAGAAAAGTTTAAAGTTAGGTATTAGTTTGAAGGCAAAAGGTTCAAGAAAAGAAGCCATCTCTGTAACAAAAATGTGCAAGGAGAAGCAGCAAGTGCTGATGCAGAAGCTGCAGCAAGTTATCCAGAAGATCTTGCCAAGATTATTGATGAAGGTGGCTACACTAAACAACACATTTTCAATGTAAACAAAACAGCCTTCTATTGAAGGAGGTGCTATCCAGGACTTTCACAGTTAGAGAGAAGTCAATGCCTGGCTTCAAAGCTTTAAAGGACAGGATGACTCTCTTATTAGAAGCAAGGGCAGCTGGTGAGTTTAAGTTGAAACCAGTGCTCACTTACCATTTCAAAAATCCCAAGACTCTTAAGAATTATGCTGGCCGGGCGTGATGGCTCAAGCCTGTAATCCCAGCACTTTGGGAGGCCGAGACGGGTGGATCACGAGGTCAGGAGATCGAGACCATCCTGGCTAACATGGTGAAAACCAGTCTTCACTAAAAATACAAAAAATTAGCCAGATGCAGTGGCAGGCGCCTGTAGTCCCAGCTACTTGGGAGGCTGAGGCAGGAGAATGGCGTGAACCCGGGAGGTGGAGCTTGCAGTGAGCTGAGATCCGGCCACTGCACTCC
>NW_012107142.1:137101-139206 GCF_000951045.1 Mandrillus leucophaeus
CATGTTGGCCAGGCTGGTCTCAAACTCCTGACCTCAGGCAATCCACCTGCCTTGGTCTACCAAAGTGCTAGGATTACAGGGATAAGCCACTGTGCTCAACACTTCACTGAAAATTTTAAGTTGAGACCTACTGCTCAGAAAGAAGATTCCTTTCAAAATATTACTGCTCATTGACAAGGCACTTGATCACCCAAAAGGTCTGATAGAGATGTAAAATCAGACTCAAGTTGTTTTCATGTCTGCTAATACAACATCCAATTGGCAGCCCATGGATCAAGAAGTAATTTTGACTTTCAAGTCTTACTTAATAAATATATTTCATAAAGCTGCTATAAATAGTGATTTTTCTGATAGAACTGGGCAAAGTAAATTGAAGGCTTTCTGGTAAGAATTCACCATTCTAGATGCCATTAAGAACATTCGTGATTTGTGAAAAGAGGCCAAAATATCAATATTAACAGGCATTTAGAAGAAGTCTATTCCAACCCTTATGGATGACTTTTAGAGGTTCAAGACTTCAGTGGTGTAAGTAACTACAAATGTGGGTTTTCAAAGATTTTCAAAGAAGTTCTACTGTGAGTAAAATGCTATTAAACAGCATCACATGCTCAGAGATATCTTTCATAAAAGGAAGAGTCGAAAGTAAACTTCGTTGTTGTCTTATTTTAAGAAATTATCACAGTCACCCCAATCTTCAGCAACCACCACCTTGATCAGTCAATATTGCTACAAGTCCCTCCACCAGCAAAAAGATTATTATTCCACTAGGAAACCCAACAAATTAATGTGACTTGCTTTATCAAGATACTCGCTTTATTGAAGTGGTCTGGAACTGAACCCACAATATCTCTGAGGCATGCCTGTATCCTTTAAACTATGTTTCTGTTCTTTTTCAGCAGTACATAAATCAAATTTCAGGACTTAAAAGTAATGGTAACTGCATTTACAAAATTTTTAATGCATAGTTTTTCACTAACTCAGGCTAGACTTCCCTCCTTTCAAAAGAATGAATCTTTTCTTTGGAACAGATTAAGCACATAATTGCTGACAAGAGATAAGAACACAAAAATGATTAGAAGGGGATGGGAGAAATCAGATCAGCTTTTCTGTAGCAAAGACCCTTTAAGTACACCTGGCAGAAAGAACGGGATTTAGGGAAGCAGAGCAGAAGAATGAGTATCCCAGGCTGACAAAACAGCCTATGCAAAGCTACACTGCACTCGGCCTGAGGGGCTATGCAGGGGCAAAGGTCGAACCTTAAGCATCTCGAAGCCCGACTGTAAGCACTTGCCCTCCACCTCTGCAGCCAAGTGGGCCAGGTCCCGGCGCTTGTCCCCAAGGTGGGCAGCATTTTCTCGGAGTCGCTGCAGAATGTCCTGTTCCTCTTCTTCTAGTCGTGAAAGCAACACCTGCTGCTCTTCATCCAGCCGCCTATGAAGCTCTTCAAACTCCCTTAAGATCTGCTGTCGGCGACTTTCCACTAGTCTCTGAGAAGAGGGAAGATGTTATATCAGCAGGGTCAGTGTGGTATAAGGAAGCCTTTCTCTCACCCACCATATGTATGAATTAACACAGACTTCCAGTTTCACTGAAAATGGTTTAACAAAGGCTGGGTGTGGTGACGCATGCCTGTAATTCCAGGCTAAGGGAGGTGGATTGCTTGGGATCAGGAGTTCGAGACCAGCCTAGGCAACATGGTGAAACCCCAACTCTACAAAAAATAGACAAGACAGAAAGGCAGAAAGAAAGACAGAAAGACAGAAAGAAAAAAGAAAGAAAGAAAGAAAATGAGAGAAAATGGTTTAACAAGACAGGGAAGACAAGAAAGACAAAGACAAGAAAGACAAGAACGACAAGACAGAAAGAGACAGAAAGACGGACAGACAGAAAGGAAGAAAGAAAATGAGAGAAAATGGTTTAACAGAACACTCATGTTTTATTCCACTGGAATTTCCTTCTGTAAAGAATGGCTCCATCACTATCACTCCCCTACTGATGACTTGGTAGTGAAGACCACTGGGGACATATATATATATATTTTTTGTTTGTTTGTTTTTTTTTTGAGACGGAGTCTTGCTCTGTTGCCCAGGCTGGAGTGCAGTGGC
>NW_012107142.1:139301-142789 GCF_000951045.1 Mandrillus leucophaeus
TAGCCGGGATGGTCTCGATCTCCTGACCTCGTGATCCGCCCGTCTCGGCCTCCCAAAGTGCTGGGATTACAGGCTTGAGCCACCGCGCCCGGCCATATATATATTTTTTAACTTAAGATAAAAAACTCAATAATATGATGACATGCACTATTACAGATATCAGAGATATCTGTGTTATTATCAACTGTAAAGTTCTAGTTAATTCAATCGGTCGAGAAAAGGAAAGTACAGGCTGAGCATGGTGGCTCATGCCTGTAAACTTAGTGCTTAGGAGGCCCAGGTGAGGGGATCACTTGAGGCCAAGAGTCCAAGACCAACCTAGAAAACATAGTGAGACTTTGTTTCAACTAAAAAGAAAAAAAAAAATTAGTCGGGCGTGGCAATGCACATCTGCAGTCCTAGCTACTCAAAAAGCTGAGACAAGAGGATGGATGGCTGGAACCCTGGAGTTTGAGTTAGTGTGCTGTGATTACTACTGCACTCCAGCCTGGGTGAGATTCTGTCTCAAAACAAACATGAAAAACAACGAAACGAAAAGGAAAGTACAAATACTAAAAAGTTAAAAATAAGATTGTCATCTTTTGCATATTGCAACACATCCACCAGATAAAAACCAGAGAACTGTGAAAATACAAGAATCAGTAAGAATTCTATGGGTTATTATAAAATATACCTATGTAGATTTCAGGGTTGAACTTGTTAAATTGTTTCAAGTCACTTCAGAGAATTGGCAATTCCTACCCCAGGAACAGGTTACAGAAGTTTGTTAGTAATTTAGTTTCTTGAAATTTGAAACATGCTTTCTTTAAGCCAGCACATAGACTTGAGCCTCTAACATTCCTGAAATTTGGTAATATAGGATTCAAACACCAGCCATAACACTTTCTGAGAATTATCAGTACATTCTCTCTTCTGCATCTACACTACAACAAATAGTGATCTCCCTAAAGAAAGAATTCCCCAAGCATCATGTGATTGATGGTGAAGCAAAGTGAGAAGCAGAGACTGGGACTCTAGAAGGAAGTGGATAGGGAACGAAAGGCAGGCCTGAGGGTGAAGAGTGGGTGGGGACGCAAAGCCAGAATGGGCCTGACAAGCGTGGCATTTGTGGATTCAAGCTAGTTCCTGGCAGAAGCTGACTAGCTCTTCTAGTTTAGGGCTACTTGCTGCTTCACTTTCCATCACTGCCTTCTCAGTGTACATCTGAACAAAACATATTCTCACATTTGCCCTCAATAAAACACACCCTATATGTGTGTGTGTGTGTGTGTGTGTGTGTGTGTGTGTATGCATGTGTGTTTGTTTAGGTAGGGGTGCAAGTTTAACATTCATGACTGTGATAAATAGGAAGCAAAAAGGCTCTTCCTCTTATAAACCAGTAATCTCTTCTCTTTTTTTCACTCTATATTTTAGGGCAGTGGTTCTTAATGAAGGTGTTATCACCCTCTGAGGATATTCTGGAAATGGGCACATCTTGTTTTGCATAGTTGGGGAAGCTCCTGACAATGACGCTAGCACTCCTCCAATGACAATCCAGCATAGTGAACTGACCTGCAACATTTTCTAATGTTCTGCTGGGTATTCAAAAACATAGGCCTGGGCTTGAATACTATTTTATGTAGTATAAACACAGAGTAATTCTTACATGGTTTTACTATACATAAATTTTTCAGCAATAGCTAAATAAAACACAAGATTATATTCTGTTATACTTAGAACTTTACCAAAAGTTATTATTATGAAAAATCATATCACCAAGAGCTAAGCTACTTAGTGTTTCAATCACATTGGCACACATCCATCTCAGTCTGAATTTGTATTTATGTGTTGCTGATAATGACACATATAGATGCAAGCATATAACCAGCTACACTTTAAAGTCTTTCAGGGTAGTCATGCCCAAATATTACATACTACATTTTATCATCAATTATGTTTCATTATATTTGGACATGATAGACTCTTTAAAATTTAAAATTATGCACATAGGTTATTTTACCTGCAATTTTCAGTTCAGCATACTTACAAATTATTTCTAAAAGGGGCATTGAGTCTGATGAGGGAGAAGGAGGGAGAATTCAAATGGTCACAAGAGGAATGTTGGTGGTAGTTTTGGAGATCACTGACATGACAATTTACAATTTTAAAAAACACATGACATTTCTGTTTAAGCATTTAGAAGGTTTTAAAAAAGTATATTTCCATCTCTATTCTTTACCTTCAAGAAGGTGACCAACATGAAGAAGAAAGCTAATGACTAGCGATAAGCACCATTTTCATATTTTTAGATTTCTCAGAAGGCCTCTAAAAGAACAAAAAACTAAAAGTTCACATTTGTAACCAAAATTGGTTCAAATTTTAAAAATTTCAAATGCTTACTTTGCTAAAATGTGTAAGGCACTAAGGTAATAATACTTGCTTTCTGATGAAATGTTGTCATTCATTTAAAAATTCATGTTTCTATGAATCAAAACTTGTATTTAGCTTCTGGTGATCCCTACGTCAACTCTTAAAAGCTCATCACTTCTTTGGGAAACCTTTAAGGAGGCCAAATTTCTATGTTGTCTTCTTATGAACTTGCACCTGTGCATTTTGTGCCATAACTAATTTTCTCCACTTAACTTTAAGCTCAAGGAGGGCAGGAACTGTGTTTTGGCTCATCATTGTTCCCCAGTGTCAAATACAGGGTTTGGCCTAAACCAGGAGCTTAACAAATATTTACTGATTCACGAAGAACTAGCATTCCTGGTTTTGCCACTTACTGGCTTCATGATCTTGGACTAGTCACTTACTCAAGGTCCATTTCCTTCTGTGTAAGCTGAAGGTAATAATACCTACCTTAAAGAGTATCTAAGTTTACTCCTACATCTTACTAAAGATGGCCTCAGGAGTTCCTTCTATCTCTTTCTCGTAGCTTCTCTATGTCTCACTTATCCCAATTTGGCCTGAACTTCAAGACCCTAACAACCCTATAAATCCGGAATGTCATGGATATCTAATGAATTAATGCATAGGAATCAATTCTAGTTATTTTTGCTACAAATGATAATTGTTCACTGTTCAACAGAAGAAAGACAAGACACCAAAATACCATGGTAAAAATAAGGCAATGCTATAAAAGAGGTGCAAAATTGTATGAAAATTAAGAACGTTAATTTCTGAAGTGTCAGGAAAGGCTGCATAGGAAGTGGCTTTCATCCCGTCTGAGAGATGAATAGGATCCTACGGTGGAGGATGGGGAGGGGAAGAACATTCCAGGACCAACATCATCTAGCATACTTAAGCTTACTTGAGTTTTAAGAATGTGGTCCTAATGTCATTGGATAGTTCTTCTGAGACTCTTGGTCAGCTCCTTTTCCCTTTCTCCCCAGTGAATCTTCCACATTCTCCTCTCTTCAAGTCCTCTAAGAAACTCCCATCCCTGCCTTCTCAGCAGAAAGCCTCCTTTGCTGCTTTAACAAAAAAAGGAGACCAAGAGGCACGAACTC
>NW_012107142.1:142839-145956 GCF_000951045.1 Mandrillus leucophaeus
CATAGTTGGGGAAGCTCCTGACAATGACGCTAGCACTCCTCCAATGACAATCCAGCATAGTGAACTGACCTGCAACATTTTCTAATGTTCTGCTGGGTATTCAAAAACATAGGCCTGGGCTTGAATACTATTTTATGTAGTATAAACACAGAGTAATTCTTACATGGTTTTACTATACATAAATTTTTCAGCAATAGCTAAATAAAACACAAGATTATATTCTGTTATACTTAGAACTTTACCAAAAGTTATTATTATGAAAAATCATATCACCAAGAGCTAAGCTACTTAGTGTTTCAATCACATTGGCACACATCCATCTCAGTCTGAATTTGTATTTATGTGTTGCTGATAATGACACATATAGATGCAAGCATATAACCAGCTACACTTTAAAGTCTTTCAGGGTAGTCATGCCCAAATATTACATACTACATTTTATCATCAATTATGTTTCATTATATTTGGACATGATAGACTCTTTAAAATTTAAAATTATGCACATAGGTTATTTTACCTGCAATTTTCAGTTCAGCATACTTACAAATTATTTCTAAAAGGGGCATTGAGTCTGATGAGGGAGAAGGAGGGAGAATTCAAATGGTCACAAGAGGAATGTTGGTGGTAGTTTTGGAGATCACTGACATGACAATTTACAATTTTAAAAAACACATGACATTTCTGTTTAAGCATTTAGAAGGTTTTAAAAAAGTATATTTCCATCTCTATTCTTTACCTTCAAGAAGGTGACCAACATGAAGAAGAAAGCTAATGACTAGCGATAAGCACCATTTTCATATTTTTAGATTTCTCAGAAGGCCTCTAAAAGAACAAAAAACTAAAAGTTCACATTTGTAACCAAAATTGGTTCAAATTTTAAAAATTTCAAATGCTTACTTTGCTAAAATGTGTAAGGCACTAAGGTAATAATACTTGCTTTCTGATGAAATGTTGTCATTCATTTAAAAATTCATGTTTCTATGAATCAAAACTTGTATTTAGCTTCTGGTGATCCCTACGTCAACTCTTAAAAGCTCATCACTTCTTTGGGAAACCTTTAAGGAGGCCAAATTTCTATGTTGTCTTCTTATGAACTTGCACCTGTGCATTTTGTGCCATAACTAATTTTCTCCACTTAACTTTAAGCTCAAGGAGGGCAGGAACTGTGTTTTGGCTCATCATTGTTCCCCAGTGTCAAATACAGGGTTTGGCCTAAACCAGGAGCTTAACAAATATTTACTGATTCACGAAGAACTAGCATTCCTGGTTTTGCCACTTACTGGCTTCATGATCTTGGACTAGTCACTTACTCAAGGTCCATTTCCTTCTGTGTAAGCTGAAGGTAATAATACCTACCTTAAAGAGTATCTAAGTTTACTCCTACATCTTACTAAAGATGGCCTCAGGAGTTCCTTCTATCTCTTTCTCGTAGCTTCTCTATGTCTCACTTATCCCAATTTGGCCTGAACTTCAAGACCCTAACAACCCTATAAATCCGGAATGTCATGGATATCTAATGAATTAATGCATAGGAATCAATTCTAGTTATTTTTGCTACAAATGATAATTGTTCACTGTTCAACAGAAGAAAGACAAGACACCAAAATACCATGGTAAAAATAAGGCAATGCTATAAAAGAGGTGCAAAATTGTATGAAAATTAAGAACGTTAATTTCTGAAGTGTCAGGAAAGGCTGCATAGGAAGTGGCTTTCATCCCGTCTGAGAGATGAATAGGATCCTATGGTGGAGGATGGGGAGGGGAAGAACATTCCAGGACCAACATCATCTAGCATACTTAAGCTTACTTGAGTTTTAAGAATGTGGTCCTAATGTCATTGGATAGTTCTTCTGAGACTCTTGGTCAGCTCCTTTTCCCTTTCTCCCCAGTGAATCTTCCACATTCTCCTCTCTTCAAGTCCTCTAAGAAACTCCCATCCCTGCCTTCTCAGCAGAAAGCCTCCTTTGCTGCTTTAACAAAAAAAGGAGACCAAGAGGCACGAACTCCCTCAGCTCACCAGATGTAAGATATTCTGTCTGTTCTTCATCTCTTAAATCCCTCAGTACTTAATTCATGACAAGTAATTTAAGTACAATGTTTAATGACAATCAAGCCTAATAAAATACCATCATTTTTGAGAGAATTACATTGTTCTTTCTTTCTTTCTTTCTTTTTCGAGACAGAATCTTGCTCTGTTGCCCAGGCTGGAGTGCAATGGTACGATCTCGGCTCACTGCAACCTCCACCTCCCAGGTTCAAGCAATTCTCCTGCCTTAGCCGCCCAAGTAGCTGGGACCTGTACACAGGTACGTGCCACCAGGCCCGGCTAATTTTTTGTTTTTAGTAAAGACAGGGTTTCATCATGTTGCCCAGGGTGGTTTCAAACTCCTAAGCTCAAGCAATCTGCCCACCTTGGCCTCCAGAATTGCTGGGATTCAGGTATGAGCCAGCATGCCCGGCCAAGAACTGCATTTTACTAATGAACTGGAACTGGTGGATTAAATAGTGTATAGTTAATACCCTCATAGACAAATACCCTTCAGAGCAGCCTACATGGGATTGCCTGCCTTTACCTTGAGCTCACCAGGCTTCTTCTCCTCAGAGGACTTGCAGCGAGTGATCTCCTGCAGCTTCTGTTCCAGGGGCTCCAGACACTTCTGCAGTTTTTCCTGAGGGGTAGGGAAGAAGTGGGAGAGGTGACATTTGGGGTTGACTGGTACATTTCTCATTCAGAGATTAAACCATTTGTTTTAAACCATTTATTTGCTTCCTAGCCATCTTACTGCCTCTTGATCTGACTTCCTTCCTTGCCTGTCATTTGGGATGTCAATTTCCTACAGTCTGTCCACATCACCTTCTCTGCTCACCCAACTGTCCTCTTACTGAATTTGAGATAGCTGTCACCAACTCTGTGTCCTTTCTCAACTCTTTCCACTTTCTTACTGAGACAACTGCCTATTGCCATCAAAGCAACCTTCTGTAACCTGGTATTTTTCTTTAAACCTGTCCTCCCATCCACCTCTATCCACCTAAAATAAAAACATGGTCATTATACTGTAAGTTACCTGAAACCTTGTTTTCAAGAGTAACATAATTAAGCAAAGTATATGATAAAAT
>NW_012107142.1:146321-149662 GCF_000951045.1 Mandrillus leucophaeus
GTCTCGGCCTCCCAAAGTGCTGGGATTACAGGCTTGAGCCACCGCACCCGGCCTTGATATGCCGTATTAACCATTACCTGGAGAAGCTACAAACAACAGAATGGTTCAGCTTAGTCTGGCAGGTATCAGTCTCAAGCGATATTACCTATGCCCAATAACCAATGTGAAAACAAGGAGCATTCTGAGCAGGCAGGCAGAATGAAGAAATGAGACTTTTCAGTTCCTCCTAAGTTTAATCTTTTCCATGTGGTTTCATTCATTTATGAAAAATATGATACCTTCCAAGACCACACATACCAATATTCACCCATAAGACTCATAATATTCACCCATAAGACTCATATGTATTGCAAAGTCAGACAGAAATTTTAGGACGCTTCTCACCATTGTTCTTTTTCAGGCTAGAGGACAACTGATCACACATACTGTGTGCCCCTGCATATGCAGCTCTGAGAATACAAAGTGAGTAGTAGGAGCTTAAGATCTCTACCTAGGGACTATCTCATCCTCTGCCACTCCTCCTTTTTTACCCACACTGACATCATGTGTCTGCTTCCCCACCTTGTACTCCTGTGTAGCGTCATCCAGTGGCACAACGGTGTGGGCCCGGTGGGTGTGGGAAATTGCACAGATTAAGCATACAGCCTCCTGGTCCTCATAACAGAAAAGGCTGAGGGCCTCATGGTGTTGGGGGCAGAGGCTCTCATCCCGGATCTTCCGCTTGACGGCCTGGAGCTGCTTGGCAATTTCCACCATACTGCCTAGTTGCCGATTAGGTCGGAGACTGCGGTAGCGGGATGTCTTTCGACAGACAGGACAAGGGAAGTCCCTCTCTAGGTCTTCCCACCAGCGGGTGATGCAAGCTTTGCAGAAGTTGTGCCCACACTCAATGATGACAGGTTCCTTCAGATACTCCAGGCACACAGAGCAGCTTGCCTCCACCTGTAAGTTCTCCAAAGCCGCAGCTGTAGAGGCTGCAGAGGCCCCAGCCTCTAACAGACTTGTCTCTGCCATAATTTAACTTGGGAGTGGGGAAGAGGACAGAGAAAATAAAAATATTAATTGGAGGGTTTTTTTGTTTTTGTTTTTTTTGCATCCCTGGCCCAACATTTATCCGTTAAGTCCTAACTCCAGATTTGCCCAATCTTGTTATTCTCCATCTTCTCTTTCAATCAATTCAACCTCTTTGTTTCTCCATTTCCAAAACTTGTGACTCCCAGCCATCAATCTTTTTTTCTTGTTAGTAAACTGACACACAACCCCCAATTTATCTATCTTGTCTCTTACCTCTGCTTTCTCTTGTTAGAAAGAGAAGCTTCCTTCAACTCTAGCTCAGCATACTTCTCCTGATCCAGGTTCATTCCACTTGTATCTTAGAACCAATAGTTCCAGACCACTGTATCCTCGTTTGACATACGTTTCTAATAGATAAGAAAGGAATCTGAGAAGTAAAAAATGTCATAAAAATATTAACATTTCTTAAATTAAGCATACTTTAAAGTTTAATGTTATAAGGGCTTTATGATGAATCCACTGGAGTCTAAGCTTGATTCTCTGACACTGTTCTCTCATTCTTCTAAATCACAATATCCAATTTTTTGGCTTCCCTGGGCCCATTGGAAAAAAAAGTATCTTGGGCCAGACATAAAATACATTGACACTAATGACAGCTGCTAAGCTAAAAAAAAAAAAAAGTCCACGCATAACTTTTGTTCTATCAGCCACCACAAAAGGTCCATGCATAATTTTTGTTTTACCAGCCACCACAGATAAGTAAAAAGAGTCCTCCCATTCAAAAGGTTAGATACCAGTGTTCTAAAGGCTAACAAATGGAATGAATGAAGCAAAGGCAACCTTCTCTTTCCAGGAAAATCTGAAATTATTCTTCCTTTTATCCATCAGACTAGCCTAAAGGAAGTCTGCTCTCTTCTTGGAATGACATATTTCATGCAACATTCCATTTCTATTGTGTTCATTTGGACACTCAGAACTGCTGAAAACTGATAAATTATGGCAACTATATTAAATAGTACATTACTGAGCTCAGGCCAACAACTTCTTGTAAAGAGAACAAGTCTATTTATAGTGACTGGAATCTTTCAATATAGCTATTGATAACTAACATCCTGGCCATACTGTGTCTCCAACTAATAGGTTCTGGAGTGGTTGGGAATTAAGAGACAGAAAAGAGGCAATGAGATCTCCCTCAAGTGCAGCCTCAGAAGAATTGGAAATGCATAAGAGAGATTTATAAAACACAACGCTGGTCCCCCACTCCATCTTAAAACGTCGATACTTTTAGCCATGGGTAAGTTGATGTATCTATCCCCATAACCCTTTCTCCTCCTGACCCCCATCCTTCTCTAGGGACCTACTGGAAGAAAGGAAATTTGGTAGATCTATGTGCTGAGAGATAAGTGGCCATGTAATGAGGTAGGTTAACAGCAATTGTTCCTGTATATATTGTTGGCACACACAAATGTGTTTGGAGTAGGAGCTGATAACTTCTTTGGACTTGAATTTTCTCTGTCAGCAATAGGAGAGAAGTTCAGATGATTTCTCTCTACCTGTGGGAATCCAACTTTGACTTGTGGTGACCCTACCCCTTCCTCAGTCTTTTACAAATTAGGTGGTCCCCTCACCTGAGATGAGAAGAACTGTATGCACAGTAAGGCACCAGGACAGATCTAGACTGGCAAAGAAGTGGTGAAAGAAATGGGGAAAGGGTTAGGGAAAAATGGAGAGGACTCTAAACTACAGTCATAGTGAGACCTTGAGTGCCTCTGGGTTAGTCCTTCGTCTCCCTCTACTCCTTGTGTCTCAGCTGAAGGGCAAACTTCAGGGACGATCTCATTTTGTTTCAACCACTGTTCAGGGTCCCACCTTGCGACCCTCTCCTGAGAGGTTGTCCACAACTCTGTCCCACCCCTGTCTCCATCTTCTTCCGCCAGATATGGGGCAGGGGGATTGGAGAGGGGAAAGAGGAAACGTCGTGGCTAGCAGGGTAGGGAGGGATGCGTGTCCAGGTGAGGAAGAGGTGTGACGTGAAGGTGGGATGCCCGCCGCTATGACGCAGCTGAGACCCGCGGTGACTGCGTCAGAGTTTCACCCGGGGAGGTGAGCAGCAGCGGGACGGGGGAACGGCGGGGTAGCCAAGCAACGCCGGACGCGCTGACGTCGCCGGGGCGGCAAAACGTCCGCCCGGGCCCGAGGCGGGCGGAGGCAGCTGTGGTTACGTGCGGGGGGCCAATAGTTCCGGACCACTGTATCCTCGTTTGACATACGTTTCTAATAGATAAGAAAGGAATCTGAGAAGTAAAAAATGTCATAAAAATATTAAC
>NW_012107142.1:150372-179895 GCF_000951045.1 Mandrillus leucophaeus
TTCGGGCCAGTCCGGGGAGAGGGTGGCTAGCTGTGGCGGCGGCCAATTACGTGGCGGACCTGCGGGGCTCAGCTGGCACGTCACTTCCGACTAGTGGAGTTTTAGCCTTTTAACATTCAAGGATTAGGTAAGTTCTCCCCCGGGTAGACTTCAAATACTCTTTGTCCTGCCCCTGCTTGGCGAAGTTTACCGGAATTGTCTACCTACCCCGCTGGAGTGGGGGCCAGGAGAGAGCTGGAACCGCGACTCTGCTGCTCACCTTTGTGTCCTTAGCTCCTTCGCATGGGGTCCGACCGCAACACGTGCGCTGGATAAACGCTCGTTAACTGGGTGAGAGCCCAGGCCTGTTCTTTCTTCTGGGGCTGTGACTTGAGTTTCTCCGCAGGAGCAGATAGTGTTTGTGTAGGGACTGCGGACTTTTGCATTACAGCCTCCCTGCTTTGCGCGCTTGCTGCTGGAAGCTTAGCAGGTCTTGTGATTTTGGAGGAAGTGGGTGAGGTGATGAGGCCGGGAAGAGTATGCTGGGAGAGGTGTCAGGGGCCTGGGAAGCGGTGATGGGGCTGGGGAGGGGTTAGTAGTGGGTAGAGGTGTGAAGAGGCTGAGGAGAAGGGTTTAGTGCTAGGAGGGGTGTGACACGGCTGGTAGAAAAGATAGCTTGCTCTGCCTCCCCGCCCCCAGCACTAGTCCTGGAGAACATTGATTGAAAGACATGAGCAAATTTTGATGTACTCTCCTTGGTGAGAAAGTGCCCTAATTTCCGGTGTAAGTTGTGCTGCTGTTTACAAACACCCTGCATTATTTAACCTCTCATTTTGGGAGCCAGAAACTATTTACTTGTAGAAAATATCCAGTATCTAAGGTATAAAGATTTGGGATCACACATGCTAATTACAGTTGTCTACCTTTACTGTTCCTTTTTTTGTGCCAACAATTGAAGATTAAATTTGAGAAAATTACATTTGATACCTTTTTTCACGTTGCTATGTATCCATTAGGGATTTTAGCAGCAGCACTTGTTCTAATTCACAAGATGCCTCACTTGTAAGGGTAGTTTGAAAGCCACTAACTGGGCAGTGAGCCTCCTTAGCCCTGGCTTCGGAGGGAGAGTGAGATTTGGTTTTGATTTGTTAATTTGTGGCGCTTAAGATGTTGATAACCCTCCTTTCTGGCGTTCGGTTTGTAAATAACCAGGAGGATTGTGATTAGACTAAGGAAATTAACAAGAGGAGGTCCAATTCTAAGGATTATGAAGAATGAGCTTGCCTAGAGACTGATATTAAGGGGATTTTACGCTGAATATGGAAGGAAAAAATGGAGACTGCCTAGGTAAAACTATAAAATTATGAAGCGCAAATAGTATATAACAGGGCTTGGCAAATCTTTGCTGTAGAGCCAGAGAGGACATCTTTTTGGCTTTGTGGTCCATACTGAACTTTCTTCTTGTAGTATGAAAACATCATTAGACAATAGTAAATGAAGGCTGGGCGCGGTGGCTCACGCCTGTAATCCTAGCACTTTGGGAGACCGAGGCGGGTGGATCACCTGAGGTCAGGAGTTTGAGACCAGCCTGGCCAACACAGCGAAACGCTGTCTCTACTAAAAATACAAAAATTAGCCGGGCGTGTGGCGCGCACCTGTAATCCCAGCGCTTGGGAGGCTGAGGCGTGAGAATCGCTTGAAGGCAGGAGGCAGAGGTTGCAGTGAGCCGAGATCGGGCCACCGCCCTCCAGCCTGGGCAACAGCCATACTGTGTCTCCAAAAACAAAAGCCAAATGAGCATGGCTGTGTTCCAATAAAACTTTATTATGGATGCTAAAATTTGAATTTAATAACGTTTTCAAATGTCATGAAATACTCCCCTTGGATTCTGGCCTTCCCTCCCTAATCATTTAAAAATGTAAAAACCGTTCTTAGGTTTTGACTCATACCAACACAGGTAGTAGACCGTAGTTTGCCGACTCCCAATAGGATAGTAATGAAATATCCAGTATTTTTCAAGCGATAGTAATTGGGAAAGTGAAAACAAACTATAATCTCTTAATTTCATCTGTCTATTTACTACAGTAATAAAGGGGATCTGAGTTCTTACCACAAATTTGTTATGGCCTTTCAAAGTTGCCAAGATTTATGAATGTGCTTACATTCTCTAAACAAGAAAGGCTATATTCCTTGTTTAAAAAGGATTACAGTTCAAGAAAAGTGGAATAACACTGAGTTTTGATGTTGATTTATACCAAAGGATTTTCAACACAGGAATATGCAAAAATGAACTGTAATAATGGGATGTAATTAAACAAATTTTAAATATACATTTTTAATACTGTTTTTACATCAAGAAGGGAAAACAGAAGCAATCTTGAAATGACTGAGTCATATAGAGCAAATGGGCATATAAGCAGTGTAGGTAGGAAACTGGTTGAGGTCAGATATGATGAGATGCGAGGGATGAAGGCGGGGTTTAATTGTCCAAGACTTGTGAGATTCTTACTCATGAAAAGGCAATATATCTAATCGTCCTCCATTTTTTTTTTCATTTTTTTATTATGAAAAATTTCAAACATAGAGACAGTCTTCAGCTTGCTTTTTATACTTTATAGTGGCTATCTTTCATTGTTCCAGTTTGGTGACATAGAGCTACCTCACTCTTTCTCAAGTCCGCATTATTCATTTTGTAGACGTGATTTATTCAACAATTTTGAGTAGACATTTAAGGTTCTTTCCACATCTTATTAAATAAAGGCTGTGGAGAACATCCTTGCAAATATATCTTTAGATCGTCGTGCCATTATATTAGTAGGATAAATTCCTGGAAGTTTGACTGCTGGGTTGGAAGGCATGGAAATTTAAAATTCTATTAGATTCTTACAATTATCTTTCCGTAAGTGCCTGGCAAGGTGTCAGAGCCGTGGCACCGGGAAGTGGTCAACTCACAGGTTGGTAAAATGAATTTACCATACATACAAACAGTGTAGGTTTGAAAAAAGGAAAGTTTATTAGAGAGGAAGAACTGAAACCGCCTTTGCAAAATGATGACTGAGACAGTGAAAGAGCTCTAACTTAACCAACTCCATCTTGCTTCTAACCTCCAAGCTGTTTTTGTTCATTCCTGGGCATAGGCTGAACTAACTTTGGGAGAAACTTAGTTTATAGTTTAAACAAAGAGGATAACAGCCCTTTCCCAAAGCAGACTTCCTTCTTACCTAGACTAACATTAGCCACAAGATTAGAATTTTTGGTTTAGGAATCATGCAGCTGGAGGCTACAAGATTCTGACCCTCCCTAAACTGCTCCTGTGATCAGTGCTTGAGGTATTTTGCAGACCCTGTACTTGATGGGTCAGCTGGCACTACCCAGATCAATAAACTGGCTCATCTTTTTTTTTTTTTTCTTTTTGAGACGGAGTCTTGCTCTTGTCGCCCAGGCTGGAGTGTAAATGGCACGATCTCAGCTCACTGCAACCTCTGCCTCCCAGGTTCAAGTGATTCTCCTGTCTCAGCCAAAATTTTGAGTAGCTGGGATTACAGGCACCTGCCACCACGCCTGGCTAATTTTATTTTTTTATTTTTATTTTTGTATTTTTAGTAGAGACAGGGTTTCATAATGTTGGCCAGGCTGGTCTCCAATTCCCGACTTCCGGTGATCCACCCACCTTGGCTGCCCAAAGTGGCTCATCTGATCTTGTGGCCCCTACCCAGGAACTGACTCAGTGCAGGAAGACGGTTTTGACTCTCTGTGATTTCATCCCTGACCAATCAGCACTCCTGGCTCACTGACTTACCCCCACCCACCAAGTTATCTTTTAAAACTCTGCGCCCCCATGCTCAGGGAGTCTGGTCTCCCACACTGCTGGTTCTGCGTGAATTGCTCTTTCTCTATCACAATTCCCCTGTCTCGAAGAATTGACTCTGTCTAGGCAGGGCCAAGGTGAACCCCTTAGGCGGTAACAGAACACTGCAGAAGAGTGTAGTGGCGCGTCTCAGCAAGAGGACTGAGTATGCTGCCATGGATTTTTCTTTTTTTCTTTTTTTTTTTTTGAAACGGAATCTCGCTCTGTCACCTAGGCTGGCGGCAGTGGCACGATCTCGGCTCACTGCAAGCTCCGCCTCCCGGGTTCACGCCATGCTCCTGCCTTAGCCTCCCGAGTAGCTGGGACTACAGGTGCCCGCCACCACACTTGGCTAATTTTTTTTTTGCATTTTTAGTAGAGACGGGGGTTTCACCGTGTTAGCCAAGATGGTCTCGATCTCCTGACCTCGTGATCCGCCCGCCTCCACCTCCCAAAGTGCTGGGATTACAGGTGTGAGCCACTGCGCCCGGCGTTGGATTTTTCTTTAGAGGTATTTATGAACCTTAAGGCAGGAGCTTAGGATAGTAAAATGAGTTTTGGCACGGCATTTCAGAGATATATGGAAATTTTAGTTACTTGTAAAAGTTGAAAGAGGCCTGGAACCAGACTTTAGATACTAGGAAAGTTTAATTACTTCTGAATTCCCAGAAAAGGAGTTTCGCCTCAGTCTGGCCCATTTGGTGGTCACCAGGTAGTCTTTGTTCCCCTCGAAATTCCTCAGATAAGGAGCTTTTGTCTGTGGGGCCTATTCAGTGGTCAACAGGTGATTTTCCTTGCCTCAGTAAGGTTGCACCTATTTTGATCCACACCAGCATATCATGAAATACAGTAGTCCTCGCCTTATCCTCGGTTTCATTTCTCAAGGTTTCATTACTCTTGGCAACCACAATCTGAACATTTTAAGTGGAAAATATCAGAAATAATTCCTGAGTTTTAAATGGGCACCTAAACAATTCCTGTTTTAAATTGCACGCCGCACCATTCTGATGAACATGATTAAATCTCATGCCATACCACTCCATCCCTCCCCAGGATTTGCATCATCCCTTTGCCCAGTATCCACACTGTATATACAACCTGCCTATTAGTCACTTAATAGCCTTCTTGGTTATCAGTTTTACTGCCTAAGTATCACAGTGCTTATATTCATGGAACCCTTATTTTACATGATAGTGGCCCCAAAGTGCAAGAGTACTAATGGTGGCAACTTGGATATACAAAAGAGAAACCATAAAGTGCTTCTTTTAAGTGAAAAGGTAAAAGTTCTTGACTTAATAAGGAAATTTTTTAAATGCTGAGTTTGCTAAGATCCGTGGTCAGAACAAATCTTCTATCCCCGAAATTATAAAGGAAAAAGAAATTTTTGCTAGTTTTGCTGTCACACTTCAAAATGAAAAAGTTGCAGCCACAGTGCATGTTAAGCACTTAGTTAAGATAGAAAAGTCATTAAAATTGTGGGTGGGAAACATCACCAAAAAAAGTTCCTATTGACAGCAGTCGGGTTCAGTACTATCAGTGGTTTCAGACATCCAGGGATCTTGGAACATATCTCCCAAGAATAAGAGGGAACTACTGTAGTCTGTTTTCCTACAGTGGTGCTATTGCTGATATTTTCATATTTTTAAAAATTTGTGGCCGGGCGCGGTGGCTCAATCCTGTAATCCCAGCACTTTGGGAGGCCGAGACGGGCGGATCACAAGGTCAGGAGATCGAGACCATCCTGGCTAACCCGGTGAAACCCCGTCTCTACTAAAAAAATACAAAAAAAAAAAACACTAGCCGGGCGAGGTGGTGGGCGCCTGTAGTCCCAGCTACTCGGGAGACTGAGGCAGGAGAATGGTGTAAACCTGGGAGGCGGAGCTTGCAGTGAGCTGAGATAAGGCCACTGCACTCCAGCCTGGGCGACAGAGCGAGACTCCATCTCAAAAAAAAAAAAAAATTTGCTAATATTTTTATTTATAATCCTTAATAATTCCATAGCAGATCTTGTTTTGCAGGTAATTTTTTTAACCTTTTGTCAGTAGATAGGCATTTACTTCATTTCCTACTTTTATTTCCTTCATTTCCTATTGATACTTAGTTGCCTCTTTTTTCTGCTACACAGTACTACAATAATACCTTTCTGAAGACATGTCATGTGCTGGTAGATTTTTGTGAAAAAGGTTTCTGGGTTGAAGGATATGGCATATTTCTAATTTGATGGATGTTGCCATATTGCTTTCTCAGTAGGCTGTTAACTTTTACACTTCCTTACAACAATGTATGATCCTGCCCCCTTCCCACTTGCCCAGCAAAGATACATATTATTTATGTTATTTTTTCCAGCCAGTAAAGAGAAGTCTTAGTTACTTTTAATTATGTTTTCTCTTCCTTTAGTAATTTTGATTATGTTACTGTTTGCCATTCAGATTTGTTTTTCTGTGCATTTTCAATTCTATCCTTTGACCATTTTTCGTGTTGGATTGTTGATTTTATCAGTCTGCATACATTTGCACACATGCATGTGTGCTTGCCCTATCCGTGTGTCCGTGCATGCAAACACACACACACACCCCCCTACTTGTCCTCATTAAGAAATCCATCCTAACCTCCAGATTCTAATTTGCTTTCTTGGGTTTTCTTACAATATTTTTTATTCCTTACATTTAAATATTTGTTTTTAAAAATATCGTATAAAAGGAGAATTTTAATTTTTCTCCAGAGCAGTGCTGTCCAATAGAAATACAATGGAAGTGAGCCAGGTGCGGTGGCTCACATCTGTAATGCCAGCACTTTGGGAGGCCAAGGTAGGTTGATCACTTGAGGTCAGGGGTTTGAGACCAGCCTGGCCAACATGGCAAAACCCCATCTCTACTAAAAATACAAAAAAATTAGCCAGGCCTGGTGGCTTAAGCCTGTAATTCATTCCAGCTACTTGGGAGGCTGAGGCAGGAGAATCACTTGAACCCAGGAGGCAGAGGTTGCGGTAAGCCCAGATCGCGCGACTGTACTCCGACCTGGGTGACAGCGAGACTGTCTCAGAAAAGGAAATATAATGCAAGCTGCTTGTATGATTTTAGGTTTTCTAATTATAGCTGCGTTTAAAAAGGTAAAGAAAAACAGGTAAAATTAACTTTAATAATATATTTTATTTTACCAACTTAACCCATTATATTTAAAGTATTATCATTTTAACATGTAATCAATTTTAAACAATTACAAATAAGATATTTTATGTTCTTTTGTATACTAAGTCTTTGAAACCTAGTGTATATTTTATACTTACATCACTATGTCTATGGTTAAGTGCTGTTTGTGGGGCTCAGAACTCATACTCAGAAATATGGTGCTGTGGCATAGTGAACTGAAGAAACCCAAAGTTCTCTGGGACCTCCCCATCCCCTACCTCCTCTCTCAAATAAGTTGAAGTTTCTTTATCTGCCTGAGATCTACACCCACCAAGGGGAACTGTTGTTTTTTCTTGCCCTCCTTTGTAAGACTCAGAACTACTCACACCTGAACAGACCCTTTCACTGTCAAAGAGAACTATTTACATGTTAATCTCTGTTCCCAGATCCATTCATTCTCCCTAGTGTCGGCTCACAGCGGCTCCTCCAAGCAGCGCAGAGTCCCCATTGCTTCACATTCTCTCAGTTCTTGGTGTTTTCAGACTTGAATTTTGGCCATTTTTACTGAGTATTTTCTATGATTACAAATAAGATAGTATATACTGTCCTGTGTTTATAGGCCATTTGGTATTCTCTATTCTGAAACATCTCTTCTGCTCACATTTTTCCATTGAGTCATCAACCTTTTTCTTATGAAGGAGTTTTTTGTTTATTTTTTAGAAAAAAAATAACATTCATTTCTGACAGTTCCGGAGGCTGGGAAGTCCAAGGTCAAGGGGATGCATCTAGTCAGAGCCTCCTTACCCATGGGAACTCTGCAGAATCCTGAGGTGGTATGGGGCATCACATGGCAAAGGAGCAGAGCAAGCTGGCTGAAGTCTCTTTTCCTCTTATAAAGCCACTGGTCTAACTCCCATGATAACCCATTAATCCGTGAACATCTCTTAAAGACCCCACCTGTCAATACTGCCACATTGAAGGTTAAGTTTCAACATGAGTTTTGGAAGGAACAGACATTCAAACCATTGCATTCTGCCTGTGGTCCCCCAAACCCATGTTCTTCTTACATACAACTACATTTATTTAATCCCCATGTCCACAAGGTCCTAACTTGTTTCAGCATCACCTCAGAAGTCCGAAGTTCCATCTGTGAAATCAAAACAAGTTATCTACTTCTAAGGTACAATGGCAGGATGGGCATAGGATACACATTCCCATTTGAAAAGGGAAAAGTAAGCCAAAAGAAAGGGTTAACAAGCCCCAAGCAAGTCCAAAGCCTAAGAGGGCAGACATTAAATCTTAAAACTGGGGAATAATCACCCTTGACTCTGTATCCAGCATCCCCTGTACCTGGAGGCGTTCCTTTTTTTTTTTCCTTTTGTAGAGACAGAGTCTTACTATGTTGCCCAGGCTGGTGTCAAACTCCTGGCCTCAAGCACTCTTCCTACCTTGGCGTCCCAGAGCCCTGGGATTACAGGCATGAGCCACTACGCCTGGACTGGAGGGATTCTTCATACAGTCTGTAATACGGATTTGTGTCCCTTCCCAAATCTCCTGTCGAATTAAAATCCCCAATGTTGGAAGTGGGGCCTGGTGGGAGGTGACTGAATCTTGGGGGTGGATTTTCCCCTTGGTGCTGTTCTTGTGATAGTGAGTTCTTGTGAGATCTGGTTGCTTAAATGTATAGCACCTCCCCGCTCTCTCTCTTTGTCCTACTTCTGTCATTTAAGATGTGCCTGCTTTCTGTTCACCTTTGGCCATGATTGTAAATTTCCTGAGGCCTCCTCAGAAGCAGAAGCTACTGTGCTTCCTGTATAGGTCGCAGAACCGTGAGCCAATTAAACCTCTTTTCTTTATAAACTGAACTACCCAGTCTCAGGTATTTCTTTATAGCAGTGCGAAAACAGACACATACAGTCTGGATATAAGCTCTTTGTCCTTTGTATGTGAATCTGGATGTAGTAGTACAGTGCATTTAGTTTTGCTTCATAAGCATTTATTATGATTCCTGCATCTTCCTGTATATGCTTTACTTAAG
The DNA here is from genome assembly GCF_000951045.1 of Mandrillus leucophaeus. NCBI lineage: Eukaryota > Metazoa > Chordata > Mammalia > Primates > Cercopithecidae > Mandrillus > Mandrillus leucophaeus. The sequence goes on from NW_012107142.1 coordinate 159,365, forward strand.
TAAACAGATCTATAAAAATGTTCCTTAGAAGATTTTTTAAGTCTTCCTTTCCCCAACGCATAACTACTATAATAAACAGCTACTTGCCTTAGAGACTGCTGCAGGTTTTACTATTTTACAACCTGGCCTTTAGTACTGACGTTAGGCAAACTCAATGTTGTCTAATAGTGTCAAAGAAAATACTGAATGATCTCATAATCACACCAGAGATTTTCCAATTTGTATTGATAGTAGGGAACTTCTGGTGATCTGAGCTAAGGAGTAAGAGTATGAAAATAGAATTTAGAATATTTTGCTTAGGAATAGAAGTCCAAATGGATAAGATAAAAAAAGGGACCAGAGACAAGACTATCAGAGAGGAAATGGATACTTAATGTGAATTGAATGAATGTCTGAACTAGACTAAAAACCAAAACTACAAATGAGAAGTACAGGGAAACCAGGTGTAAGTGTGTGCTGAGCAGTAGCTAGAAGCTTGGTGTGGCTGTGACTGGGGTGCCTGAAAGGGCCTGGGCTTTGCAGAGGTGTGTTGGAAGGTGGCGGGCTAGGAGGTCCTCTCTTCCCTGTCCGCCTTCCGTCCTTCCATGAGGTAATGCATGCATGGGGTTGGGGACTGGCAGACAGGTAAGGACTTTGTCTACTAGGAGAGAAGAGAGTGAATGGGAGGGTGGAAGTGGAACAGGAGGAGAAAATTACTTAGATATGAAAACCCTGAAAAGTAATATAGCTGTATCATGATATACATGGTGCTCCATGCTATAATTTTAAAAATAAGAGATTTTTGAAGTCAGACCATCAGAAGTTCAAGTCTAGAAGTTTAGTCCTTTACTAGTTATAACTTAATTCAATTTATTCTTAAGTTATAACTAGTAATTTACTAGTTATGTGACTTCAAACAAATTACCTTTTTAAACTTTTAAACAGTGTATAATACTAGTGTCATAAAAGTGATTTTCTGTAAAGCAATGGTTTAGTTAATGCCATATTTGTAATATGAAAGTTATTTATAAAGAGCTTGATAATACTTTTTATGATTAAAAAAAATCACTGTCACTCATATGATTAGTATATTTTATTTAGGCTAACTGCAACATCCAAGATGCATGGTGATGAAATTACAATTGGATTATGTCTGTATTTCTTCTGGAAAACAGGACTTGAATGCAAAGGCAGCACCAAGCAAATCTAGACTGAAGAGTCTCAACAAGTAGTTTAACAAGATAGTTTCAGGCCAGAGATGATGTGTTTAGTGGAATTTCGAGAATACTCCATTATTTGAAGTTTTCCTATATTGTTGTACTGGAAATGTTTCACTGTATTCAGTCAACTGAGTGGGTACATGGAATTTTGATATTGCACCTGATTTTGTCCCATAGAACAATTGATTCCTCCAACACCTCACTCAAATTCAGGAATTTGCATGGGTAGTCATTCTGATGCATATCTCCAAGCTTGCATCTTCCTCCCACTGGCAATGAATCGTTACAGTCTCTGACTATATCTACATGTGATGTGTAAGATGTCTGACAAAAGTCAGAGAAGCCCGTTGTTGAGTTTTGTCTCCAAATCTAAGGATCAGTACTTTTGCCACATTGGGCTGCTTCTGTTTGAAAAAGACAAGTGTCGGGGTGGGAGAGATTGCTGGTTATCTTCCAATACCTGCCTTCCTCTTCTTGCTGAATAAAAATTTTTAGCTGGGCACATGGCTGGATGAATACAAGTTACATTTTTCAGAATCTCATGCAACCAGGTATGGCCATGTGACTGGCCAGTGAGGGTGAGCAGAGATGGTGTGTGCAGCTTCTGGTTCATGCCCCTTGCTTTGTCCCACTGTTTGGAGTGCAGTGCAGGTATGGCGGTAAGCCCTCTCAGACCATGTGGTGGGCCCAGTTCCTTAGGGTAGTCATCTCCAGACTTTGCTGCATGTTAGAATTACCTGGGGAACTTTAAAAATCCCAGTTCCCAGGTCACACCATGTGTACCAATCAAATGAGAATGTCTCAGGGTGGAAGCCAGATATCATTGTTTTAAAAAATCAAGTGATTTCAGTGTGCAGCAGAGTTTGGGAACCACTGCCTTGGGAGTTCCAGAGCAGGAACACTGAGGAAGTCTATGTTGCTGACAGCATTTTAGTCCAGGACTACTTACAACAAGACCATCACATGTCAGAGAAACAGACTTCTACCTTGCCAAGCTAGACACTATTTCAGTGTCTCGTGGAGTGATCATCTCTAAATTCCTAAGAAGTCATAAGATTTAGTTTTCAGTAGGCCCATTGTGATACCATCTTTAGGATACAAGTTCTTCTTTTGATTTTGCTAAGTACTCCTTGGTAAAAATCAGTGGTGGATGGGGCAGCATTGTCAGTGCTTCGCGTTCCTAATTTGGTCTTAGTATCAAAAAGAGCCATCAGTTCCCGGTGCTCATCATTGGTCCCTTGGCCTTCTTTATTTCCCACTCCTTGCTAGTTAAATTTAGGGGCTCAATGGGTAGGTGATCCCAGTACTTGTGGCCACTTATGCAACACAGATTGATTTATTCTTGATAACTTAGTGTGCTTTCTCCATTTTGGTCAATGATGTGGGTGGTCATTCAGGTAGATATCCTGTCCTATTTACCAGTTGCGTGTTTCTCACTTCCTAATTGGTTTTCCTACCTTCAGTCTTGCCACCCTTTGATCCACTTGTACATTATGGAAAGAAGTAACTCTAAAACGAATAAGACACTGTAACTGCTGGTTAACAGCCTTCATTAACAGCTTTTTGTCTCAAAGTCCAAACACAGGTCTTTCATCATTCAGATTTGAAGAGCCACCACTTTCCTTGCCATGGTGAGGACCAATGTTACTATATTACATTCATTCCTGTTGAATGAGATGCAGCTTTAGATTTTTTTCACTGTACTGTATTCCAAGTTAGAGTTGGCTCAAAAGATGAAAGATGTCATGGTTTGGGTTTACCAAGAAGCAGACTGTGAGATAAGAATGTGAGTATAAGTAGTTTATTTTAGAGGTGATTTTAAGAAATCTCCCAGTTACACTGTGGACATTTGTATCTCAATCCCACTGAAAAACTCAACACTGGAATAGTTCTCAGTTATACCATCCAAGGGGGGAAGAAGCTGGAGCATTTATTTGCCAACTGCCATTTTGCCGTTGGTTGAGTGCTGCTTTCAGGGATATTAAGCTTTCCTTTGGTGCAAATTAAGCATCCCAGTCAGCCAGAAAAAAGTTTACTGAAAGAGCAGTTAGTAGCCTTCACACAGAGGTGAATGCCTGAGGCAGGGCTAGCTCCATGGGCATATACCTGTGGAGTTGGTTTCCTGGTCTACTGCTATCCGCTTGAAATTCTTGAACAAGGGACCCCACGTTTTTGTTTTGCACAGGGATTCACAAATTCTGTAGCCAGATCTTGGTCTAAGGGAATATAAATGGTAGCTTCTGTTACAAAACCTATTTAAGCAGTAGCTTCTGTTACAAAACCTATTTGTCATTCCTGTGAATTTCTAAGCAGGGACCATTTTTATGCCTGCTGTCTGGTACTATGCTTGCCACTGAATATACTCAATGAATGTTTGTTTTAAATGATTAAATTTTCTTTCCTACTTTAATTTTTTTCACAGGCACAGTGAAAAACCCGAGGACCCTTACCTCAAGTGTCCTTTGCTCCCAGCTACTGATACTGGATTCCACTCATGATTCTCCCTTTCTTAGCGCATTCATGATATGGACGTCAGTGTCTGAGCTGGAGGAGGACAAAGGCAGAGGTCCTGTGAATTCTATGCTGTAGCTTGGATTAAGGGATTTGGAATTGCACTTGTTCCAGAGGTATGTTAGAGGCAGGAAGAAATCACATAGTGGGTATCTTGTAGGCAGGAAGAGTACTTACAAGGACTTGAAGACTATGTTAAAGGTTCTTGTGTTAGTTATCTGTTGCCCTGTTTTTCTCCAAAGATTAATGGTTGAAAACAATAAACTTGTCTCACAGTTTGCGTGGTTAGGAATCTGGAAATGGCATAGCTGAGTGGCTCTGGCTCAGAGTCTAATGTGGTTCCAGTCGATATCAGCTGGGGCTGCAGTTCTGAAAGTGTGAGCAGGGCTGGAGGATCCTCTTCCAAGGTGGTTCACTCATGTGCCTGGCAGTGTGCTGGGTGTGCCTGAGGCAGCAGGTGTGTTTCCTGTCACATAAATCTCCTTTTAGAGTGTCTTCATGGCATAGCTGCTAGCATCCTCCAGAGCAAGTGATTTAAGAGCGAGAGCAGGGAGAAAGCTACAGTGTTTTTAATGACCTAATTCACATCTATCACTTCTGTTTGTTAGAAGCAAGTCATTGAGCACTGACCACACTCAAAGGGAGGGGAATTAGGCTCTGCCTTTTCAAAGGAAGCATATCAAAGAACGCGTAGATGTATATACAAAAACCACAAGGTTTTTAAAGAGTGTCATATTATAGAGCCTTCAGAAGTAAATTCTCATGCCCTTTACCTTACCTGTGAAGTTGCTAATCTGATACTAATTGTTCATTCTCCTGCTGTTCTGCTCAGTGTCCCTTCCCGTGTGTTGATACAATAACTAGGGTTTATAACCATCCTCTGAGAAGATAAAAAAGTTGGGCACATAGAAGGAAAATAGATGTACTGTGGAGTGGTGGTGGTATACATTCATTTCCTAGGGCTGCTTTAACAAGCTACCAAAAACTGGGTGGTTTAAAACAACAGAAATGTATTCTCTCAAAATTCTGGAGGCCAGAAGTCTGAAATCCAAGTGTCAGCCAGGTTGGTTCCTCCTGGAGGGTCTGAGGGAGCATCTGTTTCATGCCTCTCTCCCAGCTTTTGGCATTTGCCGGCAATCTTTGGCATTCTTTGGCTTGTAGACTCATCACTCCAATCTCTCCCTCCATCTCTGTGGGTGTGTCTCTCTGCATCCAAGTTTCCCTCTTACAGGGAAACTAGTTGTTGAATTAAGGGTCCACCTTTAATTCAGTATGACCTCATCTTAACTTGATTGTATCTTCAAAGACCCTATTTCCAAATAAGATTACATTCTGAGGTTCTGGGTGGACCTGAGTTTGGGGGACACTGTTCAAACCAGTACAGGGTATAGATATTAAAATTCATGGGTGTCTCTAGATACTCTTCACCAGAGAAGAGACTTTCTGTGACACTACAATAGCCAGATGTCCGTGATGCAGGCATGGAGTTGGGCATGAACTAGTCAGATTGTAGGACTGTGGCTGCTACTAGCTCATGTGTACATACCTAATTATAGGAAACTAAGAAAATTAGTATTAAGTACAAGATGCTGAAAATGGTAATAGCGTGAAGATTATTCCTCAGACCACTTTTCTGTGCCGTTATTGTCAAGTGGTCCTGGGAAATGGACTTTATCAAGTCTGACTCTTACGTTACCACCTTGCTTGAGTGCTCAGTGCCATGAGATCGTCCCAGAGGTGATCCCTTGCATACCCTGGTCTATAGGCAAAGCCTTGTTTTCAAATCACACAAGTAAAAGATGTGCTCCACTAATTGACATTTCAGTGGAAGAATCAGGATATGGATAGAGGAAGCACTTTTACCTCTTGACTGGTGTTTCATAGACTAGGAAAGTATGGAACTTGATTTCCCTGTTTTTCAAACTGGCTCTATTTCTTTAGGAAGGGACCGAAAGGAGTTGCCCCTAGTATAGTGAGCAAATAGGTTTTCTATAAATATTAAATTAAGAAAATTTTTTCTCATAGGGATAGCTGTTGGCATAATAGTAGCTAATGATTATCTATAGTGACTTGTTTCATTTGACTTCCACAACATCAGTATATGATAGGTTTCATTACCCTGTATCTCTCCCCACCATTGCCATCCATCAAAACTAAATTATTGATGGTTTCCTAAATCTAATGCCCTGTTGCACCGCTTGATGCTTTTACTTTCTTCTTCCTGGATTTCCCTTTGCTTATATTGTGAAGCCCTCCTAATCTTGCTCTAAACGTCAGGTTGTTAATGTTTTTCTCTATACTACTTTTATATGTTTAACTAGTATTGTTGGATTATTGATATTTTCATGTCTGAACTGTGCTACACTGGAGAGCTACTTTAGCATGGAGATTGATTTTGCTTTTCATTCCCTAACAGTGCCTAACACATGGGGTGGGGGTGGGGGCTCAGTTCAAAGAAGGAACCCAGCATGATTGAGTAATTTGCCAAAGGTCACACATCTGGTGTGTGGCAGAGCTAGAAGAATCATCCAGATCTTTAGCCACTCATCAACTATAAATTTTAAAAAACTGTCCAAGGACTAATCCTGGGTCAACAACTCTTGTGTTACTCTACCTTGGTGAGATATTTTACCTTTGTGAAATTTTCTTTATCATTTGTAAGGCTATTTCTAGATCCATGAACTGCAAGTTCTGTTTTTATGCATTTTTCCCTAAGGAATTTGAAAAAGTCTCAATATTCTATTCTATATATTCTTTTAAAAATCAATGTCTGAAGAGGGAAGTTGGCTGTAATGTAGGTGTAGAGAATGTCCTTCTCTGGCTTAGAGTATTAGGAAGTCGGACTAGGCATTCTGTAGGGCCCAGGGGTCCTCTTGACTGTTGTAGCCTGAGTCTTCATACCTCCCCTGAACACTCTCCATTGATGACTGTATGGCCCTTTATTCGTTCTTTCCCTCATCAGCATGTTGAGATGTCACATTTCCTCAGCAGTCTTGCTGGTGTGAGTGTCCTGCTTTGGGCTGGGGCCGGGGGCGCTGTTTTTTTTTCTTCCTGCTGTCCAAGGTCCTGAAGACATGTTTCTGTGTTTCCTGAAAGTTTCTCAGTTTCCCAAATGCAAGTTTGAGATTTTGTTTTTGAAGAAATTAAAGAGATGATAGGTGACCTGCTAATGACTTATTGGAAGTCATAGGAGAATGGAAGGAACTACCCAGGTGATGGTGATAGAGTTTGATTTGATTTGATTTGATTTTTAGACAGAGCCTTGTTCTGTTGCCCAGACTGGAATGCAGTGGTGCAGTGGCGAATTCTCGGCTCACTGCAACCTCCGCCGCCTCCCATGTTCAAGTGATTCTCATGCCTCAGCCTCCCAAGTAGCTAGGACTATAGGTATGCACCACCATGCCCAGCTAATGTTTTGTATTTGTATTTGTATGGGGTTTTGCCATGTTGCCTGGGTTGGTCTCGAACTCCTGAGTTCAGGCAATCTGTCTGCCTCAGCCTCCCAAAGTGCTAGGATTACAGGCATGAGCCACCACACCTGGCCCAGATTTTCTATTCTTTAGTATTTCTCTCTCTTCTAGTCCCTTTCCTTTGGCTTTTTTTTTTTTTTTTTTTTTTTTTTCCAGATGGAGTCTTACTCTGTCACCAGGCTGTAGTGCAGTGGCATGATCTCGGCTCACTGCATCCTCCACGTCCTAGGTTCAAGTGAGTCTCCTGCCTCTGCCTCCCAGTAACTGGGACTACAGGCACATGCCACCATGCCCAGCTAATTTTTGTATTTTTAGTAGAGCTAGGGTTTCACCGTGTTGGCCAGGATGGTTTCAATCTCTTGACCATGTGATCTGCCTGCCTCGGCCTCCCAAAGTGCTGGGATTACAAGCGTGAGCCACCTTGCCCTGCCTCCTGTGGCTGTCTTATTGAGTCATTTATCTCTGCTTTGCTTGTTGCTCTGGTCTCAGTCTTGTGATTTACTCCTAGAGGTGCTGGCAAGCCTGAGCTCAGATTTAGGAATAATGGTGTTGGGACAGGAGAAGGATAAGATAGGGACCAGCAGTTGATGAAAAGGAAGGGTGGACATGTTCATCATAGGGGTTTCAGGAACTCCATTATCTTACACTCAGCCCCTTTGTTATCTCTGTGATCAACACGGTGTTGTCATCAATCAGCCCCCAGATTCACTTCAGTAAATCTGTAAAGAATAACCATGTCCTCTTCATCCCACGAATTCTCGTGCTTAGAAAGCCACCTGAAAGTGATAGCCCTTAAAGTCCTCAGTCTGCCCCTTTAGAGCACCACAGAAAGATCCGTGAATGGAGATCCTGACCCTTCAGTTATGGAACTACTGGGAAGAGATATTTGGAGATTACATGGAGGGCTAGTAACATCACTTTCTTTTCCCTTTATCCTCATTTTTTTCCCTTAAGAAAAACACACACACACAGAGCAATTTCTTTGCTATTTGCTGTTGGTATCCAGTATGCCAGTGCTTTGTTAATTAATGAGATATGTTTTCCCTTCCTGTATGCCTATTTTAATTGTCAATTTCTGATATCTCTAAACATGTCTTTGTTGTCCCCTCCCTCCATTTCCACTTCCACTGTCCTGTTTCAGTTCTGGACTATAACAATTGCCTCCCTACCTTTATCTGAGCATTTGGTCTCACTCCCTTGTCACACTTCCAGTCTTTGGCCTCCTCAGTGATATTCTAACAAAAAACTCTGACTGTAGTATTCCCCTACTCATCTTTAATGATTCCCCTTCACCTCTTGAGTAAAATCTAAATCTCTTTGGAAAGGCGTTTGAGGTTCCTCATGGTGTTGTCCATTGGACTGGACTAAGGTTATAGATTAGAGACTTGTGAGGAAGAAAAACCAGTTCTAGAGAAATAAAGGCATGGGATCTTTGCGCACTTACAAATGCAGAAAGAGAAGGTTTAAAACCATCTTTCTAGAATCTGCCCTTTGGCTGGTGAAAAGAGCAAAGTTGATCCTTCTGTTTTGTTGACCTGAGACAGCACCTTCTTCAGAAACCCAGATCTTTACAAACTCCTCATGGAAATTACCCTATATCTCTGCAATAGAGGAAGGGCGTGGAGCATTGAAGATACCCATTAAGAGTTCACTTCCCAAATATTGAAAGAGTTCCTAAGAAACAAGTTTTATTAAGGTTCTGTGTTAGACATTGTGCTAGTTCCCATGGATATAGGGTAATCAAGACCAACATGATCTCTTGTTGTAGGAAGCTGAGCCCATATCTGGGAAGACAGACAAATGATTCCAAAATATTTCTCTAGGAAAACAGCCTATTCCACACCAACTATAGTTTTGATCATAACTCTTTTTAAGTTGGATATTTTCATATTCCTCTTTTTTCTTAAAATCATAAATCTCTCTCCATTTCCTTCTCTTTTGCTTTCAAATCAGCATTTTTAAAAGTCATTTCTTGGCCAGGCACGATGGCTGATGTCTGTAATCCCAGCACTTTGGGAAGCCAAGGCGGGTGGATCACCTGAGGTCAGGAGTTTGATACCAGCCTGCCCAATTGGCAAAACCCCCATCTCTACTAAAAATACAAAAATTAGCTGGTGCGGTGGTGTATGCCAGTAGTCCCAGCTACTCAGGAGGCTGAGGCAGGAGACTTGCTTGAACCTGAGAGGCAGAGATTGCAGTGAGCTGAGATTGCACTGCTGCACTCCAGCCTGAGCAATAGAGCTAGACTCCATTAAAAAAAAAAAAAAGCCAGGCCGGGGTGGTAGCTTACGCCTGTAATCCCAGCACTTTGGGAGGCAGAGGCGGGCAGATCATGAGGTCAGGAGATCAAGACCATGCTAACCAACATGACAAAACCCTATCACTACTAAAAATACAAAAATTAGCCAGGCATGGTGGCACATGCCTGTAATCCCAGCTACTCCGGAGGCTGAGGCAGGAGACTTGAACCAGGGAGTCGGGGGTTGCAATGAACTGAGATCACGCCACTGCACTCCAGCCTGGTGACAGAGCGAGACTCCGAATTAAAAAAAAAAAAAAAGAAGCCATTTCTTGATCCTGTTTACCTGTGTAACACCATCTTCTCTTTTGCTGCAGTGAAGTTGTCTGTGTTTGTCTTCATTTCCTCAATTCTCATCATTTTTGAACTTCTGTGGTCCTCCTTTCTTTTGCTACTCAATTTACACTATCCCCATGGTCATCAGAGGTTTTTCCCTTGGTCTCCTTTATGGCACCTGACACCACTCAAGCTACTACTTCCTCACGTCTACATTTGCTCTCTTTCGTCCCAGAAAATTATTGGATACGGTCTAGGATATAATTGCTCCCCTTGTCCCCACATACACCACACACACCTTGCCTCTTCTACAAACCTATCCAGAATCTTCTTAATTCCCCTCACATTCCCAAAATGAGTTGAGCAGTCTTTGAAGTAAAAATTAAGCTATAGTTAAGTTTTACCTCCATTTTAGTTTTTTTGTTTGTTCGTTTTTTTGGTTTTTTTTTTTTTTTTTTTTTTGACCTCTTTCAAATGATCCTTGGGCTTCAAGTACCATGATCTACCCAGATTTGCATTCCCTGGGCTGTGTTCTAGTTCTGGTCATGTCAGCTTTTCCCTTCTGATGAATCCTTGTAATTACTTGAGACTCATTCTGTCAGGCAATATCCACAGTGAAGAAGCCAGTGTGCATTGTGGCAAAGCCCAGGAAGACCTAGGTGTGGATTTTTGCTTTACCATTTCCTGCCTGTGTGACTTATGCCATGGGGCTTCACTGGTGTGGGCACCAGTTTCTCATCTCTTAGCTGATATCATTTTGTTGGGAGGATTACATAGAGTAATATGTATAATATATCTGATAACTAAGCAGTTTCAGTTAGTGGTAGTTGTTTTTATTTGACATAGTCTTGGTAAGTATTAATTTCTTCCTAAGCCCAGGGTATTTGTATTTTGACAACAAATAAGTTTTAAAGAAATCAATCTATACATATTATGGAAATTTGGACCCCTATTTCCTAGTTGAGGAAAGGTATCTGGCACCCATCACCACATAGGAGCCCCTGGGCTCCAGGACACCAGGGAAAAGAGGTTAAGTAGGTCCCACTCCTCTGACATGATACCCAGTGATTCAGTCGGGGTACAATTGGGAAAACAGAACCCATACCACAGGGACTGGTTACAAAAGTCTTGAATAGCTAAATGCAAAACAGGATGGTTAGGTTGCATTATGTTGACAACAGTGACTCAGGTGGGTAGGCCCTACCTCCTTGAGGTGTTATCTGTGGACAGATTTTTGTGTGATTGTGGCTCAACCCTGGATTTCTTTCTTCATGTGCCTGTTCTTAATGGGCCCAGGAGAGGTAATTCAAGGGAGCAAGGGACCTGTAGAATGATCATGTCCTCTTATTTCTAGCCATAAGGTTATGAATCATGTATCTCGGGGGTCTGATTCTAAAGGAAATAAGTGTCTGCCATAGCAGGAGAATGGAAGGCAGACAGCTGTTCCTATTACTAGAGTTTTAGCAGCCCCCATAACTCAGCTAGCCCAGACTAGGATCTCAATATCTCACTTATTTCTTTACATCTGTCTGATGAACAGTATAAGAAAACAAATGATCACTTAGAGGATTCTGTTTGGTAGTTAAAACCGTATTAAAATAGAGAGGGTAGAAACTAAGCCTCCTTGATGGTGAAGAGATTGGGAACCACCACTCCAGTGTTAGAAAATATCAAATGACAGAAGGTGGGCTATATTAAGTGGGAATTCCCAAACCCCACCCCCTGGAAGGAATGCTTGGTGACAAGCCTTAGAGGAGAGAGATGCTTGTCTAGCCCATTGTCTGTGTGCCCAGAAAGAGATGTGCACACCTTGAGACACTGAGAGAAGACCCTAGCGAGGAGAAGCCCCAGGCCAGCTTGTCAGCACAGGGCATTGGAGGCCCCCAACCAGCTCCAAGTTCTGAACAGCACACAAAGGCGTGTACTGCTTCTTCAAAGGCGTGTACTGCTGCTCATACCCAGCAGAGGCCTTGCACCAGGCCTTCCCATGCAAATCAGTGTCTCTGCAGGGTAGGTAAAGGACCTCTAGCTGTGCTCCCTATGGGGGAACAAATATCCTGTGGGTCACTGAGAGTCTGGAAGATTGCCCAACATTTATTTACTGATCTGTGTTCACCACAGAGCCTAAAGTATTTATTAATATTGTTTCAACCAGTACAAGTGATTCCTTCATTTAGTGGTCATCTCTGCACTCCACCACAAACTTTTGGGAATTACAAGATGAAAAGGGCCAGATCCTCACCCTGGCATAGCTCAGAGAATTTGATTGGGGAAGTAGGGACATAGACGTGATCACTACACCATAATTTACTAAGCTGTGAGAACTGGAGGTGCATCAGTGACCAGAATGCATGTGAGCCAGAGGTAGAAGGTACTGTAGACAAAAGGAACAGCATGCGCCGTAGGCTGTATCATTAGGTACAATTTTCTGTCCTTGGAGGAGTCTTTTTAACCCTAAGACAAAAATTATGAATATAGAAAGAGGTCACGGTTCATCTTTGCAGTTCTTTCAGGAGAAAGCTTGCTGCAATTCACTTTCTAAGTTAAAAGAAAACAAAAAACAAAAAAAGAGTAAATGATATGAATATCACCTGAAAGAATCTGAGGTCTCAAACTTGGGAGGATGTTTGAACAACAATCTTGGGGAATGCCTAACAGTTCATACTCATTTCTTGATGTCTACAGATGGAAACTCTACAGCCTCACATATGTTTCTTTTTTCTCTTAACTACTTTATACTCACAGAAAATCAGTGTTCAGCACTTCTAATAGCAGGTCTAGTGGGAGCTTGAGATCAGAACAGAGTTCCATAGAGGGAAACTGAGGACATACAAGGCAGAGCAGTACCCCCTCATCCATGGGGACCTGTCTGACTGGAGGTAAGGGAGGAGATTCTAGTCCACAGATAATCAGGGAAGGTTAAAACTATGTGTGTTTGTGACATTTTTGCTCTCTTAGACCCAGATACAGGCTGGAAATCCTTTGGGTTTTGGTGACACAAAGTATGGCCAAAAGAACCAGCAGCTTCAGCTTCTCTGGGAGAACATATGAGTGCAGAATTTCAAGCCCGCACAAAGTTTTTAAAGGTCTGCATTTTAACAAGCTGCTCTTAATTTGCTTACATATTAAAATTTCCAGAAGCACTGTTCTAGGACCATCTTTAAGTGTTATCCAAAAACATGTAAGATCTTTTTTCAAAGCAGATTCTCAAGCTTTACCCTAGAGGGGTTGCTTCTGGTTCTCTGGGGTTGGTGCAGGAATCTACATTTTCAGCAAGTGCCTTAGATCCTTGTACACACTAGCATTTGAGGATTGCTGCTTTAGATGGTGGGAAATCTGAGCAGGGGAGGGATGTGGGCTGAAAATGAAATGATGGTGTTTAGGAACTGGCACAAGCATGCTTCTGCTCTTGCTGGGAAGCAGTGGGACAAATCCAGTTGATTGTAGAGAATGCAGACCTCATGTCATGCTCAAGTGTCACCTTAATGTGATGGCCGGAGACAGCCACATATGACCCTCTTATTGTCCAATCAGTAAGCTCAATCAATGATAGGAACCACTGACTCTGGTAATTAAAAACTTACTGCAGCCAGGCACAGTGGCCCATGCCTGAAATCCCAGCACTTTGGGAGGCCAAGGTGAACAGATCACCTAAGGTCAGGAGTTCAAGACCAGGCTGGCCAACATGGTGAAACCCCTGTCTCTACTAAAAATACAAAATTAGCCGGGCGTGGTGGTGGACACCTATAATTCCAGCTACTCAGGAGGCTAAGACAGAATCACTTGAACCCAGGAGGTGGAAGTTGCAGTGAGCCGAGATTGCATCATTGCATTCCAGCCTGGGCAGCAAGAGTGAAACTCTGTCTAAAAAACAAACAAACAATAACAACAACAACAACAAAACACTTATTTCTGGGCAGGTTCTCATAAGAGGCCATGGGAAAGCCATGTCTAATCTCAGGGACACAGGGTCATCTGGGCCTCTGGCTAATAGAGGCCAAAGAATGGGACTATTTTCGCTGTGAAATTCTGAAAACCAAAAATGGTGACCTCTTTATCTGCATTAGCAGAGGTAATTTGCTCCTTCTTGAAATCCAAGGTCACTTCTACTGTCTGGGGATTTTGATCCAGGGTCAGTGTGGTTTCTCCTTTACAGGAGAGCTAAGTCTCAGAAGGGCGAGGTGGTTTGTGTTGGTCATTGGCTACCTCAGGTTTTAGAGCAGCTCTACCTTGATTGTGGGGTTGACCTTCTTTTTTTGCAGTTTTCTTCCTTCTCTGGGTGAGGAAAGAGGACTTCCTGTACATCTCTATCCTTTAATTTCCATTACTCACTTTCTGTGGCTGCTGCTGCAGAAGCCGCTGCTGACTGATGTGGATACCCCAACCTTTGAAAAAAGCCTAGGTGTTTTTTGGCCTCTCTCCAGGTCTACAGCCATGGCTCCTGAAAGAAATAGAAGATGATCATCTTTCTAAAAAGTCTTAAGTCTGAATTATTAGTAACTTAACGGGAGAATCTCACTTTTCCTACTCTCCTATTTTAACCACAGTTGCTCTAACACAGACCTTTGAGGATCTTTTCATGACTTCATTCACTATTTATGCTGTACAGATGCTACTAGGAAGGAAATAGGGCTGTCTGTTTTGACTGGAACTTAACTTGGTCTCTTATCTTTGTGCATGCAGCCCTGTCCTTGGGATAGCCTTCTTGAGCATATCTACTTATGTTCAAGAGGTTAATTGTCCTGAAACCCCCATTGCTATAAGTATTTATCCTAATACTCTTAAAGTTGGGGTATTTTTATTTTTTTGATACCTAAACGTCATTGAGATACTTTGAACTATTTTTAGAGAAAACGGAACCTTCTAATACCTGGCTCCTATTTCTTAAAATGTTATGATTATACATGGCTTAGGGCTTTATGGCCAAATAACTTCACCGAACCCAGGAAAAAGAATAGATCCATCTGAAGCAGACCCGTAGCTTTCAGTGACCTAAATTTTTGGCTCCATTTGTATTCTACATTTTCAGTGAGGAAAAGAAGTGGAAGGAGACAAGCCTCAGCCCCTCCCCTGGCACCTTTACTCTTTACCCTTCCTCCTGGCATGGTGGAAAGTGCACTGGAGGAGGAGTGAAGGGCCCTAGGTTTGCATCCATGTTCTGCCACTTGACAACCTTAATGGCCCTTACAATTGATTTACCCCGATTATGAAATTTGGAATGATTTCTAAAGTCTTTCCTCACCCTGATATCTTAACATTTTCTGACAGTCAGGACTTTCTGTAGCTTCACCTTCCTTATCTAGTGTTATTTTTTTCTCAAGACTGAAGAGAGAATGAAGCTGTCAAAGTGTGCTGAGCACACACCCTGCAGCGGGGCAGTGGGCAATTCTAATCTCAAATCATTAGGCTGCAGCAGCATGACCACTGCCTCCTGTCTACGCCCAGAGGGTAGAGACAGCTGAGCTCCTGTAGTTGGGGGCAGGCCCAGCCACTCTGTGGGGACAGTGATTAGTGTTGTGTCACCAATTTGGGGAAGGAGTCACCTTGTCTTATTTTCCCTCTTGAATTATCTTGATATGACCCCATTATAAATTTCCTTCTGTAAACCTCTGTCTCCCAGTTTCTCTTTTTAGCTTACTTTCTATTGAAGTAGAGAAACAGAGAGTACAACTTCCATCTTCTTGCATCAGCCTTGAGAGCAGAACACAAGCCCCATTACTGGGAACTGTATCCTTGGCTCCCTGGATGCGGCTGTTAACTTCTGGCCTGCCACTCATATCACATACTCACATGGAGATGATCTCATCCCTGTCCCTTACCTCCTATTTACAACTTCTATCACCCACAATGCCAATGGCCCTGATGGTCCCTCTGGGAGGGAGAGAAGAGTAAGCTGGAGTCACCCCTTCCCTGTACTTCCCACCTTGCCAGGCCTATTGGTGCTAGTGCCTGTTCTGATCTTGGCCTGACCCCTGTTCCCTGGGCACTGGGCTGCAGGCTGGAGAGGCAGCATGGTGGAGTGGGGATAACACATACTCCAAAACCAAACAGAAGCCAGACCTGGGTTGGGTCCTGGCTAAACAGTCTAGAGGCTTGGTGACCTGAACCTCCTAATTAATCTTCCTAAGCATAAGTTTTCTTATCATAAGTTGTGTATGATAAAATTTTCCTTGGATGCATTCATTTTAGCATGACTTGAAATTATGTGTGAAGGAACCTGGCCCACAGAAGTTGCCCTGTAAATTTAGGTTCACTTTCCCTTGGACATATGGATGACATTAGCTCAATACAGTTATGACTTCCCTAAAACTCCCAAATATTCTCCTTTAAGTTCTTCTCTTATTTTCCCTTTAGTTAGTTTGTAGTCATATTTCTTAGTTCTTATATCAGGTGAGATTCCCACATCTTCTAGTTGGACAATATTGGAGAAGACACCACATTTTGACTGAGTTCCAGTGATATGACAGCCTTTCAATTCTCTAATCTCATAGAAGTTAGAAAAAAAAGTTGATAATCAAAATCCACAGAAAATACAGAAGATTCCATTAACTCTGAGAATGATTATCAGGTATCCTTAGGACCTCAAGAAAGCTGTTTTCTCCTGGGCCTGTGGAGAGCTCAAGTGCCAGGAACCTACCACAAAGTTGGTGGCGGTAGCGGGGGGCTGGGGGGGAGGCTGGGGGGGAGGGTGAAGTGCTGAAGGGCTTCTCAGTCTTCTTTAATTAGAGTGGGAAGAAAAGAGCACCTCCTCATTTTAGAGTACAAGCTGTGAACTCACTCTCAGCTGCTAAATGAGCTTCACCTTGGGCTGTTCTGCATGCTTTCTCCTAGTGCTTTAAGCCACCCTGAGATGTACAGACCAATACTGGCCGTCATAAAAATACACTTGAGTACATAGACCACTGACACTATAAGGCAAATGAACAATGAAGTCTACGTAGCAGCCAACTAACAACATGATGATAGGATCACATCTGCACCTATCAATATTAACCTTGAATGTAAATGAGCTAAATGCCTCAATTAATAGGCAGAGAGTGGCAAGTCGGACAAAGCAGCAAGACCCAACTGTATGTCTTCAAGAGACCCATCTCATGTGCAGAGACACCAATAGCCTCAAAGTAAGGGGATGGAGAAAGATCTATCAAGCAAATGGAAAACCAGAAACAGCACTCTGTATCCAACAAAAACAGAATATACATTCTTCTCAGCTGCTCATGGTGGTACATACTCTTAAAACTGACCACAATTGCTTTCTTGGCCAGAAGGCAATTCTCAACAAATTCAAGAAACCTGAAATACCAGCCGGGTGTGGTGGCTCACACGTGTAATCCCAACACTTTGGAAGGCTGAGGTGGGCAAATCACTTGAGGTCAAGAGTTCGAGACCAGCCTGGCCAACATGGTGAAAACCCATCTCTACTGAAAAATATAAAACTTAGCCAAGCATGGTAGCATGTGCCTGTAATCCCAGCTACTCGGGAGGCTGAGTCACGAGAATTACTTGAACCTGGGAGGAGGAGGTTGCAATGAGCTGAGATCATGCCATTGCACTCCAGCCTGGTTGACAGAGTGAGACTTATCTCAAAAAACAAAAACAAAACCTGAAATACCAACCACACTCCTGGGTCACAGTGCCATAAAAATAAACACCAAGAAGATCTCTCAAAACCATATAATTAAGTGGAAATTAATCTACTCCTGAATGACTTTTGGGTAAACAAAGAGAAATTAAGGCAGAAATCAAGTAATTGTTAACAACTAATGAAAACAAAGATAAAAACATACCAGAATCTTTGGGACACAGCTAAAGCAGGGTTAAGGGAAAACAATAGTGCTAAATGCCCACATCAAAAAGATAGATCTCAACCTAACATCCCATGTAGAGGAACTAAGTAAACAAGAGCAAACCAACCCCAAAGCCAGCAGAAGAGAATACCCAAAATCAGAGCTGAACTGAACAAAATGGAGATGAGAAAAACCATACAAAAGATCAAAGAAAGCAAAAGTTGGTTCTTTGAAAGAATAAATAAAGTTGATAGGCCACTAACTAGACTAATAAACAGAGGGGGGAGAAAATCTAAATAAACACAATCAGGAATGATAAAGGGGATGTTGTCACTGACCACACGAAAATACAAAAAACGCTTGGAGACTATTATGAACACCTCTATGCACACAAACTAGAAAACCCAGAAGAATGGATAAATTCCTGGGAACATACAACCTCCCAAGATTGAACCAGAAATTGAAACCCCGAACAGACCAATAACAAGTTCCAAAAATTGAGTCAGTAATAAAAAGCCTACTAACCAGAAAAAGTCCTGGACCAGATGGATTCAGAGCCAAATTCTACCAGACATGTAAAGAGGAGCTGGTATCATTCCTACTGAAACTATTGCAAAAAAATTGAGAAAGAGGGACGCCTCCCTAACTCAGTCTATGAGGCCAGCATCATTCCGATACCAGAACCTGGCAGAGACACAACAGAAGAAAAGAACTTCAGACCAATAACCCTGATGAACATATGTGTAAAAATCCTCAACAAAATACTACCAAATGAAATCCAGCAGCACACCAAAAAGCTAATCCATCATGATCAAGTAGGCTTTATCCCTGGAATGCAGAGTTGCTCAACCTACCCAAGTCAATAAATGTGATTCATCACATAAAGAGAACTAAAAACAAAAACCACATGTAGATGCAGAAAAGGCTTTTGGTAAAATTCAACATTCATTCATGTTAAAAACCCTCAACAAACTAGGTTTGAAGTTACAGTCCTCAAAATAATAAGAGCCATCTCTGACAAACCCAAAGCCAATATAATATTGAATTGGCAAAAGCTAGAAGCATTCTATTTAGGAACTCGAACAAGACAAGGATGCCCAGTCTCACTACTCCTATTCAACATAGTACTGGAAGTTCTATTCGGAGCAGTCAGGTGAGAGAAAGAAAGAAAAGGCATCCATATAGGAGGGGAGGAAGTCAAATTATCTCTCTTCACAGATAATGATTCTATACTAGAAAACTCCATGGTCTCTTCCCGAGGGCTTCTAGATCTGAAAAAGAACGTCAGCAGAGTTTCAGGATACAAAATCAGTTTACAAAAATCTGTAGCGTTTCTATACACCAGTAACATCTAAACAGAGAACCATGTGAAGAATGCAGTTTCATTCACAGTAGCCTCAAGAAGAATAAAATACCTAGGAATACAGCTAACCAAAGAGGTGAACGATCTCTACAATGAGAATTTTACAAGACACTGCACAAAGAAATCAGATTACACAAACAAATGGAAAAAATATTCCATGCTTCTAGATAGGAAGAATTAATATCGTTAAAACCGCCATACTGGTCAAAGCAATTTACACATTCAGTGTTACTCTTTTCAAACTGCTAATGACATTTTTCACAGAGTTAGGAAAAAAACATTCAAAAATTCATATGGAACCAAGAAGGAGCTCAAATAGCCAAAGCAATCCTAAGCAAAAAGAACAAAGCTGGAGGCATCACACTACCTGTCTTCAAATTATAAGGTTACAGTAAGCAAGACAGCATGGCACTGGTACAGAAACGGACACATAGACTAATGGAACAGGTTAGAGAACTCAGAAGTAAAGCCACATACCTAAAACCATCTGATGTTCAACAAAATTGACAATAACAAGCAATGGGGAAAGAACTCCCTATTCAATAAATGGTGCTGGGATAACTGGATAGCCATAGGCAGAAGAATGAAACTGAACCCCTATCTTTCGCCATATATAAAAATCAACTCAAAGTGGATTAAAGGCTTAAATGTAAAACCTAAAACTATGAAAATACTAGAAGAAAACCTAGCAAGTACCATTTTGAACATCAGCCCTGGCAAAGACTTCATGATGAAGACTCCAAAAGCAAATGCAACAAAACCAAAAATTGCCAAGTAAGCCTTAATTAAACTAAAGAGCTTCTGCACAGAAAATGAAACTGTCAACAGAGTAAACAGCCTACAGAATGAGAGAAAATATCTGCAAACTGTGCATCTGACAAAGGTTTAATAACCAGAATCTATAAGGAACTTAGTAAGCAAAAAGGAACTCCATTAAAAAATGGGCAAAGGACATGAACACTTTTCAAAAGAAACATAAGAAAAAAAATGCTTAATATCACTAATTAGGGGAATGCAAACCAAAACCACAATGAGATACCATCTCACACCAGTCAGAAAGGCTATTATTAAAAAAGTCAAAAACTAACTGATGCTGGTGAGGTTGTGGAGAAAAGAGAATGCTTATACACTGCAAATAGGAATGTAAATTAGTTCAGCCATTATGGAAAGCAGTCTGGAAATTTCTCAGATAACTTAAAACTACCGTTTAACCCAGCAATCCCTTTACTATACCCAAAGGAATATAAATAGTTCTACATAAAGACACATGCACATATACGTTTACTGTGGCACTATTCACAATGGCAAAGATATGGAATCAACCTAGAAGCCCAGGCGTGGTGGCTCACGCCTGTAATCCTAGCACTTTGGGAGACCGAGGCGGGTGGAGTTCGGCGAGGTCAGGAGTTTGAGACCAGCCTGGCCAACATGGTGAAACCTTGTCTCTACTAAAAATACAAAAATTAGCTGGGCATGGTGGCGGGCACCTATAATCCCAGCTACTCAAGGCAAGATAATCATTTGAACCTAGGAAGCAGAGGTTGCAGTTAGCCAAAATCATGCCATTGCACTCCAGCCTGGGCGACAGGGTGAGACTCCGTCTCAAAAAAAAAAAAAAAAAAAAAA
>NW_012107142.1:179945-182643 GCF_000951045.1 Mandrillus leucophaeus
AAAAAAAAAAAGAAAGAAAATGTGTGTATACACCATGGAATAGAATACTACACAACTATAAAGAATGAGATAATGTCCTTTGCAGCAACATGGATGGAGCTGGAGGCCATTATCTTAAGACAATTAATGCAGGAACAGAAAACCAAATACTGTATGTTGTCACTTTTAAATGGGAGCTAAACATTGAGTACACATGGACATAAGGGAGCAATAGACACCAGGACCTACCTGAGGGTGGAGGGCGAAAGGAGGGTAAAGACTGAAAAACTACCTTTTGGGTATTATGCTGATGACCTGGGCGACAAAATTATCTGTATACAAAACCCCCATGGCATTGTAGTTTACCTATATAACAAACCTGCACATCTACTCCTTGAACCTAAAATAGAAGTTGAATAGTGAAAAAAAATTTAAAAAAATATTTTAATGAGGGAGAAGGGGACTGGGCATGGTGGCTCATACCTATAATCCCAGCACTTCAGAAGATTGAGGCAGGAGGATTGCTTGAGGCTAGGAGTTTGAGACCACCTTAGGGAACATAGACCCCATCCTTACAAAAAATTTTAAACAGCAGATGTGTTGGCATGTGCCCATAGTCCCAGGTACTCGGGAAGATGAGGAGGGAGGATCACTTGAGCCAGGGGTTTGAGGCTGCAGTGAGCTGTGACCATGCCACTGCAGTCCAGCCTGGATGATAGAGCAGAATCGTATCGAATGAAAAAGAGGGAGAGGAGGCAAAAAATTTTGCCTTGAGCTAGCCCTGCCATTAGATGAACCCATTAAAAGCAATTTCCTGTTTGGTAAACTCAAAGTTCACTGATGGATGCTGTCGTTGTTAGATCACTTTAAAAACTGTACAGTGTCGTCCAGCACAGAGCACAGTCTTTCAAATGAAAGAAAGCTGGATTTAAATTCTGACTCTGCCTCCTAGGGTGTAGCCTTAAACCAAGGACATTCCTTCAACTCTTGCTTTGATCATAACTAAAATGAAGGATAATCAGTAATGTGAGTATACTGAAAAAAAGGAAAGTACTGAGCATGGTGCTGGCATCCAAGAGAGGCTCAATAACTTTCTTTTTTTTTTATTTCATAGAATTCATGACCTCAAAGAACATATCTATGAGTGATTTCTGATAGGGAAACATGTTGACCTGCCCCAAATACCTAGTGCTTTAAAAAAATAATCACATGTCTAATAGTCTATACAAATTATCTCTTGTCAGGTAGGAGTGAGAGCAAGAGTCTTAACAGCAAACAAATACCCTTGTGAACTCCAAAATACTTCAAAGTTTTGATTACAAAGATTTTGTCACGGACAGAGGACATAGCTAGGGGTGTTGGAAACCACACCCACTTCCACCTGAGGGAAAGACAGGATAGCAACTGAGTGACCACTAGATACCCTCTCTCAGAGTTGAAGGGTCCTTAAGCCTGAGAGGTCATTATTGTCATCATCTGTGCCCTGTAATGAGGTATTAGCAGGGCTGATGTGTAGTTCTTCTGGACTGGGAATTTAACTGCGGGTTTATGTTCTTCCAGAGCTCCCTCTTTGCCCACTAGCAGGGCAATAGCTGGTGCTGAAAACAGTGGCTGCTTGGCAAGCCTGGATCTCCAAGTGACTCCAAGTGACCCCCTCAGCAACTCCTGATGAACAGGTAGCATGAAAAAGAAACCTTTTTGGTTTATACCAGTGAGATACGGGAGTTGTATATCATTGCAGCATAATCTAGGCTATAGATGATGCAATACTGCTACATTAGGGTTTCTGATTTCTAGGTCAGGCCCTATGCCTAGGATAGCTTACTGCTGACACACTCTTCAGTCAGTCTCTCAGCTCTGCACAGCACCAGATATGCCAGGATTTTGGCCTTTGACTCAGAGCTCTTTTCTGGAATTCTCTTCTTCATGACCAGAGAATAACTCTGTCTTGCTTTGCTGACAAGAGATATTAATCTAGAAATGGCTATAGTTATAGTTCATACAGGAAATGTGTAAAAAAATTGGGCTAATCTAGAGAAGAGAAAATAAAAGGTGGGGAGTCTTAGTTGCATTCAAATCCCTGGTTCCAGTTGTACCTGAGATGCAGTTATATTCTTACTGTTCCTTTAGTTTGCTGAATAACATAATGAATCCCCATGTTGACAAGGTTAAGTTAGATTTATATCATTTTTCTAGGAATAACATAGTGTTTTTATTTGCCCAGATGTTATAGCTCACCTAAAAAAAAAAAACAAAACCCTATCTATCTAGGGCTTTTGTTGCCTGTTTTTTTTTGAGACAGAGTCTCACTCTGTTGCCCAGGCTGGAATGCAGTGGTGCGATCTTGGCTCACCGCAACCTCTGCCTCCAGGGTTCAAGCAGTTCTCCTGCCTCCTCATCCCTGGTAGCTGGGACTACAGGCATGCACCACCACACCTAATTTTTGTATTTTTAGTAGAAACGGGGTTTCACCATGTTGGCCAGGCTAGTCTCAAACTCCTGACCTCAGGTGATCCTCCCGCCTCAGCCTCCCAAAGTTCTGGGATTACAGGCATGAGCCACCATGCCTGGCCTATTGCCATTTTCAGTGTTGTGTCCAGTGATGCTTCCTTTACACCTAGAAGTCTTCAGGGGATTTGTATATGGATTGTGAAATCCTCTAGTGACATGGAAGTTTCTATGTCATGCAGAGAGAGAAATTGTGATGCCTGGATGCCTG
>NW_012107142.1:185618-186584 GCF_000951045.1 Mandrillus leucophaeus
GCCTTGCCCTGGCAGCAGCCAAAGCATCAAGAGTTATGATGCCTTTGCCTTTGTCATTGGAGTAGACACCATTCAACAGGCCTATGCCTGGGCCCCTGTCTCTTATACACATCTAGATGTGTATAAGAGACAGGCAGAAATGTGATTGAGATTCAAGTCAGGGCCTCTGCCCTTTTCCCTCCAGAAACAAAACCAAGATAATTTATCCTGAACACACACGGTGAAAAAAGGAAGAAAGGGAGCGGGGAGAAAAAGTCCAGGTCTTACCTGGGATTCTCTGTCTCCTGCAACATGAAGGGTTTAGCCTGGGAGGAGGTGGTGAGAACTCTGGGAGAGAAAAAAGAAGGAAAGAATAGTTTTACCCATGCTGAAGTTAAAACTTTACCTAGAGAAGCAAAACAAACAAACAAAATAACACTGTTCCATTTTGTGCCTCCCTTCCTAGAGTTTTGGCCAAAGGTTTAACTAAGTAATTGGTTTTACCAGGGCACGCACTCCTCTTATCCCGAGTCTGTTTGCCTCCCTCCCCATCATCCTTCTCACCTCTTTCAGGCAGGGTGGGGATAGCAGCAGGAGGAGATTCTGGGAGCTTGGCAACTCCTGTAAGGACCGCAGGACAGCCCCTCTGTGGGGATGCATGGTGCTCCATCTGCCGTCCTTCTGAGAAGAAGAATGCACTGCTTTCACTTTACTGTGTTAGAGTCCATCCAGACGGTTCTATCCAAAGAATAGTTTCTTTTTTCCCCTACAGGCAATCAGGAAATGATTCCTTTCCCGACTACTTTTGTCTAGTGCCTGGGAATCTTGAGTCAATCCCTCAGTAAGTCAGTGACTAAGGAAATCTCCCCTCTCTGAGCCTCCCAGTTCATGTTGCTTAGGGAACCTGATATTTTCATGAAATCTGCCTACACATGGGCAGCCCAACAGCAGAGCTAATGGTGGTGACCAAAGTGAACAAAGAAGTAC
>NW_012107142.1:188084-206455 GCF_000951045.1 Mandrillus leucophaeus
GGTTTATGTTCTTCCAGAGCTCCCTCTTTGCCCACTAGCAGGGCAATAGCTGGTGCTGAAAACAGTGGCTGCTTGGCAAGCCTGGATCTCCAAGTGACTCCAAGTGACCCCCTCAGCAACTCCTGATGAACAGGTAGCATGAAAAAGAAACCTTTTTGGTTTATACCAGTGAGATACGGGAGTTGTATATCATTGCAGCATAATCTAGGCTATAGATGATGCAATACTGCTACATTAGGGTTTCTGATTTCTAGGTCAGGCCCTATGCCTAGGATAGCTTACTGCTGACACACTCTTCAGTCAGTCTCTCAGCTCTGCACAGCACCAGATATGCCAGGATTTTGGCCTTTGACTCAGAGCTCTTTTCTGGAATTCTCTTCTTCATGACCAGAGAATAACTCTGTCTTGCTTTGCTGACAAGAGATATTAATCTAGAAATGGCTATAGTTATAGTTCATACAGGAAATGTGTAAAAAAATTGGGCTAATCTAGAGAAGAGAAAATAAAAGGTGGGGAGTCTTAGTTGCATTCAAATCCCTGGTTCCAGTTGTACCTGAGATGCAGTTATATTCTTACTGTTCCTTTAGTTTGCTGAATAACATAATGAATCCCCATGTTGACAAGGTTAAGTTAGATTTATATCATTTTTCTAGGAATAACATAGTGTTTTTATTTGCCCAGATGTTATAGCTCACCTAAAAAAAAAAAACAAAACCCTATCTATCTAGGGCTTTTGTTGCCTGTTTTTTTTTGAGACAGAGTCTCACTCTGTTGCCCAGGCTGGAATGCAGTGGTGCGATCTTGGCTCACCGCAACCTCTGCCTCCAGGGTTCAAGCAGTTCTCCTGCCTCCTCATCCCTGGTAGCTGGGACTACAGGCATGCACCACCACACCTAATTTTTGTATTTTTAGTAGAAACGGGGTTTCACCATGTTGGCCAGGCTAGTCTCAAACTCCTGACCTCAGGTGATCCTCCCGCCTCAGCCTCCCAAAGTTCTGGGATTACAGGCATGAGCCACCATGCCTGGCCTATTGCCATTTTCAGTGTTGTGTCCAGTGATGCTTCCTTTACACCTAGAAGTCTTCAGGGGATTTGTATATGGATTGTGAAATCCTCTAGTGACATGGAAGTTTCTATGTCATGCAGAGAGAGAAATTGTGATGCCTGGATGCCTGAGGTTTTTTGGAGTGAGGTACTATGCATTTGCAAGTAATTGTAAACTGTATAATACAGGATTAAAAGATAAACTATTGTTGCATTTGGAACTGTGTTTAGAATACAATAATTTGTTGTTGTTGTTGTTTTGTAATAGGACTGAAACCAATAATAAGGCAAGTCGACCAAAGGTTCTGTGGTGTAGACAAGACAACAAAAGGACAGACTACCTGTGGAACCTAGCATTGTTCTTCTGCAGTACTGCGTAACATTTGTACTCCGTAAGATCTTTGCAAACCACACACAAGAATTGCTGGTCATCCTGCCAATAGATGCTGCTCACAGAACCAAATTTCCTGTGCTGGATTGTCACTCATGGGCTTGAGAGTAGGAGACTGGAGACCAAGGTGGCTAGAATCCAGTTGTGCCTGACGTCTCCCTGTTGAAAGAGCTCCTTGTGGAATGGACAGCACATGGCTCCCGTGGTGGATCTGATAGTGGTACAGCACCAAGTGATGCAGGCCTGCCTGGGCCACGGCCACAGAAGATGCTCCCAGGCTCCCCCGTGTACTCCAGACACACTGCAGGCCACCCCTCCCAGCAGGTTCCTAGTCATGGGCCCCATCATCATGACTTCTGTCCAAAGTGTGCTCAGAAATCTCTTCCTTAACACCTGTGACTTTCTGACAGGTAGAGGATGTGGTCAGGAATGGGAAAAGGATTCAAGACGGGAAGAGGGAGGGGTTCAGGATGAAGAGAGATAATCTGTGCCATAGGTGCTGGCCCTGCAGTTACCTCCCACCTAGTCCATGCACACACATTCTAATCCCCTCCCATTCCTCTACATGCTGCGGCCAGAGAGGCCTTTCTCAAAGTGGAAGTCTCATCCTCACTTCTCTGGTTACAGTGCTGGGCCGTGAATGACTTAAAAGGCTAAGCAGGAACTGTCTGCACACTCCCCGCTCCTGCCTGCTACCTTGTTTCCCTCCAGTCGCGAGAGCAAACATTGATTGAGCATTAACAATGTGCCAGGCTTGTCCTAAGTCCTTCATGTGTATTCACTCAAACAATCCTCACAACATTCCTGTCACATCTCCTGTTTCACAGTGAGGGTTCTAAAGCATGCAGTGGGTGAGAAACTTGTCCAGGGTCACACAACTAAGTGGGGGTGGAGAAACATCAAATCTAGGTGGTCCAGGTGGTGGCCAGAACCCATCAGCACCTCACTACAGCTGCCTCCAGCTTCTCCCTCTGGGAAATACTCTTCCCTGTTAACTCCTGTTGTTCTCTGGGCTCAGTTGACATGTCATCTCCTCAAGGAGGACATCCTGAGATGCTTCCCGACTAGGGTGGGCACCAACTTCCACACTCCAAATGCATGTCTATTTGACGTGTGTATTGCTGCATCCCCACTGCATGGCAGATAGCAGGCCCCTAATAAGTATGATTTGAGCAAATAAATATAGTTATTCAAAAAATAGGGAGGACTTCTTGCTTCTAGTAATGGTGGGCTAGGACATTTGGACCAACCCTCCTGCAGAAAATAGCCATTTATTTTGATGCAATATACCTGGCTACGACTATAGAGATTTCAAATATTTGGAGGGCTATTATGTGAAGATTTATACTTACTCTTGGTGACATAGAGGTTAGAAATCGGTCGTTTCCATAGAATATGAGAGAGACAGAATTGTGCTCATCATAAGGATCTTTTTTAAAAATTAGACTTAATAAAATGGGCTGCTTTGGTAGGTGGTGAGTTGTCTGTCACGAAAGAGATTCAGCCACTTGCTCTGAGAAAGCTGGAGAATATCGACATTGCAAGGGTCGACCACCTCATCTCTTGAGGCCCCCGCCTCGCTTAGGTTGCCATTGTACGTGGACCACTGGGCTGAGTGTCAGAGAACTTGGGTTCCACAAGCTATGCGATCATGGCTGGTTATTTTTGGATCTATTCCTAATATCTGTTAGTTAAGCTGACCCATCAGTACTGACCCACTTCACAGAGTTACGAAGGGATTAAATTTGGTATTACATATAAATTTTTATTTTGTTTGCTTTTTGTTGTTTTTTGTTTTGCTTTTTTCTTTGGATTATGAAATCCCAAGTCAACTTTTTCCATTCTTTTATTTCTTAAAAAATTGACATCATCATAACAAAATAATTAAAAAAAAAAAACAAAAAACCCTGCAACCCCACTATCTAATACAATAATCATACTTTTTTCTCTCTATTCTCTTTTATTGTGACCAAGGATGACTTCGGGCATTGATGTGAGGAACTATTTCGTTTAACACCCTGCTATCTGAACATGATTCACACTCAGCCTTTCACCACCCCCCAAGTAGCTACACATGACATGATAATAGTATTGGTGGTGGTTTTAGAGAGTTGGAGAGAAAACTGAAGTTGGATTTGGGTAAAAGAAAAAAGAGTGGGCATTATGTTTTCTCCATTCTAAAGCCCATGGAGCAATGTTAATTGTTCCCACCCCTCTGCTATTTTGTCTCTTCAGGTACTGTGTGCAGAAATGTGATTGAGATTCAAGTCAGGGCCTCTGCCCTTTTCCCTCCAGAAACAAAACCAAGATAATTTATCCTGAACACACACGGTGAAAAAAGGAAGAAAGGGAGCGGGGAGAAAAAGTCCAGGTCTTACCTGGGATTCTCTGTCTCCTGCAACATGAAGGGTTTAGCCTGGGAGGAGGTGGTGAGAACTCTGGGAGAGAAAAAAGAAGGAAAGAATAGTTTTACCCATGCTGAAGTTAAAACTTTACCTAGAGAAGCAAAACAAACAAACAAAATAACACTGTTCCATTTTGTGCCTCCCTTCCTAGAGTTTTGGCCAAAGGTTTAACTAAGTAATTGGTTTTACCAGGGCACGCACTCCTCTTATCCCGAGTCTGTTTGCCTCCCTCCCCATCATCCTTCTCACCTCTTTCAGGCAGGGTGGGGATAGCAGCAGGAGGAGATTCTGGGAGCTTGGCAACTCCTGTAAGGACCGCAGGACAGCCCCTCTGTGGGGATGCATGGTGCTCCATCTGCCGTCCTTCTGAGAAGAAGAATGCACTGCTTTCACTTTACTGTGTTAGAGTCCATCCAGACGGTTCTATCCAAAGAATAGTTTCTTTTTTCCCCTACAGGCAATCAGGAAATGATTCCTTTCCCGACTACTTTTGTCTAGTGCCTGGGAATCTTGAGTCAATCCCTCAGTAAGTCAGTGACTAAGGAAATCTCCCCTCTCTGAGCCTCCCAGTTCATGTTGCTTAGGGAACCTGATATTTTCATGAAATCTGCCTACACATGGGCAGCCCAACAGCAGAGCTAATGGTGGTGACCAAAGTGAACAAAGAAGTACGGTTGTGCCAGTTTCCTAGTTGCCCATGTGGACAAGTCAGCAGGATCAGGACACGAGGAAGAGTAAATGTGAGACAGTCATGTGACTTCTGCGATAATATTCTAGATTTTTAAACCCTGAAATTTTGCTAAAATTTTGGTGAAACCCTGAACTTTCTTCATTGCATATACTGGCCCTATCTGTACCGTCATACAGCTATCTCACATTAAAGCTATTTTTCTTGAGCACTGATGAGTAAGGTTGGTATGTTTGAGTTCCTCAGATCAACAAAAACCCATTTTCCTGTAAGTCTTATGTTTAGTATTTAAGGAACTAAAACTTAAATACATTGTGTGAAATGGTTGACACTTCACTGATAATGATTTATTGCTTGGATTAATAAATTTTCCAAAAGTTGTCTTATTATGTAGAATATGGTTTGCAACCAGCAGAACCATTAATCTATACTGTGATAAAATGCACTATGTATAATTGTTTAAAAGCTTCTACTTAATGATGTAACATGCGTATTTAATTACACATTTGGCTAAACTGTATACTAACATCTGATGGCATTTTTCCAGTGTGTTGCTTTTTTCAAATACTTTATTGTACAAAGCTGTTCTTAATATTTTTCAAGTTTTTCTCTTTGAATTTTGCTAATGTTTTCCTTGAATTATGAGCACTGACAGAATGTGCTTAGCACTTTTGGCTATTCACACAGCTTTTGAGCATGATTTGCATCCAGTATTGACATTGCTAGCAATAATAAGCCATCTGTGAGTTTTGTCAAAAGTTATTGGGGATTTTTTAAATTTTAGAAATGCAAATTAATTGTTTCCTTGAACTAACTTATGCAGTTGCAAAGGCATTTCCAGTTGTTACGCTTTTGGTACAATATCAGGTGTTCCAGATTATGATTCATTATTAATGTCATTGCTTCCTTGTTCCCTCTGAGATCCAGAAGATTCATGTTTACAATATTCAGAAACAAAAAGGTATCCAAAGCTTGTCACTTTATTACTACTGTTCCTAATATTCTGTTTAAGTTTTTGAATTCATAGATATCAAAACACTGCACAATTATGATTTTCACAGGAATAACAACACACCAACAATAAGAACAAAAGAAAAGCAAATAGGCTATCTAAATTTTTGACAATATTAGGATAATGATAAATTGACAGTTTTTCTAAATCTCACAGTAAACAATGTGCAGCAACCCAGCAACACTGCTACCTGTGACCTCAGGCTGCAGCGTCAGCTCTTCCCTGGATCTCCAGCCTGCCAGTCTAACCTGAAAATTATGTACTTGCCAGCCCCTACAGTCATGTGAGTGAACTGGCCCAGACTGGTCACCAGGTCAGTTTCTGTGTGTCATTAATTCACTCAATGTTCAGCAGTCTCTTTGGAGCTGAGATGTACCTATCATCTGCCTTTTGGGTGCTCAGGGTGGAGAACCAGAAAAGTATAATCTAGTGTGTATCCTCAAAGAGCTAACAATATGGGGTGGTACCCATAGGTCTGGGAACACTTTACTGACTCTGTGAGGCATACCAAGAGACGTCAGAGACCAGTCCCTCCTCAAATGCCAAATGAAATGCAGAGAAATAGTTTGCTGAAGTTCATAGGCCAGATATCCCAGTGGTCAGGGAGTTTCATGAATGAGATGGAACTTTGCATGGAACCTGAGGGATGTGTACCATTTGAGTGGATGAAGAAAATGAAAGACATTCCAAGCAGCTAGAAGTTAGGAAGCAGCAGGGTGTGTGGTGGGATTGAGCACAGTGGATTCAGAGGATAGACTGCAGTTCAATAATTTTTAGTAAATATCTCCCAACTGTTTGGCACTATTGGAACAAGTTCTTGAATGCCAAATGAAGGTATAAATCAGTGAGAGGCATAATAAAAGCTGAGCAGTGCTTGGCTTTTTATGAGCTGATCCTGACAGGAGCAGCTATTCAACAAAATTGCCAGGCCATTGTTACATAGTCCCTGCCTTCTAGGGGCTCACTGCCTACTAGGAGAGAGAGTCTGAAAGTTGGTGCAGCGTGTAACTGTTGGATCAGGAGTTTTGAGCCTGTGAACTGTGGGACCCCAGAGGAGGGTGTGACTACTCTAGGCAGAACAATTCCACAGTTTATATTTAACCTTGAAATTCATTAGAGGATT
The DNA here is from genome assembly GCF_000951045.1 of Mandrillus leucophaeus. Lineage (NCBI taxonomy): Eukaryota > Metazoa > Chordata > Mammalia > Primates > Cercopithecidae > Mandrillus > Mandrillus leucophaeus. The sequence continues at coordinate 194,749 of NW_012107142.1, forward strand.
TTTCAGCAGAGGGTTGGTACTTAAGGTTTGCATTCTATAGAACCTCGAGGAAAGCTGTACTGTGCATAATGTACCCTCTTGTTAATGTTGTGTACTGTGATCCTGTTTCAGGGATTTGCACTTAGAATCTGTTACACTGAGCAAAGAAGCAGACCTGTGGGCTCAGTCTTCACCCCCCGACCCATATATACAAGATGAACAGAGCTGTGGAGGTTAGACAACTTGCCCAAACAACACAGTTCATGGTAAAGCCCAAGACTCTACCTGCCCGTCCAGTGCTTTTTCATTGTATCCTGGAACTAAGCATAGACCACTTCCCAGGCACAGCTGACAGCAAGTAAAGGAGATCATAATCAGGGGACCAGACAACTTTGTCTAAGTGTGAATGTCACCTAAGGAGCAGCTGTGAGAGCAGAAGGGTGGGGTAGAGGAGCAGACACCATGAGGGAGAGTCCTTGGGGGTGCATCTGCCAGACTGACACTGCCTGGCCTGGGCAATGGAGGGGCTGGCAGGAACCACAGGTACTGGTGGTGTGGCTACTACAGTTAACAACTGCCTGTGCTTGGACGTGGACCCTCTGCAATACGCAGTCTCATTCATTGCCCCCTACATTCTACACCAAGTAGAAATGGAAGGCGAATGGGTACTTCACAGACAAGATCTAAGTGGAGAAGGAATGCATCCTGTGGCTGCGGAGATCCTTGGAGCTTGGAGGGGAAAGCTTGAGCCCCACTGGTGATGACCTCCCACAGCTCCCCAACTCAGCCCTCCCCAAGTCCCCACTGGGGGCCAATTCTCCAGATTGGGGGGACTTCCCCATAGCTCATCCATCATAGGGATGTTGGTATCTACTGTTGGTTGGGTAGGGCCGATGTGCTAAGGATGGCTCCCCCACAAGCAAGAGATGTGGATTTGGGGAGCTTCCCATCTTGCGTCCCTTGGGCAGTGCTACCTGCCCCATTTTTTAAAGTGTTTGATGAGATGGAACTGCTTCCAGGAGACCACTGGGCTTTTTTTATGGATTCTTAAAGGTTTCTCACACTTCTGACCTTTCCCACTGGAGATCCGGCAGCTATACATCTCAGTAACTAACATTTATCTAGAAACACTGACTGGTGACTTGATAAGAGAAATTTTGAAGAGGTTCTTACTCTGAAGGAGAATGTGTGCACTGAGCTCCAAGGCCCTTTCCTTGCATCCTTGCTAGGCTTCGGCTGCGTTCCTTCAGGCATGCTGCCTGCCTTGCCCTGGCAGCAGCCAAAGCATCAAGAGTTATGATGCCTTTGCCTTTGTCATTGGAGTAGACACCATTCAACAGGCCTATGCCTGGGCCCTCTCTGCTTTCTCTTCCACAGAGCCTCCCGGTGCACAGATGAACTCTAGGGTTCTGGGCCCTGTGGAAATCACACTGACCTGGTAACATAATGAAGAGGGACCATAGAGCTTGTGGACACCAGGCCTGCAGGAGATGGAACCTTCTAGAAGGGAGTGGCTGTGGTGGTGCCTTCTGGAGAATAGCAAAGATAAATATGCCATGTACAGCACGAGGGGCTCCTCACCCTGAGATGGGGTAAGGAGATGGATGTAGGCAGAGAGCCACTTCTCAAGGAAAGGAGAGAAGGGGCCCTTCTGGAGATTTTCAGCAGAGTTAGAGCTGAGGCTGGGGGGTCAGCACCCCTCACCCTATCCTTCCTTTCTGAGAGCCAACTTCTGAGCCCACCATCCCTATCAGGGGAATATTTCCCAGCCACAAGTAACCACTGACCTGTAGTCACTGGCGTTGTGGTTGCTGGAGCTGTGATCACTGGGGCTGTGGTTACAGGAGTTGTGTTCTGGAGGAACAAGAGTTCAGATGCAGAATGTTACTCTGGGTTTTCTTATTCTCACCTACGGGTGCCTCACCCGAAGGGGTTAAACTTCTGCCCCTTTTCCTTCTGGAGCCCCTGTGGAGACTCCTGCTATGCAGCAAAGCCTGGAAGGGGCCCCTGGCTATGGAGGGGAGGTTGAGCAGCCACAGGTTTGGTCGGAAGAAGGAGACCTGGACTCCCAGATCCTCAATACCCAGGGAAAGTCAGTTCCTGTGGCTGCCCCTGACACTAGGACCTGGATCTGAGTTAGCATTTTTTCTGCTCCTCCATGAGCTTTCAGGCACAGGGCTACATGAGGCTCAGGAACTCCCAGAGTCCTGGGGAAATGGGTCTGTTTCTCATGGGACAAAAATTCTCAGGTCCTTCTCTTTCAGATTCCTAAGTTGCTTATAAGAGATTAAGTGGGAATAAGCCAGTGCTTGAAATGGCAAATCTGAAGGGAGTGTTTAATGTGCATGTGTCTCTGTGTGTACATGTAGATGTATAAGGTATACGTATCTGTATGTATGTAGATTTGTATCTATGTATGTGTTTATAAGCATGTATGGGTTTTTGTATATGTATGTGTCTGCACATTGATGTATATAAGCATAGCATGTGTGGGTGTGTTTGTGTGTATTGCTCTGTGACTTCCTCATACTGGCACCACCCTGGCCTTTTCTTGGTTGCCCCCACCCTGTGGGTTGTAAGGGGCAGAACAGCGCTCCACCTGCAGGCATGGAAGAGGGGTCAGGATAAGTGTTGGGGAGAGCTGGTCCTCTTCACACTTGGAATAAGGAAACAGGAGCTAAATGGATGGGTCCCTCCCTTTTACAGAATTCTGCATTAATAAAAGTGTCAGTCACTTTCCTAACGGATTTACAGGAATTAAATCATTTAAACTTCATAAGAGCCCCATGACACAGGGACAACTGTCAACCCCATTTTTCAGACAAGGAAACTGAGGTCAGTAGGAGATTCGTTGACTCTCAGTGGGCTGATTCATGATTCTAAGGAAACAGTCTGACTGCTGAGCCCAAGTAACCATGCTGTCCTGCTGACCCCCGTATTTGTCCACTGGCCACCTATGAGTCACCTCTGGTGGGCTCTGACCAGCTTCCCTTTCTTCTCCAGGCACAGAGACTGAACTGGAGTCTACTGCATTTGCCACAGTCCTCATGAGGGCAACTACAGGGAGCTGAGGGGCTTGAAGTTGATAGTGGCAGGAGGCAAATCCCTAGGCAGATAGGGGCAGGTGCCCAGTGAAATCGCACCTTCAAGCCAAAAACAGCCTGAAGCCTGAACACTGGGCTGCTTGTTCTGGATGAAACCCACAACTCAAAGTGAGAATTTCTGTTCCTGTTTGCCCACTCTTTCCCAATTGGTTCTTTCTGAATAATGCTTTTAAACCAATTGAATAAGGCCCATCCAGTGCTACCTGTGCCTATAAGAGCCCGAGATTCAGATACACAGAGGGACTCCCCGGCCTTCAGGTTGGGGTAAGAAACTACCCTTGCATCCCCTCTCTGCTGATGGCTGTTTCATCACTCAATAAAGCTATTCTTTACCCTCTTCACCCTACAACTGTCAGTGTAACCTCATTCTTCTTGGACAGGGGACAAGAACTGGGAACCCACTGTGGCCCTCTGCCCGCTGAGGGCAGCCACCCCTTATGATGGGAAGTGGCAACAGAGCTGACAGCTGTTAATGCTGGGACTAAAAGAGCTAATTAGCATGCTGTAACACCTCCTTGGGGGCTTCAGAGTTGCAGGCACCACTGCCTGTATGTACCCCCTCACCTGGACGCCAGGGGGATCCAGCTGCAAGCCCCACACAGAGCCCACTCCTGTGCTGGAGCTTGGAATGGCTGGCTGGGTTGTGCACTTGCTTGCTCAGACACTCCCTCCCATCAGGGGCTGAGCACACAGTTGTGGCGGCCACAGGATCCACGCTGGAGTGCAAGCCAGGCGTGGCCCAATGGGCTGACTAAATGGGGCATCTCCTGTGGTGACCCCCACCCTAGTGAGGCCTGGGGTGGAGGGTGGGGAATCACCAGCCTCAGAGGTCTTGGACTGGCACGTGGCTGAGAAAAATCCTGTGTCAAAGTGACCCATAGTCAGCCAGGTGTGGTGGGTCATGCCTGTAAGCCCAGCAATTTGGGAGGCTGAGGTGGGCAGATCATGAGGTCAGGAGTTCAAGACCAGCCTGGTCAAATATGGTGAAACCCCGTCCCTACTAAAAATACAAAAATTAGCTGGGTGTGGTGGCGTGCACCTGTAGTTCCAGCTACTCAGGAGGCTGGGGCAGAAGAATCGCTTGAACCTCGGAGGCAGAGATTGCAGTGAGCCGAGATTGTGCCACTGCACTCCAGCCTGGGCAAGAGAGCGAGACTCCATCTCAAAAAAAAAAAAAAAAAAGTGACCCATAGGCTGATGGGGTGTTCTTGCTGCAGGTGGGGAAAGGATGGGTTATATCTGCCCTGGAGTCAATGTGTTTGCATCACGGTGTATGAGGTGCACTATCCAGAATGCTGAAGGGTAAAGACCAGCAGTGGCCATGCAGAGTCTATTCATCACCTTTTATTTCACGGTCTGAGAACACAGCCCATGTGGGCCTGAGAGCCTTTGGGTGTTCCCTCATCTCCTTCCAATCCCTGCTGGCCCCTTCTTCCAACTGAACCCCTGGTAATACTGGCATTACAGAATGAACCGTGATGGGGAGTCTAGCCAAGCCCCTGCTGCCACTTCCTCCATTCTTCCTGCCACTTCCTAGTGGGGTCTCCTGGATGATGTGAGAGGAGAGCAACTGAGATAGTAAGAGAACTTGACGTTTACACTGGTAAAGAGAAAGCGGGTTGTCAACCTAGGAGAAAGATAAGGGCTGCCATAGGGAAGGGATGAGAGAAGTTCTAACTGGCCCTAAGGGTCACTTAACTCAGTGAAAGCTGTGAAATGTTTTTTCAGTTACTTATTGCTATGTAAGAAATTACCAATGTAGCAGCTTATAGTAATGTGTATTATCTCACATTTTCTGTAGGTTAGAAACCCAGGCATAGCTGTGCTGCTTCCTCTGCATAGAGTTTCTTACAAGGCTTTAATCAGAATATCTGCCATGGCTGGTTTCTATCTGAAGGCTGAACTGGGGAAGGATCCACTTCCAGGCTTAGGTGATTATTGGAAGGATTAAGTTCCTTGACGACTGTTAGACTGACATCCTCAGTCTTAATGGCCTGGTGGCCAGAGGCTGACCTCAGTTCCCTGCCATATGAGCCTTTCTGCTCCATCAAAACTTGCAAGCAAAGAGGGAAGAAGACAGTCATCTAGCAAGACAGAAGTGGGGTCAGAGACCCCAAGAAAAGCAGGTAGCCAGGCCTCTTCCCTGGACAGTGTCTTGCACAGGTTGGACCAACACTGAGGTCATTTTAACCCAGGTCCTGAGTTGGATCAGATGACCTGCAGACGTGTGCTTCGTTTATGAAAGCAAATCCCTGGATACAAAAATCAAACATGTTACTGGAAAGGCTCCTCTTGAGTTCTCTGTGAACCTGGGAGGGCACACTCTTTTAATATTTCTCCCTGTTACTTTTCAGACCTCCTGCATCTTTAAATAACCACCATCACTAAATCAACTTTGTAATTCAAAATTATTATTATTTTGAGACAAGGTCTCACTCTGTTGCCCAGGGTGTAGTGCAGTGGCACAATCAGAGCTCACTGCTCACTGCAGCCACAACCTTCCCGGGCTCAGGCGACCCTCCTGCCCTCAGCCTCCCAAATAGGTGGGACTACAGGTGCACACCACCATGCCCGGCTAATTTTCATAGTGTTTTGTAGAGACAGGGTTTCATCATGTTGCCCTGGCTGGTCTCAAACTCTGGCTTCAAGCGATCGGCATCCCTTGGCCTCCTAAAGTGCTGCGATTACAGGCAGGAGCCACAGTGCCCATCCTCAAAGTTATTTTTGAATATCTATTAGATGCACAAAGTTTAAAAACTTAGTATAATAAAAATATGTATACAGTGAAAAGTAAATTCCATCCTCTATCCCACCAACAGCTTTTCCAAATTCCCTGCCTGGACACAACCACGGTTACCAGTTTCTACAGTATTATAGATGGTGGTTTCCCTTTTTTCCCAGATATTTTACCACACTGAATCTGCACCTCTATGTTCACTTAATGATATGTTTTGAGATTATTCCATTTTTAACATCCAAATCTGGTTCTGTTTAAGATACTGATAATGATAGATAAAAAGATAGTGATAATGACAAGATACTGATAATTCTATTGCCCCTGATTTTTTAAAATTTGCAAATTATAGCAAAAATTATCCTTATTCCACACCACTGGTAGCACACCACTGGTGTTTTGCATTGCTATGCAGAAATACCTGAGACTGGGTAATTTATTTTTAAAAGATGTTTATTTGACTCACAGTTCTGCAGGCTGACACAACGCATGGCACCAGCATCTGTTTCTGTTGAGGGCCTCACAAAGCTCTCAATCAGAGTGGAAGGCAAACAGGGAGCAGATGTGTTACACGGCAATAGAGTGAGCAAAAGAGAGGAGGTGGAGCCAGGCTCTTTTTAACAGTCAAATCTCGCAGTAACTAATAGAGTGAGAACTCACTCATATTCATGAGGAGGGCACCCAGCCATTCATGAGGATACACCCTCATGACCCAGACACTTCCCACTAGGCCCCACCTCCAACCCTGGGGATCACACATCAACATGAGATTTGGAAGGGACAAATACATAAACTATATAACCAATGGAGTTATCTGGGCACATAGCCACCCTGATTAAAAGCTGTATTCTACAGCCTTTCTTGAGGCTAGCGCTGTTTTGGCCAATAAGATGAAGCAGATGTGAAATTGTAGGTTTTGCCCTTAAAAGTCCAGGCCTTTTTCTCCTTCCCAGCTTTCCCTGCCCTCCTCAAGGACCATAGACATGGTCTTGGGTGCTCCAAGTCATGCTAATAAGGGCAATACCCTTCTAATTATTATAATAGCAGAGAAGGAAGGCCAAAGGAGCCCTTATGCCTAGACAACTTCATAATGCAGATGCCCTAGTGGCCCTGGACTATCTGCCTCACTGTCATGGGAGACATACACACTACTTTCCTATTTGACCATCTGGGTTGCTGCTGCACACAACTGAATTAATATCCTATCTAATAAGAATAGAGAGATTAGGACTTGCGGGGAGTAAGGAGCTGTGATAATCTGTTCTGGAGATGAGCAAAGACATATTGACAGTGTTTGCCACTCGGGGCTCCCTGGGATATTTATTCTGAGTTGAAGTAAGGGAAAGCTGGGGCACAGGAGACAGCACAGCGAGATTGGAGACTGTTATTTTCCCCATTTTTCTGGCCATGGAGGATTCCCTGGGGGAGTATTTGTACGTACCAGGTGTTAGATTTGTGTCTCTGTTTCTTCACTTCCTTTCCTCTTTACCACCAGATCCCTCATTCATCCCAGCCGAATCAGACTCACTGCCTCTCCTTATCTTCCTCCTGCTGCTGCTGCTATCTGATGACAGATGCAGAGCACTTCTTTAGCAGGTCATGGACTGACACAGTTCTCCTTCATTCTTGCTTGCAGTTCTCAAGAATAACTTTAGAATGTGCTGGAAATGCAGTAAATATCCTGAGATGCACAGGAACTACCTGAAACAGCCCAGACTTTGTTCCTGTCCCTCCTAGGGAATGCAACATTTTGAGTTAGGGAGGAACTGCCTGGGACAGCCTGGGCTTTTGTTCCTCTCTCCTGTGGAAGCAGGAAGTCCTTCAAAGCTTTTTTCAGTGATTCGCAATGCCCCTGAGGCATATAACCCTGGTCAGGCTACCTTTTGGGGACCTTCAGCTGTTGTGCAATTAGGGCACATGCAGTTGAGACTCCATCCATTATTGGCAACTTTCTTGAACCTGACGGGACTGGCTCATAGTGCTTCTAGGCTTCTGTTGTCCCTTGCTGCCTATCTGTGTGTAATAAACCTGCTTCATATAGCTGGTTGGGTGTTTGTTCTCTCACGGTACTTGGCAATTGGTAAAACTGCAACCCAGGGTGCAGTGGGTGGAAGCATTCTGACTCCTAATTTTGGTGGTTAATATAAGGATAGTTTTCCCTATCCTCTATACAGTGTGAGTCCTTTCTTGGGATTGGTTACTTCTGAATCTGCATCACAGCAAGGACTGTGGAGGCTGAGGCTGAGAGGAACAACCCCTCAGGTCAAAAAAAGGAATACAGGGCCATTTGCCATCAGTTTCGTGGGGTGTCTATGCTTTCCCAGCCTGGCTTGGACAGTAACCTGACACATTTGACCCCTGATGTCTCCAAAATACATATTCCATCATAATTAGAATACTTACCATATTGTATTTATTATAACCATTGCATTAGGTCCAGCTTATACTCCAAGGCTAAGGATTACATAAGGCCACAAATACCAGGAGATGAGGCCCTTTGGGGGCCATCTTTGTGTCTGCCTACCACAAAAGTGACCTTGAGAACAACCTACTGCATAGATTCCCACAGTGCTGTAGGAAGGGATGCAGAGATTATAAGGAGATACAGACCCGAAGTCGAGGATTTGGTGCTGAACCCTAGTAATACAAATCAAAATTATGATCCTAGAAAGGTAGTCCACAATTTCTGGTAATATTGGTAATAAAGGTGAGGAAATGAAAAGGCGGCCAGCTGTACTAATAGTTAATGTTCTCTGTGATTTTTCTCATGGACCAGAGAATCTGCCAACCTCTTTTTGTTTAATGGTTACGTGGTTTAATTATAATCACACACAGGCTGAACAAACTTGTCCTTCTCCCACAACATAGATCAGCCAGCTGCCCCACTCTCTGGGGAGGAGCATTTAAGTTTGCACAGCCCCACAGACCTCTGCAGCCCAAGCCACTGAGGCACTCAGAGACATCTCCCATGTTGAATGCAGCTAAATAAACTACACAGAGTTTACATTACTACATCCACCCAGAACAAGGCCAACACATCCTACCCAACTGACACTTCAAACCCATCTCCAGGTGAAACGTTTTCTGCATGAAAGCTACTCTACACAACTGGAAGGAGAGACTGTTCCAGAAGATGCACAGATAACAATGCAAAAACATGAAAAACGAGGAAATATGATAACACTAAAACAATAATTTTTTAGTAGCCAATCCAAAATAAGTGAAAATTTATGAATTCTCTGAAAATAACTTCAAAATAATAATTTTAAGGAAACTCAACTAGATACAGGAGAATACAAATAGACAACTTCAACAAAACCAGAAAAACAATTCACGATCTGAATAAGAAATCCAACAAAGGGTGGATATCATAAAAGAACCAAAGAAGCCTGGGTAATCATGCCTGTACTCCCAACACTTTGGGAGACCAAGGTGGGAGGATAACTAGAGCCAGGAGGTTAAGACCAGCCTGGGCAACATAGAAAAAAGATAAAATACTAAAGAAAAAAAATCAGATCTTACAGTTAAAGAAGTTCAGTGAATGAGATAAAAAATACAGTCAAGAGCTTTAACAACAGACTAACGTAAGAAAAAGGACTCTCAGGCAGCATTAATAAGAAAATTTATAGCACTAAACGCCCACACCACAAAGTTAGAAAGATCTCAAATTATCAACCTAACATCACAACTAAAAGAACTAGAGAAGCAAGAGTACACCAACCCCAAAGCTAGCAGAAGATAATAAATAATCAAAATCAGAACTAAACTGGAGACTGAGACATGAAAAAACATTAAAAAGATCCACAAAGCCAGGAGTTGTATTTAAAAAAATTAACAAGGTAGGCCACTAGCTACACTAATAAGAAAATATCCAAATAACACAATTAGAAATGACTAAGAAGATATTACCACTGACCCTACAGAAATACAAATAACCATTAGAGACGACTATGAACACGTATCTATACACAAACTAGAAAATTTAGAAGAGATGGATACATTCCTGGACATATACACCTTCCCAAGACTGAACTAGGAAGAAACTGATTTCCTGAACAGACCAATAATGAGCTCCAAAATAGAATCAGTAACAAATAGCCTACCAACCAAAAAAAAAAAAAAAAATTCCCAGCACCAGATAGATTCACAGCCCAATTCTACCAGATGTACAAAGAAGAGCTGGTACCATTCCTACTGGAACTATTCCCAAAAATTGAGGAGGAGGGACTCCTCCCTAATTAATTCCATGAGCCAGCATTATCCTGATACCAAAATCTAGCAGAGACATAACAACAACAACAAAAAAAGACAACTTCAGATCAATATCCTTGATGAACATTGATGCAAAAATCTTCAACAAAATACTTGGAAACTGAATCCAGCAACATATCAAAAAGCTAATCCACCACAATTAAGTAGGCATTATCACAATGCGAGATTGGTTCAGTAGACCCAAATCAATAAATGTGATTCATAAACAGAACTAAAAGCAAAAACTATATGATTACGTCAATAGATGCAAAAAAGCCTTTCAATAAAATTCAACATCACTTCATGTTAAAAATTCCCCATAAACTAGGTGTTGAAGGAACATAACTCAGAATAATAAGTGCCAACTATAACAAACTCACAGCCAACATCATACTGAATGGGCAAAACTGAATGGGCAAAAGCTACAAGCATTCCCCTTGAAAAGCACAAGATAAGGAAGCCCTTTCTCACCACTCCTATTCAATATAGTGTTGAAAGTCCTGATCACAGCAGTCAGGCAACAAAAATAATATAAGGCATCCAAATAGGAAGAGAGGAAGTCAAACTATCCTTGTTTGCAGACAACATGATTCTATATCTAGAAAACCCCATAGCCTCAGCCCAAAAGGTCCTTCAGCTGATAAACAATTTCAGCAAAGTTTCAGGAGACAAAATCAATATACAAAAATCACTAACATTCCTATATACAATAGCCAAGCCAAGAGCCAAATCAGGAGCACAATCCCATTCATAATTGCCACAAAAAGAATAAAATACCTAGAACTACAGCTAACTAAGGAAGTAAAGGATCTCTACAATGAGAATCACAAACACTGCTCAAAGAAATCAGAGATGATGCAAACAAATGGAAAAACTTCCCATGCTCATGGCTAGGAAGAATCAACATCATTAAAGTGGTCATACTACCAAAAGCAGTTTATAGATTCAATGCTATTCCTATCAAACTATCAATTACATTTTTCACAGAACTAGAGAAAACTTTTAAAATTCATATGGAACCAAAGAGCCTGAATAGTCAAGGCAATCCTAAGCAAAAAGAACAAAGGTGGAGGCATCACATTACCTAACTTCAAACTACAAGGCTACTGTGACCAAAACAGCATGGTACTGATACAAAAGCAGACACACAGACCAATGGGACAGAATAGAAAGCCCAGAAATAAGGCAGCAAACCTACAGCCATCTGATCTTCAACAAAGTTGACAAAAACAAGCAATGGGGAAAGGGCTCCCTATTCAATAAATGGTGCTGGGATAACTGGTTGGCCATATGCAGAAGATCGTAACTGGACCCCACCCCTTTCTTTTACCATGTACAAAAATTAACTTAAGATGGTTTAAAGAGTTGAAACCCAAAATTATAAAAATTCTGTAGATAACTTAGGCAATGCCATTCTGGACATAGGATCTGGCAAAGATTTCATGATGAAGACAACAAAAGCAATCGTAACAAAAGCAAATATTGACAAATCAGATTTAAGAGCTTCTCCACAGCAAAAGAAACAATCAACAGGGCAGACAATCTACAGAATGAGAGAAAAGTTTTGCAAACTGCATCTGACAAGGGACTAATATCTAGCATCTATAAAGAATTTAAACACAGTTACAGGAAAAAAAAA